>NW_022631050.1:11164837-11736666 GCF_010015895.1 Lontra canadensis | reverse complement strand
CACACACACACACAATGGAATACTATGCAGGCATCAAAAGAAATGAAATCTTGCCATTTACAACAATGTGGATGGAACTAGAAGGTATTATGCTGAGTGAAATAAATAAATCAGAGAAAGACAGTTATTTTGTGATCTCACTGATATGAGGAATTTGAGAGGCAGGGTAATGGGTTTTGGGGTATAAGGAAGGAAAAATGAAACAAGATGAGATTGGGAGGACAAACCGTAAGAGACTCTTAATCTCACAAAACAAACTGAGGATTGCTGTGGGGTGGGGGTGTAGGGATAGGTTGGTTGGGTTATGGAAACTGGGGAGGGTATGGGTTATGGTGAATGTTGTGAAATGTGTAAGCCTGATGATTCACAGACCTGTACCCTTGGGGCAAATAATACATTATATGTTAATAAAAATATTTTTTAAATAAAAATAAATAATAATTTAAAAATAAATAAATATAATAAATAAAAATGAAAATAAAAATAATTTTAAAAAAGAGTTTCTTTGTTTTCCCCTCTCCCCCACTCCCAATGTTTGTTTGTTTTATTTTTAAAATTCCACATATGAGTGAAATCATATGGTATTCATCTCTCTTTGCCTGACTTATTTCACTTAGCTTTATACTCTTTAGCTCCAACCACATGGTTGCAAATGACAAGATTTTACTTTGTTTTATGGCTGAGTAATATTCCAGTCTGTGTATGTGTGCGTGTGCATGTGTGTGTGTGTGTGTGTGTGTGTGTGTGTGTGACCGCTTCTTTATCCATTCATCTTATTCAATGGACTTTTGGGCTTTTTCCATAATTTAGCTATTGTTAATAATGCTGCTAATGAACGTCAGGGTACATGTATCCCTTCAAATTAGTATTTTTGTATTCTTTGGGTAAATATCTTCCAGTATGATTACTGGGTTGTAGGGTAGTTCCACTTTTAAATTTTGGTGGAAACTCATCCTGTTTTCCAAAATGGCTGCACCAGTTTGCATTCCCACCAACAGTGCAGGAGGGTTCCCCTTTCTCTGCAGCCTTGTCAATATCTGTTGTTTCCTGTGTTGTTGATTTTAGCCATTCTGACTGGTGTGAGGTGATATCTCATTGTTGTTTTAATTTGTATTTCCCTAATGATGAGTGATGCTGTGCATCTTTTCATGTGTCTGTTAGCCATCTATATGCCTTCTTTGGGAAAAAAAAAAAGTCTATTCATGTCTTCTGCCCATTTTTTAAGTGGATTATTAATTTTTCTATATGTTGGATTTGGTAAGATCTTTATATAATTTGGATACTAATCCCTTATCAGATATGTCGTTTGCAAATATCTTCTCCCATTCCATAGGTTTCCTTTTAGTTTTGTTGATTGTTTCCTTCAATGTACAAAAAAATCCTTTTTTTTTAATTTTTTTTTTTTTAATGAAGTCCCAATAGTTCATTTTTGCTCTTGTTTCCCTTGCCTTTGGAGATATGTCTAACTGTGGCCAAGGTCAAAGAGTTTGCTGCCCATGTTCTCCTCTAGGATTTTAATGGTTTCCTGTCTCACATTTAGGTCTTTCATTCATTTTTAGTTTATTTTTGAACATGATTTAAGAAAGTGGTCCAGTTTCACTCTTTTGCATGTGACAGTCCAATTTTCCCAAAACCATTTATTGAAGAGATTGTATTTTTTCCATCAGATATTCTTTCCTGCTTTGTCAAAGATTAATTGACCATGTAGTTTCAGGTTCATTTCTGGTTTTTCTGTCTGTTCTATTGATGTATGTGTGCCAGTGCTACACTGTCTTGATCACTACAGCTTGGTAATATAACTTGAAGTCTGGAATTTTGATGCCTCCAGCTTTGTTTTTTCTTTTTCAAGATTGCTTTGGCTATTCAGGGTCTTTTGTGATTTCATACAAATTTTAGGATTGTTTGTTCTAGCTCTACAAAAGATACTGTTGGTATTTTGATAAGGATTGCATTAAATATTTAGATTACTTTGGGTAATATAGACATTTTAACAGTCTTTGTTATTCTAATGCATGAGCATGAAATGTTTTTCTATTTCTTTGTGTCATCCTCAATTTCTTACATAAGTGTTTTCTCGTTTTCAGCATACAGATCTTTTACTTCTTTGGTTTGGATTTATTCCTAGATATCTTACGGGTTTTGGTGCAATTGTAAATATGATTTATTATTTGATTTCTCTTTCTGCTGCTTCATCATTGATGTATAGAAATGCAACAGATTTCTGTATGTTGATTTTGTATCCTGTGACTTTACTGAATTCATATATCAAGTTCTAATAATTTTTTTGGTGAAGGATTTTGGGTTGTCCATATAGAGTATCAAGCCATCTGCAAATAATGGAAGTTTGACTTCTTTCTTGCCAGTTTGGATACATTTCATTTCTTTGTGTGGTCTTATTGGTGAGACTAGGACTTCCAGTATTATATTAAATAACAGTGATGAGAGTTGACTTCCCCATCTCGTTCCTGACTATAGAGGAAAAGTAATCAATGTTTCCCCATTGAGGATGATATTAGTTGTGGGTTTTTTTGTATATGGTGTTTAATATGTTGAGGTATGTTCTCTCAATCCCTATTTTGTTGAAGGTTTTTATCTTAAATGGATGCTCTATCTGCATCTATTGAAAGGAACATATGGTTCTCATCATTTCTTTTATTAATGTTGTGTATCACATTGATTGATTTGCAAATGTTGAAGCACTCTTGCAGCCCAGGAATAAATCCCACTTGATTGTGGTGAATAATTTTTCTTAATGTACTGTTGGATTTGATTTGCTAGTATTTTATTGAAAATTTTTGCATCTATGTTCATCAGGGATATTAGCCTATAGTTCTATATTTTAGTGGAGTCTTTGGTTTTGGTATCAGGGTAATGCTGGACTTACAAAATGAATTTGGAAGTTTTCCTTCCATTTCTATGTTTTTGAACAATTTGAGAAGAATAGGTATTAATTCTTCCTTAAATGCTTGGTAGAATTTGCCTTTGAAGACATCTCATTCTGGACTTTTGTTTATTAGGAGTTTTGTTTTTATTTTTTAACTGATTTAATTTCTTTACTGGTTATTGATCTGTTCAAATTTTCTATTTCCTCCTCTTTTAATTTTGGTAGTTTATATGTTTTTCAGAATTTATCTATTTCTTCTATATTTAATTTGTTGGTATATTGTTTTTCATAATATTATTTTATGATTGTATTTCTGTGCTGTTAGTTATTTCTCCTCTCTCATTTGTGATTTAATTATTTGAACCCTTTCTCCTTTTCTTGATTAGTCTAGCTAGAGGTAAATGAATTTCATTGATTTTTTTTTTTTTTTTCAGAAAAACAGCTCCTGGTTTCATTGATCTGTTCATTTCATTACTATTTTTAAATTTTTTTTTTTAAATTTCTGTATCACATATTTCGGCTCTCATCTTTATTATTTCTCTTCTTCTGCTGGTTTTAAGATTAGCTTTTTGTTCTTTTTCTAGCTCCTTTAGGTGTAAGGTTAGATTGTTCATTTGAGATTTTTCTTGCATCTTGAAGTAGGCCTGTATTGCTCTATACTTGCCTCTTGGGACTGTTTTTGCAACATCCCAAAGGTTTTGGACTGTCGTGTTTTCATTTTCATTTGTTTCCATGTATTTTTTATTTCTTCTTTGATTTCCTGTTGACCCATTCACTATTTAGTAGCATGTTTTTTTAAGCTACATGTATTTGTCATCTTTCCAGATTCTTCCCTGTGGTCAGCTTCAACTTTCACAACATTGTGGCAAGAAAATATGTGTGGTATGATCTCAATCTTTTTGCATTTATTGAGGCCTGATTTTGGACTCAGTATGTGATCTATTCTTGAGCATGTACCCTTTTTTGTGCTTGAAAAAAAAAATGTATTCTGCTGCTTTGGGATGAAATGTCCTGAAAATATCTGTTAAGTCCATTTAGTCTAGTGTGTCACTCAAAGCCATTGTTTCCTTGAAGATTTTCTGCTTAGATGATCTCTCCATTGTTGTAAATGGGGTGTTAAAGTATCCTACTATTATTTTATTATTACCAATTTGTTTCTTTATGTTTGTTATTATTATTATTATTATTTTTTTTAACAGCTCCTGGTTTCATTGAAATTTGAGTGCTCCCATGTTAGGGGTATAAGTATTTATAATTGCTAGATCTTCTTGTTGGATAGGCCACTTCATTATGATATAGTGCCTTTCTTCATCTCTTGTTATAGTCTGGTTTAAAATCTAGCTTGTTTGATGTAAATACTGCTACTCCACCTTTGTTTTGATGTCATTTGCATGATAAATATTTCTCTGTCCCCTCACTTTCAATCTGTAGGTGACTTCGGCTCTAAAATGAGTCTTTGAGACACCTGTGTGGCTCAGTTGGTTAGGCATCTGACTTGATTTCAGCTCAGGTCATGATTTCAGGGTTGTGAAATGGAACTCTGCTTCAGGCTGTGCACCAGGTATGGAACCTCTTAAGATTCTCTCTCTGAGCACCTGGGTGGCACAGTTGGTTAGGTCTCTGACTCTTGGTTTCAGAACAGGTTGTGATATGATGGTTGTGAGATCAGGCTCTGCATCAGGCTTCATGCTCAGCATGGAGACTGCTTAGGTTTCTCTCTCCCTCTCTTTCTGCTCCCCAACCTGACTCTCTCTCTCTCTTCAAGTAAATAAATAAATTGTAAAAAAAAAAAAAAAAATTATCTTCCTCTCCCTATACCCTTCTCCCCTGCTCTCTCTCTAAATATAAATAAATACATAAATAAATAAACAAATAAATAAATACAATGAGTCTCTTATAGAAAGCTTATAGATGGGTCTTTTTTTCTTTTTTAATCCATTCTGACACTGTATGTCTTTTTTTTTTTTAAGATTTTATTTATTCATTTGACAGAGAGAGAGAGCAAGGGAGAATAAGCACAAGCAGGGGGAGCAGCAGAGAGAGAAGGAGAAACAGGGTTTCCACTGAGCAGGGAACTTGATGTGGGCCTTGATCTCAGGACCCTGGGATCATGACCTGAGTGAAAGGAAGATGTTTAACTGACTGAGCCAACCAGGTGCTGCCACCCTATGTCTTTTGATTGGAGCATTTAGTCCATTTACATTCAAAGTAATTACTGATAGATATGTATTTAGTGCCATTTTATTACTTGTTTCATTGTTTCTGGAGATTTTCTCCCTTCCTTTCTTGTCTTTCTCACTTTTGGTATTTCCTTTCTGCTCAAAGAGTCCCTTTTAATATTTCTTGCAAGGCTGGTGTAGTGGTCATGAACTCCTTAAGTTTTTGTTTGTCTGGGAAACTCTTTATCTGTTCTTTTTTTCTGAATGACAGCTTTGTTGAATAGAGTATTCTTGGTTGCAGATTTTTCCTATTCAGCATGTTGAATATATCATGCCACTCCCTTCTGGCTTGACAAATTTTTCTTGAAAGATCTGCAGCTAGACTTTTGGGTCTTCCCTGGTAAGTTAGGGACTTATTTCATCTTTCTGTTTTTAGGATTTTTCCTTTATCACTATATTTTGCCAATTTGATTGCAATATGTCCTGGTGTTGGTCTGCTTTTGTTGATTTTACTGGAATTCTCTGTGTCTCCTGGATCTGGACATCTGTTTCCTTACCCACATTAAGAATTTCCTCAAATAAATTTTCTACACCTTTCCTCTCTTCTTCTGGAACTCCTATAATAAAAATGTTATTATGTCTGATGGAGCCAGTGAGTTCCCTAAGTCTATTCTCATGTTCCATAATTCTTCTTTCTCTCTTTTGTTCAGCTTCATTATTTCCCATCATTTATGCTCTGTGTCACTTATTCATTCTTCTGATTCTTCCATTTGGGTTCATGGCATCCATTTTGTTTCAAATCTCACTTACCATATTTTTCATCTTTGACTTTTTTTAACTTTTATCTCTGTGGTAAGGGCCTCCCTGAAGTCTTCCATTCTTTCCTCAAGCATAGCAAGTATCCTTGTGATTGTTCCTTTAAATTCTCCACCAGGCATATTACTTCTATCTGTTTTGATTCAATCTCTAGCCATGATCTTATCTTGTTGTTTCATCTGGGATGAATTCCCCCATCTTGGTATTTGTCTAAGAAGTCTCTGTATTCTCTATATTAGAAAAAAGCTCATTGTGTTTCCTGCTCATGAGAGTAATACCTTTATGAAGAAGTGGTCATATAGTGTCCAGGGACTGGTGCTTCAGGGAGTGTGTCTGATGTGTGCTGAGAGCATTCTGATGCTGTGTTTTGGCTGCTCTATGCGTTAGGCCAGTTGTCTTCAGAGGCTTTCCTTGCCTGCAGTGAGGAGTGTTGGGACCTAGGCCAGAGTGTGACAAGTTTTAACCAGGTGTGTTTTGGTCTGCTTGTTAAATGAGACCTGATAATACTTCAGCTGAAGTCTTGCTGGGCTCTCTGGTTGGGAGATGTGGTGTGGGCTGTCACTTTTGCTGGTCTTCTGGGGAAGGAGCCCACCATGCTGGAACTGAGGCAAATGTACCCTAGAAGGGCAATACTGGCAGAACACAGCAGGTGTGGGACCCTTCACACATTATGCAGCCTGCATCAGTGCTGTGCTGCTTATGGCATGTAGGTAACTCTGTGGTTTTGCTGAAAGGCAGGAAGCCAAATGGCACCAGCCAGCTCTTTTGTCACCACAGAGGGTTCTTTGTGCTTGCTGCTCCCAGGGAAGCACTCTGAGAAGAGCCAACAACCTCCCTCTGTGCATCCCAGGCATTTTTCAGGCTGCTGCTTTCAATCTCTCTGACTCAGGGTTGCCTGCCACCTTCTCTTCAGGACCAGCACTGTGCCCTCTGGGCTTTATCCCAGCCAAGCCTATTAACTTTTAAAACTCTAGGCTTTAGGGATGTGGTGTTGGCAGGGGTCTGTGCTGGCAAGGGCTGGAGGGTCTTGGTGTACTGGGACAAATACAATTTTGACTGAGAAGGGCAGTCATACCAGAGTGTAGGGGCATGGGACCTGCAGCAAATAGACTATGTAGCCAGTGTCCAGGGAGCCGCCCTCAGCATTTGTCTCTGAGCCTATCCTGAGGGGTTAGGGAGAGAAATGGCACTCACCATCTCTTTTTTCCCCAAAGAGACATCTCTGTGGATGTCATGTCTCAGTATCCCATTCCAAGAAGAGCCAACACTCTCCCTGCTGTGTGCCCCTGGAGTTCTTCAGATCTCTGCCTCTATGCCATCTGCCCCTGGGTTGTTTGTCTGCCTTCTCTCCAGGAGCAGGATGGTGCCCTCAGGGCTCTATCTCAGCCAGGACTGCCAACCTTTAAAACTCCAGACTTCAAGCCCCACCAACTGCAAAAACTTAGGAAAATCAACCTCTCATTTTCCCAGTAAATGATTTTGAGGATGTGTCCTTGTGCATTCCCCTGTGTGCTCTGCTCTATCTCTTCACTGTCTATGATCAGGGCTCCCTTCCACAGAACCCACAATCTGTTTTTACCCCAAACCATGTCTCCACACTTTTTCCCTTCCTTGATGTGG
This sequence comes from Lontra canadensis, assembly GCF_010015895.1. Lineage (NCBI taxonomy): Eukaryota > Metazoa > Chordata > Mammalia > Carnivora > Mustelidae > Lontra > Lontra canadensis. The sequence goes on along the minus strand of NW_022631050.1, from coordinate 11,729,187 downwards.
CTGGCCTCTTCTCTCCCTCTAGTCGGGCAGTTTGTTCTGTCAGTCCTCAGGTGGATTTCCTTGATATTCAGAATGATTTGATGGTTATCTAGTTGTGCTGAAGAGATGCGAGAGGCCTAGGGCCCTCCTACTAAGCTACCATCTTAGCTCCAGGCAAAATATTTAAATTAAAAGCAATAAAGACTCTCCTAAGCTACTTTAAGTAAAGTAAGTTTATTTCAATGTGTCAGTAAATGATGAAAGTGCTCAAAGGGACCTTGAATATTTGTTGCTGTTTCTTGGAAATCCCAGGTATGGAATTATCTATTGACATCCAGCAAAAGCAGAATTCATGACCTTTACTTCAGTGATCTATTAATATGATTTATGACTTCTGATGAAAAATGGAGACATTTTAAAAAATTAAAGCATTGGGGTGCCTGGGTGGCTTAGTGGGTTAAAGCCTCTGCCTTCAGCTCAGTGGGTTAAAGCCTCTGCCTTCAGCCTCTGTCCTGGGATCGAGCCCCGCATCGGGCTCTCTGCTCCGCGGAGGGCCTGCTTCCTCCTCTCTCTCTGCCTGCCTTCCTGCCTACTTGTGATCTCTCTCTCTCTCTGTCAAATGAATAAATAAAATCTTAAAAAAAAAATTAAAGCACTGACATGGTATTTAAAAATACCCACATACTCACCACTCAGACTTGACAATTGATAACATTACAATATTTGCTTCAAGTCTCTTTATTCCTAAAAGAAACAAAAAGCTGCAGGTAAATTGAACCTCTTGTCAACAAATCTCATTTACATTTCTCTTCCTACTCTATAGAAGTATCTGTTAATGTGAATTTAGAGTGAATGATCTTCTGATATAGATAAGTATACTCCTTTGTATTTCCTTTAGTATTTCCTTTGGTTTGAAGTTTTTTGAAGAGATTATAGCTTATCAATTACCAGTATATTTAACTTACTTTTACCATCTTAATTTGTGTGAACTCTTTACCATGCATTTTTTTGCTATCTCCCTTTCTTGCCTTCTTTTGGACTGATAGCATTGTCTTTTCTCAGAACTACCAATATTTTTCCCTCTGTATCAATCTACCACTTTTAAAGTTATAATTTATACTATTTTAGTGGCTTCTATTATATTTTAATATGACCAAAATATTTTTTAGTGTTTCTAAAACATTAAACTTAACACTTATTTCTCCTAAAAAAGAAAAAGATATCTCTACCTTAAGAAGTATCTTAATTACTCCTTTCCACTCTCCATGTTGTTTAGCATTTTAATTCCACCTTCTTTTTTCACATATGCAAAAAAAAATTCATTTAAAAATTACTACTTAATCTTTTTTTTATTTATTAATATATTTATTTAATTTTTTGCTCTTATTTGCTTCTTGCATGGTACTTCCTTTTTTTTTTTTTTTAAGATTTTATTCATTTATTTGAGAAAGACACACACACATAAGCCAGGGGGAAAGGCAGAGGGAAAGGGAGAAGCAGACTCCCCACTGAGCTGGGAGCCTGATATAGGGCTTGATGCCAGGACCTGGAGATCATGACCTGAGCTGAAGGCAGATGCTTAACCACCTGAGCCACGCAGGCACCCCTACATGATATTTCCTCTGGATTTACTTTCTTTCTTGCTTGAATATATTTTCTATTTATAAATTCCATGGGGAGTACTTTCACTTGGCATTTATTTCTTTTTGAAAATGTGTTTATTTCATCCACAGATTTGAATTATAGTTTAGCTGGTATATAATTTTAGGGTGACAGTTTTATTTTTTCCTTGGAGTTTTGATAATATTTCAAAAGTCAGCTGGACTCAAGTTTTGCTGATAAGAAGTTCACTGGTGGTCAAAACTATTTATTTTTATATCATAATTTTCTGTCTTTTTTTTTCTTTTTTATCAGGTTTTTTAAATCACTTTGAGCACTGTCAACACATAAATACACTAATTTTATTTTATTTTATTTTATTTATTTTTAAGATGTTATTTATTTGACTGAGAGGTAGAGAGCACACGTAGGCAGAGTGGCAGGCAGAGGGAGAGGGAGAATCAGCTCTCTGTTGAGTAGGGAGCCCAATATGGGGTTTGATCCCAGGACCTTGGGCTCCTGACCTGAGCCAAAGGCAGACACCTAACCAACTGAGCCATCCAGGTGCCCCCACACTAATTTTAAAGTATATTTCTTATATTTAATTTTTCCTATGATCCTATACAAATACATTATATAAGTCTGTGGTCTGCCTTTCTACTTTTCATACCTATAAGTAAGAATATCTTCAGTGGTCACCTTCCTAGGGAGTCTTAGGCAAGTTTGTAGTGCTGGAAGTTCCTCTATGGAGCAATTTTATCATTGCCTTGGCCTAGGCCTTCTGGGTAGACTGGTTCCAATTTTTACGTGGTTTTTTCACTTGAGGATCTTCCAAATATTTCAGGTAGTATTAATTTGGGCTGCATAGGAGTATGGGGCTAAGATCTCAAACTCTTGCTGGTGATTCCATTCATGCTTATGACTTCAGAAGCCATTGCTTAATGAGCAGAGATTTCAGAGATTTTCAGGACTTTATGCATACACAGAGTAGCACTTATTTGGCTTCTAGCTTAGACTAAGAACCCAGCTACATTTCTGACTCTATTGATTAATTTTTGCATGCAGCATTAAATATTCAAGTCACTACATATATTCTTACTTTCCCAGAAACAACATGGCTTCAGCTCTTGATTATTGCTATGGCTCTGGGATTATTTTTCATCTATGGCATCTAGATATTTCCCTTTTTTTCTTTATAGCCTGTCTAATTGTTTTTAATTTATTTAAAATATATTAGCTCACATTACTATGTTTTCAGAGTAAGATCAAGAGCTCATGCCCTATTTAGCCCACCCTATAACTCGAAGTCTGGCTCTTCTACTCCCTCGGTTGTCTCTTTTTGAGTGTCTTCCTATTCAATAGACATGGTCTCTGTGAGCAGATATTTTATGCTAGACCATACGTTAGCAGCCAGAGTGTGGATTTGCTGCTCTTGAGCCAGTCTAAGTGTGCTCACTCCAAGAACAACCTAAGTCACCTCTTTTAGTAGGGATTTAAGTTGGGACTTGAAAAGATGTTAGTTAGTCTTCAGTAGGCACTGTTATTAACATATTTCATATACTCTGTAATGTAAGGTGCAGGTTTGTGAAATGAATAATAGATTGGATATCACTTAAGAAATAAGAGTATTACATAATGGATATGCAAAATTATTTGTTAAAAGAATGAATCCATTAATGAATGGATGAATGGCCTCTGTTTTCATTTAAGTTCTGCATCCATTTGACCTGAGCAAACCCTTCTCTGTCTCTCAATTTCTGCTACTTTAAAATAGTGAGGATAAAATTGGCTCTGCCTACTTCACAGGTTGTTACAAGATCGGAATCAGAAGGAAGTAGTGTATGTGCAAATATTTTTAAACTAAAACATTATAGAACTATGACTTATTGTTATTGCTATCATTATAATACAAAGTTAAATTTTGATTCACAAGACCATGTATGTAGTTCTGTTATTTTCTGTGATCTGTAATGACAAAATAATAAAGCTTATTAATCATCAAACCATGCTTGGTCATATTTCATATTTCATTATTATAATATGTCAATTATATAATATGTCAATAATATTCCAACATTTTTAAACAATCATTTAAGAATTATGTTGCTTTGAAATGTTATGAAGCAGCCTGATTTGTTGGCAAAGCTTAGTCTTTGGAGTTAGGTATGTCTGGTTTCCAAATATTCATTCTGCTATTTCATAACTGCTTGATCTTGAGTAAATTAATTTTTCTGAATCTTGGCTATCTAATTTTTGAAATGGGAATAATTATACCAGCTCCTTGTTGTTCTTAGAATGATTGAATGTCAGGATGTGAGTGAAGGAAGGTAAATCCTTCATCTCCGTCTCTTTCCAGTTAGTCCCCTGCTGCCTTCCAACACAATCTTTTAGAGCAAATTTCAGGGTCAGCAATGTAGAAAAGGACTATATTGTTGGAAGAAATATTTTAGTTTTTTAAGGAAAACACTCTCTATAAATGCAGCTATTGATAAAGTATGAAGCTGTGGCTTTTTTTTTTTTCATGCAGTTTAATCAATGTAAGCCATCAGAAATATGCTTCAGGAGACAGTCGCTGTCTATGGTTAATTGAACTTAATGGCCAATAACTATGGCCTGTTTTATACAATTAATGTAATTCCCTGAATAGTTTTCAATGCAGATATTTGGCTAGGATTTTTCAGATGAAAGTGTATGTAACAAAACAATGTAGTGTATTAAGGATGTGACTGTAATTCTGCTATACTCCAGAGGAGTATTTTATGTTTTCTCTTATAATTTTTCAAAAGATAATGTGTTTCATATGAATAACTAACATGGTATGTCTTTGATCTACTTTTCAAAATTGGCAAGTAATTATGCAGTCTGTTTGGAAAAGTTCTCTCTGCCTTTTTGGTGTGTAACCTTTCTCTGTTCTGCTCTGGATTGCTGAATTAACAATAACTGATTAATTAATTGATTTATAGCTCTGAATAAAAATTTAAAATTCACGAATAAAATATATTGAAATTCTTCCTAAGGGTAAGCAGTTTAATAAAATGTAATAGGAAGCAGACTTCCTTTGAGACAGTTTGATTTTAAACTTTTCTTTGTTTCTCTCAAGGGCAGGTTTTATCTTCAGACTATGTGACTTGTGTTGAATATAGGCACAGACATAATTGAGTGAACCTTTAATTGTAGACTTTGGGTGGCTTTCAAAAGGAAGAAGAATTTCCTCTTAATTATCTTTGGCTAATTATCTCTGCATTAATGGCCCAACTGCTGTTATTCATCATACTTGAAGTATAAATAGAGGATTAAAGCTGAGGGGAGAGTCCTAGACAAGGGCTTTTCTCTCCATGTCAAAGACACTGTCATGTTAGGGGTCCTTGAGAGCCCAGTAATTCTCAGGAGCTTGGGTTTTGATTAATGGACACAGGACTTCAATGCTCCATCATATTAAAGTATTGCATTAGTCATGGTTCTTTTATTTATAAATGAAATCCAACTGTCTTAAAGAAAAAAAAATAATGCATCATATGGTTATTAAGTCCAGAGAGAAAGTGTTGTAGATATTGCTGGATCCAGGAACTCAAAATAGGTCTTCAGGAAGTTATTCTCTCTTCATTGACTGGCTCCTCTTTTTTCCTCTGTTGGTGTTATCCAGCAGATGACAGCTTAGCAGCTTCTATTCTCCCAGTAACCTCATCAAAAGATCATTTTCCTTTTTAAAAGTTCCGGTAGTAGTCCCAGTTCAATTTCTTTGAATTGATTTGGATCACAAGCCTTTTATCAACTAGTTATAGAAGTTTGGAAAAAAGACTCCTGATTGGGTAGGTTTAAGTTATATGCCTTCTTCCAGATCTAATCTCAACCAGAAATTAAAAATTGAGAGAAAGAAGGGCTGAATGCCCTAAAAAAAATCAGAATGTTATTATTCCAAAAAGGGAATATGGATACTGGATTGCAAAGGAAAAAAAAAAAGTCTTAGTTATGTATTTGTTAGTAATATTTGTGTTGTGTCTCAAATAACATATAAAAATGCATAAAGTGAGTAAGTTGTGGAAGATAGAGTAGTGGGTATTTGGGTCAAAGACGATAGCAAATACATAGGGATGGTTCAAGAGGGTAATAGTTTAGAGAAATGGGATTAAGTTGTTGTTGTGGTTAAATGTCATAGCAATCACATCCATAAAATATCACATCTGGTAGGGGAAGGACACTTGAAACACTAGACATTCCAAGGACAAAGCACTGAAAAGTTATACTGAGAAAATTTGGGGTGGAATAGAAAAGTGAATGATCAGTAGGAACTGAGGGTGGCTAGATCATTACTTCAGAATGGCTTCTAAAGCAGCTTCCAAGTGTAAAATCTTAGAAAAACTAAGGAAACAGCAATAATCATGCTTTTAAGGAACTATAATTGGGTGCTATAAAATATATAAACAAAATCACTACATATAGGAGAGCCAATTTTTTAAATCCCTCACACTGCCATTAATTTGGGTTAAAAGAGAGCACCAGGACTGTCTGTGCTCCTGGAGAAACCAGTGAATCTCTCTAAGTCCAGCACTCCCAGCCTCATGACTTTTTCTCCCTAGAGAATATTGGAATCAATCCTATCATGCTTTGTCAAAGTTTGCATCAACTATGACCATAATACACTTAAGATGCTCTCGTCATCTCTAAACATTTAGTCTCCTCCTCATAGATCTCTTTGTGACCCCTCCCCCCTCCCCCCAACTTGGTCTGTCTGCTTGGATCCATCTGATTACTTGCATCGTAGATGACCTATGAACCCAAAGGTCCAGAGAATACCTTCATCTCCTCCATTATAATTCACATGTGTTTCTGTTTTTCCCCATTTCTGACCTCTTTCCCTTCCCCTTTTCAAGCACTATACCACTTTCACCAAGCTACCTGGATGTCATGGTCAATCATCAGCAGAATATCTGATATCATCTGTTTCTTCTCTCTAAATTACCATTCTTCTTATTCTAGTAGAAGCTGGTTTACCTTGAGAATACTCTTTGTTCCTTAACCTGCTCAAATAATGGTTGTGTTCTTCCCACACTTCTTATATAACCAGTCTGGCCATGAAATAATTTTTCTCCTTTCCCTTTGTTTTGCTTTTAGATCCTTTTCTCTCTCTCCTTTATAAAATTGTCCAGCTTTAAATTCCAGTATACCACCCAGATTGTCTCTTGAATGTAGTCATGTATCAAATTGTGATCCCTCCCTTTGTGACACTGTCACTCTCTCAATAGTACTGTCTTAATTCTTGATGATTAAAATATTCCCATAAATCCTAGTCCCACTATTTTAGCCTCTCAATTCTTTTTTTTAAAGATTTTATTTATTTATTTGACAGACAGAGATCACAAGTAGGCAGAGAGAGAGGCAGGCAGAGAGAGAGAGGGAGGCAGGCTGCCCACTGAGCAGAGAGCCCGATGCAGGGCTCGATCCCAGGATCCTGGGATCATGACCTGAGCAGAAGGCAGAAGCTTTAACCCACTGAACCACCCAGGCAACCCTTAGCCTCTGAATTTTTTGAGGTTCTCTTCTCCAGTTGTCCTGTCTTCCACTTACCTCACTGTACACTACATGTACAGTTCTACATTCTTCCTGGGTTTTTTTTTTTTTTTTTTTTTGGACTCCTCATTGCTTCCTTCTCATCATTTGACCTTCCATTAATGAGATGCCTCAGGGATACTACTTGGAGCTTTTCTTTCCTCAAGACATCCACTTTTTTTCCTAATGGTTTCTGATGATTTCAAAAGGAATACATCCTGACCAGTCCTTCCTCTTGAATTATGGCTTCCTAGCACTAGGATGTCTCCTAAACATGATCACTTTGAAGTCTAAAACTTACTGAACTTGAAAAAAAAAAAAGAATCTCTAATATACCCTCTTGGTCAATACTGTTATTCCTCCTTTACAGCAGCTTAGGTCCAGACAATGAATTTATCTTTATCTTTATACTTTATGCTTATACTTTCTACTTCATACTTTCAAATCTTTTATCTAATATGCCAGAAGTTCCTATAAGCTTAACTTTTTTAAAAAAATTTATTTATTAATTTTAGAGAAAGAGAGTGCATGTGTGCAAGTGGGGGTAGGGGCAGAGAGAAAGAATCTCAAGTAGACTCCTGTGAGTGCATATCCCAACTCCAGGCTCCATCTCCTGACCCACAAGATCATGACCTGAGCCAAAATCAAGAGTCAGAGGCTCAGCCAACTGAGATACCCAGGCGACCCTGTAAGCTTAATTTCTTTAAAAAGCATAGTTTACAACCATTTCTCACCACTCCCTTGGGTTATTCTAATATAAATCTCCATAATGTCTCATTTTGTTTACGTAGTAGCCTCTTATCTGTGATCATGTTCTCCTAGAGTTTATTCTCCACAAAGGAATCGATATCTTAATAAGCTAAAGTTATATCATGTTCCTGTCTGCTCAGAACCCTCCAAGAGATCCCAGATCTGAATAACTTCTGTGTGATCCCTAGATCCTTTCTGTCTTTCCCTACCTTGTTTTATGGCTAAAGAGACAGAATCTTTTAGATTGTGTGTACAAGATTCCTTGATATTTAGGCTCTGGTTGAATTGAGCAATGAAAGGCACTGGCCAGAGATTGGTGGGCAGGAGGAGTGTGAGATGTAGGTTTTCCTCCACTTCTATATGGTCAAGAAGTGTTGAATATTTCCCTCTATTAAAAGCCACAGGGGCTGCCTGGTAGCTCACTCCATACAGACACTCTTGGTTCCTCATTTCCCCTCCCCTTGCCACTTTAGGCCAATGGTAGTTATGCTGCCTGCCCACTGCTACTGGTACTGGGTACTGTAAGAGTCCATATTAGGTTTCTTAAATCTTATTCACACATTTGTAAGTAGAGTTTATTAAACTATCATTAAATTTCTTAGTTTATGTATGCCATCTGTTCCTGCTGGAACTATGGATGATACTTTGCCATTATACTCAGGGTAAACTGAAAAGTTCTTAAAATGGTCTACAAGCATATACATTATTATCACCTCACTATAGTGATTTCATCTTCTATTCTCTCACATACTTCTCATATTCCAACCACAGGACTCCTCTTTTCTTTTCTTTCCTTTTTTTTTTTTTTTTTTTTTTACACTTGCTATTGAGTTTGTTCACTCCTTCACAGTGCTTAGACCTTCCCTCAAAAACCATCTTCTCCTTGGGGCTTTCTATGAATACTATTTAAAATTGAAAATCCCCTCTTAACACTTCCTATCCCATATCTCTGCTGAATCTGAATCTGTGAAATTTATTACCATTTAACATGCTCTGGATTTTACTTATTTAGTTTCTGTCTCTTGCCACTAGAATGTAAGCTTGAGAAGAGGAAGCAATTTGGTTTGTTTTATTCATTGATATGTTTTGAGTTTTACAGTGGCTTTGGGCATAGGCTACACATTTAATTATTATTGGTGTATAAGTGAATAAACAAACAAAAAACCCAAAAGAAATGTTATGGGACATATAATAAGAAAGAAAATATTGTCTGCTGGTGGTATCAGAAAAATGGAATTTGGATTGCACCTTGAGAGGGACATGTGAGATGAAAAGAAGAGATTCCCCAGACAGTAACCACCTGAATAAGGTCACACTGATGGAAAAAGTATGCAAGAAACAGTAAGTTTTTTAGTTGGGTTGTGTGCTGAGTGAATAGGGAATCAGAAAAAGTAAGTTGCTGAAGATAGGCTGAGGCCAGAAAATAGAGTGCCTCCAATACAGGGTAAAACAAACCAAAACAAATTTTATCTTGTAGGAAATTAGATGCCAATTATATTCTTTGAGATTTGAAATATCACAGTCAGAGTTGTATACTAGAAAGATTGATTTGGTGATAGTGTATCCACGTTTGGAGAGGGAAGACTGAGGACATTCAAATAAACTAAAAAGCCTCTAGGAGAGGTAATGAGTCTTAAATCATGGAAGTAGTGAGGAGAGGAGGACTGTCACATAGGTGTGGAGAGTACAATGTGGAGGAAAAGAATGTATTACGCAGGGCGCTTGGAAGAATGGGCCATAATTACCAACTGACCCTGAATCAACACAGCACTTTATTTCATTGTTCTAATATCATGTAGATTTTAAAACAATAAAGATGTTTAATGTTTTTCTGCTTGAATTCCTTAGCCAGAAATACTCTGTGGTACACTGTAGGTAGAGAATGTTTATCACAGCTCAGTGTTCTGTCATTTTGAGTCTATTTAATAGCAATATCACAAACAGAACATCTGCCGATGAGCATGGTACTGACTCCAGCCTCAGCTGTTACTGCAGATAGAGTGTGGCAGGGCTGGGCGTCCTTAATGTGAAGGGGGCACCCCGGCCAGGCGTGGCACAGCTGGGGCTCTTTCCACCCCTACTAGTTCATGGATCATCTGTCCTCAAGCAATGCCAAGATCCAGATTTAGTGATGCTGGATGTGGTGTTGGGAGCCCCAGGATTCCAATATTGGAATTCATTTTATAGAGTGATGAACAAAAGCCTAAAATGGTGCCTTGTATATAACACTGCAGCTATAATGGAGGGGAAATAGAAGAAAGGAAGAGGAAAACTCTATTACTTTGTTTCCAATGATAGTGGTCATAATACTTAATTTAAGGGAACATGAATGGAAAAACTGTTATGTGCTTGTCATCATGCTAAGTGGTCAAATTAGAGATTCAATATATAGTATTAGCCCATGGGAGCTTACAGTACAGCAAGTGAGACAGATAGAGATATTCATAATTCAATAACAGAAGTGTTATGAGCAACAGAAGTATAAAGGAAGGAACATTCAACGCTGCCTGGGTCAGTTTCATCGGTTTGAAAACATTGAAAGAGCACTTACAGGGCAGGGGAGAAGAGTGAGCATTCCATGCAGAAGAAATATTAGCAGAGGCACATGGAGCATAAAAGTACAGAGCATATTCAGGAAACAGTGTTTGGAGTATATGTAGTTTAAATTCATAGAATTCTTGGGGAGAAGAGGAGAGAAGAATTTTGAAAAGCTTTTTGGAATTAGAATCAGTTTAGCAAGCAATTGACGCAGGATGAGTGGAGAGGAGAGATCTCTGAGATTTGGTTCCACTTTGTGCAACTTAACTAGCATTTTATGGGCTTGCGGAGAATCGAATTTCTTAGACATCTGACTTCAGATTACTTGGAAAGAACCCTGGTTATACCCTGAAATACGCAGGAAAGTACCGCTTTGTTACTATTAAACTAATTCATAGAATATCAGAGATGGAAAGACACATAGTTATCCTTGAACTGTATTGATGGGGAGAACACTGCACAGTTTAGTGCTTTTCTCAATGTTTCATAACAAAAACAAGAAGAAGAATAAGAAGAATAAGAAAAAAGTGAAGGATGAGGAGGAGGTAGGGGAGGAGAAGGAGGTGGAAGAGGAGGAGGAGAAGAAGGAGGAGGAGGAGAGGGAGGGGGAAGAGGAGAAGGAGGAGGAGGAGGAGGGGAGGGGAGAACAATTATAGTTTGGATTAGAACTCAGATCTCATTCCTGTTGCTGTTTCTACACTGTGTAATTTCAAAATTAGGTCCCTTTATGTTTTTTGCATCATGAAATATATGGATATTTATCACAGTAAGAAGTTTGCTCGAGGTTTGCTTGGGTAAAAAATAAGGGCATAAAGCTGTTAGGAAGACAAAAGGTAATATTTCTTCAGTCTCATTTACAAACTAGTGACCTTAAAAGTTATGATTAAAATTGGTTTAGAGAAATTGGAGGCACCAGAGTTGAACTATCAGTAGGCTCCTGGTAAACTTGATCTATCTTCTCATAGCCATGAGCCCCAGACAATGATGGACAGTAGATAAGGGAGGAGAACAGAAGTTAGCTGTTTAGCTTTACAAGGGAGAAAGGCATTACAGAAACTAGGTCTAAACAGACAGAAGCATTCTTTATGACTCTTTGAGAAGAGCACTTGCACCTTTTAAATATTCTTTTAAATCTCACTAGACCTTGGATGTTGATGCGTGTGTGATACGGAAGGAGGAGAGGGGGTTATCTAAACATTACTCAGTGAATCAAAGAAGGATAGAATGATAACATCCTACAGACTTGCTAGTCCAATTCCATCCATTTTGGGGTCTCAGAAGTCTGAGATACAGAAGAGAAATGCTTTGATTACATATATATAACCATTTCTGTTCAGAGTTAAGATGAGAAGTTGGGTTACTTCAGAGAAAGCAATTACCTCCTCATTTTTCCTCTCTCAGTGGCTGCTTTTTGGAATAAACAGTCACTTTCAATCTCTTTAGAGGTTAAAATAAAAGTTGTTTCTTTTTTTTTTAAGATTTTATTTATTTATTTATTTTATAGAGAGAGAGATCACACAAGTAGGCAGAGAGGCAAGCAGGGAGGGGGTGCAGGCTCCCTGTTGAGCAGAAAGCCCAATGTGGGACTCTATCCCAGCACCCTGAGATCATGACCGGAGCCGAAGACAGAGACTTAACCCATTGAACCACCCAGGTGTCCAAAATTTGTTTCAATACTCAAAGCCCAGAAAAAGAATGTGACTAATCAACTTTGTTATCTCATCCTCTTCCAACTCTCAGAGCCTGCTATCTGTGGACTAGAACTCCAAATGAGGGAAAGGAGAGGAAGGGAGGGAGGGTGGATGGAGGAGGACTTTGAGAGAGAGAGAGACAGAGACAAAGAAGGGAGAAAGAAAGGGTAAAGGAAGCGTAGTAGACAGACAGGGAGAAAACAGAGACAGAGGTAACCAGGACTACAGATGACTGAATTCTTCCCCATTCTTCATCTTCCACCAGGAAAAAGAAATGTCCTAGCTAGAACAAGACAGTTCTCATTTGAGTTGTGGCACCTCTACATCTAGTTAGTTAACTATGTTAGGGACAAAGTTAGGAAGCATGAGGACAAGTCATTTTCCTTTTCTGGACTTGAATTTATTCGGTTGAAAAATTGTTGTCTATGTTATAGTTCTGGCTCTAAAAGATGTCCCCCAATTTTTTGATACTCCTTCAAAAGCTAGAGCTGAATTCCCTTCCTCTTGAATTTGGAAGGGACTTAGGGACTCATTTCTAGTCAACAGAATATTGCAAAAGTGATAATATGTCTCTTTGGTGACTGGGTCGTGAAGGCACTGTGGTTTCCTATTTGCTCTCTCTCTTTGGAATCTCCTGCTCTAGGATGAGCCAACTATGTGCCACTAGGATGTTCAACCAGGCTATAGAGGTGCATAGGCACTTAGGCTTCTGACCAAAACTTGTGTGCCTGCATTTGGATATGGATCTTCCAGTTCCGGTGGTGCTCAGAGAGACGTTGCACTGGTTAACAGTTTGACAGCAACCTCACGAGTGAGTGAGTAAGAAACTCTGAGTGAGAAATGCCCAGTTAAGCCTCTCCCAAATTCCTGACCCAGACCCATGGAAAATGTGAGATAATCAATATGTGTTATTTTAAGTTGGTATTAGGAAGTTGGTTATATGGTAGTACAAAACAAATGCATTTTTTTTTTAAATTTACTTTTTCAGAGTCTGTGATTTTTTTTGTAGTCTTCAACATTTAGAGTCATATGAAATTGTAGTGTTTATTCTTTAATTTTTATGTGATGAAGGATTACAGTTAGACTATGTGCTCTGGACCATTCCCTAATATTCAGCAGGTTTAGGAACTTTCTCTTGAACCTCTTTCTTTTCCACAGGTTTCATTTATAATGTCATAATAATAATAATATCACTACCAAGCATATAATTTAGAGATGTTAGAGGTTCACATTTATTATTTTACCCTTACAACAGTCTAATGAAGTAGATATTATGTTATACCCATATAATATGTGGGGAAATTAAAAATTTAAGAGCAACAGTGTCTGAAAGTCACACCATAAAGAGAACTGACACTCCAGTTCAGGTCTCCTGATCCCATTATATCAAAAGCCCTTATTTATAGAAGTGACCATTTAAGTTTTATTCCCCAAACGCTGGCACTTACTCCACATTTTAGCTCTGGGAATTGTTCTGGGTGTTTCTTTTATGTTATAGTACTAAGGTTTGTAAAGGAGTGAGTGGGTTCACTTATTCACACTTTTTTTCTTTTGGTTCTTCTAAGAAGTCATTTAATGGTCTTTGTTAATAGCCAAGTTGTTACGCCTTGAATATTTTGTCTATTGTAGATGACCAATGACATAGATATAATAAATACTAGCATTCTAGCCTTCTTTGGCTCTCTGGTTGATTAACTACATTGATTATTTCTATAATTTTGTTTTCTGCATTTTGTTTTTCTCCTACTTTATGCAATTTCAAGGCAAGATATGAAAATAAAGGACTCAAATTCCAGAATTTGGCAGTAAGTTTTAAGGTTTGCTCTTTAACAAAATATTGTCTAAAAGATCAGGATTTGCTTTTAACTCTTTTTTCTCCAAATTTATAATATGTCATCACTGATTTTTCAGGGGAATATTTACAAATATTGTAAAGGTACTTAAGTCAGTTATTCTTTACAAGAGTGTACATCTAAATAACTTGGGGAGTTTAGTGGTCTGAAGTAGGCCCCTAATACGTGCATTTTTTTAAAAAAAAAAGAACCATTTGCCTCCAGTATTTTGAAGCATGGTATTGAAATATAAGCTCACTGCAAGCATGTAGCATAGTTTCTGGCAATAGAAAAGTAATAAGTTATTATGTATGGCTTTGTGTCTTAAATGAAAAATAAACACATAACAGCTTTGATCTTATTTTGTTTCTTTTTTTTCCACTAAAGCAATAGAGTATTAAAATTTCCATCACCTAAAGTAGAATAAAAATAGTTCATGATCTGAGTTCAGATTTGGAATCTTTCTGCTTTCTTTCTATGAACCCATTTCAAAGCACCATTTTTTTCCATGTAAATATTTATTAGTGTTTTGTATTATCCAAGAGAAAAACTTCATAAATTACTCTCTAGAGAATTTTGATTGTCAATAATCTCCTCACCAAACTAAACAATCCAACTTTTTCTCTGTTCAGCATCATAACTTGTTAGTATGGAACAAGGCACCTTCAGCCCTGATCTTCACCAAACCAAAGAGAGATTTCGTCATGACCAAATGATACTGCACAACATTAGACAAGTCATAAAAATGCAAATCTTTAATAGAGAGAATCCAAATTGTAGAGAGAGCAGATGCATAGATAGCAGCCGACTTCATAATACCCACAGCAGCATTTGTCTCTTCCTTCATCTGGGCTCTAGCATGTTCAGTTCAAATTCCCCATTTAGCTCTTCAGATAAATATATCAAGGGAGGCTTTCTAATAACCGTGTTACATGCTCTGCTGTGTTCTAAATGTCTTCAATCCTTCTGAGGTTCCCTGGATATTCAAAAATGAAATGGCTCATTGACAGATGGTTTGAGCACCACATTCTTAGAGAACTACCTAAAGCCACTGAATGGAAATTAACCAAACACAGAAACTTACCAGTTTTTAAGAACATTTTCTTTAGCCAGGAGCTGTAATTATTATGTATGACTTCAACAATTTTCCTAAAGGACAAGCCTTGTTCATTTCTATACATTTTTAAAATAAGTACCTGACTTGACACCTTGGCAAGTGGTGGTGGGGTGTTGGCAGGAATCATTCCGTTTCTTCATTATCAAAGTATGTAACATAACTCCAGTTGTAGTTCTCTTGCCTCTTCAGGCAATCTCAGTATCTCATTCTTAGGCAAAGACAATGCTATGTGTTCACCAAGTTCCATTTCATTTTTCTCTTCCCAGGAACACAGGAAGAATGCATTTGCCAGCCTTCCCTATGACTAGATCTATGCCACAGCTAGTTTTGACCAATGGATTGTAAGTGAGAGTGGTGTCATATTTAGGCTGAAGTAGAATAGCAGGGAGCTACACATTTCAGATGGCAAAACTACAAAAATGTAAGCCCCTATCTGGACATACAGCATAAACAAGAAATAGGTCTTGTTATGTAAACCTACTAAAGTGTTGGGGTTACTTAGCATACCTTATCTGAATCTGATTAATACATGTGATGACTACAGCAATCATACCAGATTTCAAATGTCAGTATTTGATGCTTCATATATTAGAAATACACTGTATCAACCACTCCTCTACTTAATTGTCTCCTGTGCCAAGGCAACTCAAGGGCTAAGCATGCCTTAGTATTTTCATCTATTGCCTGCAAACACCTTGTTAAAAGGATGATTTGTAGTCCTTCTTGGCTGGAGAAAATCAGAGCCTACAAGGGTAAAAGAGGAGTTAAAGAGAAATAAAATTAATGGTTCTTGAACTTTTTGTGCATCAGAATCACCCAGAAAGTTTGTTCCAAGTGCAAATCTTCCCCACTCTAGAGATCTTTTATTTATTCTTGGATGGGTCAAGAAATATGCATTTTAACATGAACTCAAAGTGGTTCCAATATGGATGCATCAAAGAACACATTTTGAGAAGCCCTGGACCAGACTCTAATAAAGCTTTTCTCCTCTTAAACCTGAATAATAATATAAAAAATATGGGAAGGGTTTAAAGAATTCTTGTAAGTAGTAGTTGACCCATGGAATACCTTATCTGAATTATCCAGGACACAGTATAAAAAAGCAGACTCCTAGACAATGTTCAGTGCCCATTAAACCAGCTCCCCTGGGGGAGGAACTTGTCCCAGGATCTCTGCTGTAAGATGCCCCCCAAATTTTTAGACACAAAAATTTTTAAACCATTGCTGTTGGGATTGATTGTCCTTCCGTGTTCTTATATCTTTATAACTAGGCCAATTTATTATGATGGCAGTTTCACACTTACTAGTTTTACCGACCATTTCAACTTTTCAAAGTGGAAGTGAACACATTATTCAAGATTTTACTGGTTATAAGAGATGGTGACTAGAACTCACAGTGTAAATCATCACTGCTGAAAGATTAAATTTGTTTTTCAAGGTAAATTGTGTGTACATTTTTATTTTCCATTAAGACAAATACAAATAATTTATTTTGAGAGAAAAATTATAACCTGATCATAAAGTCTGGAAGACACACAAAAAAATTGTTCTACTTTTAAAATTCTTAAATAAATGTTATAATATTAAAAATGAATTATATAAAATCATAATATGACAAGGCCAGATGACACATCAGACACTTGATATGACATTTAATTAGCTGCTTGTAGGTTTACATTAATTGACTTGTTGATTTGAATGTATAATGGTCCAAATTAAATAGTTACAATTAGAAATACTTCCACATGAATTTTATAGGACTAGTTCCAGCATTGGTACTGGATCAGGCGTCAGAAGCCTAGATCAGAGGCCCAACCATATTGCTAACTGGCTGAGTGTCATTAGGAAAGTCACTTAATCTGGATAATACATTCCTGCTATGTACTGCTTTTGTGAATTTTGTGAGAGTTAAAAAAAAAAAGAAAGAAAGATAAGGAAAGAAAAGTGATACATAGGAAATCAATTTGTGAGTCTTAAATCATGATACAAATGTAAGTTTATGCAACCATGAGCATGATTTCACTATGGGAATAGTACTGGCCAACACTTACAAAGCACTTATAATATTCCAGGCACTGTGCTATGCACTTACATGCATTATATCGTTTATTGCCCACAAAACCCAGTGAGGTTAATAATATTATCTCCATTTAACTTGTAGGAGATTGAGGCCCAGAGAGCCCATGGTCAAACAGATAATTAGGAGAGAAGCAATACTCACATTCATCTCTACTTGACTTAAAACTCCTGCTCCTAAATAGGCAATATTCCTATGTAAATGATATCCATTTAACCTGCAATCATATCATATTAGTTATGAATATGCATGACCCCTGAGGAAATTTTCTTATCATTTGCCTCATTGAAATATATGGCAATGAATATTACACTCAAGTATGGAATGTTGGGTCAGAGACTAATAACATAACCTCCTAGCCTTTCTTCATACAGTAGAAGTATGGTCCATTATCTTTCTGACCCCTGGGTAGCTAATGCCAAAAGCTATGACTTTATACTGCTTACATTGGCCTTATATTGTTAATGGAAATTGATACTGACCAAAACTAACTTAGCTTTTGAGAACACGGTTATCTAGCTACTCATTCATAAGAACCCATGTTTAATTTCCATGCTGTTGCCACTTATCTTTTATTTTTTTCACACACAAAAAATAATTCATAAATGGCACAAGTAATTCTCAATTTTTCCAAAGATATTTTGTAGCTGGGACACTGAGCTCATATAGAATAAGACTGATTATGGGTAAAAAAACTCTCTCCCTTTTTAGGATTTGGAGCAACATACATTACTCCATTTTAATAGATTGGGAGACAACTGCTGTCTCTCTTCCAAGTGAAGATCCTTGAACACACATCAAGGATGGATTAATCTCTTCATAAAGAAATGCAATATAGAATATGGATTGTGCTCAATTGTTTTCTACAAGATATTTAGGTAGGGTGTCCTATCATTTCCTAATTACAAGTTCCATGATGAGTCACATTTACTCTGGGGTGTCCTTATTCCCACCTCTTTTTCTTTCAAGAGGAAAGGGGTATAATAGTTTGTTTCAACAGAGAAGGGACTTTCTGCTTTTCTTTCCACGTGGAGTAGTGGAACGGAATGTCTGGCTTCTTTCTCCACCCATCCTTCACTATTAGTGACTGAAAAATGTTGACATTCATTGGGCCACAGGTTACTAGCAGCCAGCACTAACGTATTGAAGGTGACTGCTCATGTCTGGTATGGTACTTTGCTCTTTTCATCCTGCTCCTATTCAGGGGAAGCAGATCGTGCTTCTAATTTTCTTATAGCAACCTCACCACTCAGGGGACCCGCACTCTTCTATCAGAGAAGATGGAGGGCACACTATTTTCCAGATTTTTTCTCCTCTGGTGAAGTGGTAGGTCAGTTCAGCCTTATTTTTGATGATTCAGATGTTTTTGATTTGGGAAGGGAATAGAAGTCTCCCATTATGTCCTTAGGTCCTATCTGTGTTCTCTAGTCTCTGTATTGCCAAGGACGCTTGAATTCCCACTCAGATATATACTCTTTGGGTAAATACTTTAGCTCCAAAATTACAAACTGGTGGCCCTCAGGATGACTACATGTTCATGTGATTTGGTTGGGGTTTTTTTCTTTTGTTTTAAGGTTAAGACATCCCATAATTGAGAGACTACTTACAAACCTTAATTTTTAGATTTTTTTCGAAAAACTGGACAATCTGCCAACAATAGGACTGAGTGAAAACTATCATGATGGAACTGAGTAGAGGTTGCTCCCTTTTTAAGGAATATTCTTCAATTACCCACAGGTCCAATCATCTCTATTATCTCCCTCACTGGCAGATCAAATGCCATGTGCCTTTTATGACTGTGTTAAGATGTTTCAAGTAAAGAAATATGTACCTATACCTATCTCTATACATATGGGTCTTAGATGGACAGCATGTGTATTATGCTTATTTCTAGCCCCCTTTTCTCTTTTTTCTTACTTTCTGATTCTTGTAGGTACTTGGACTGACTATCTCTTCTCAGAACCTTGAATGTGAAGAAGGGTTACATACACCAAATGTTACACTGAATCCCTAATAATACTGAATTTTTCAGCTCTCAGTTCTAAAAATAGGAGACTTTTTGTGTAAACTTCCATTGCATTTGAAACATTTTCTCTTTCTTTCTGTCCTTTCCCCAATTTCCCCTCAGACACACATTAGAAAGAAACTAAGGAGACACCTTAAACTTTCCTAGTACCTAAACCAAGTCTTGATTTCCTGAAATGGAATACTCTTCTGATATGAATTCAAGAGCCATAAAAAGAAGGGAGGGAGAGGTAAAAATTTGTTAGTACAAATAAAATCACATAAAAATATAACTTTATTGATGCTAACAACTTTAGGCAGTTTAGAGGACACTAGTTTACAGTAAGACAGAACACCATGTATCTGTGTGTGTGTGTTTGGTTCTTCCAAGAAAAATGTGCTGTAGGGTTTTAGTAGAACTTATTCCTACAGCTTCCACCACAATCAACTCATTTCCACAATGCTCTCTTGGGATACACATACCCTGTAATTGTCATAGCCCAAGTACACCTGACTGACTCATAATATGACATTAATCAACAAACTCAAAGGAAACATATTTAAATTCTTTGCTCAGTTTGAAACCATTGGGCAAGATAGAGGATCAGACTTTAGGCAACTTTCACATACTGACCTTCTAGGGCCCAAGAAGAGTGTGCTCTTCTGAGGCCATTAGAGGCAATAATTCTGGATTCGGGTCCTCAGGTCTTTTGTCTCCTAGAAATAAATAGTTTTTAAAAATCAATAAAGGGGACACAGTCTGGTAGTCCATTAGATGATAAAAATGTCAATTACTCCCATAGGTTCATAACACAAGGAGGGCTGGTATAGATAGATAACAGCCACCACCCACCACAGAGTAATTATAAGATATAGAAGTCATTGTTATTGGATAAATCCGTAAAATGGTGAAGAGCAAGGGCTGAGATCTGGGAAGCAGGGGGCTCCAATCTGGTGCCATTTTGTATCCATTGAGTTTCTGATTCTTGGGGAACAGGCTTACAGAGGTGTGTCTCCCACTGGGGCTGGGTATGTATCTCTGCCCGGCTCTTGCTCCTAAGGTGACTCTCTCCTTCACAGTAGGTGACACAGCAGCGACAGGCTGCAGAGGACTTCCCTCTGTGCTTGGACATCATGTCTGGGGCTGGAGAGGTGCCTGATGCTCTCCCTGAGCCCTGGAGTTCTGGGGGCTCTTTCAAACGACTTCTCCTCCTTTGAACATGGTCCAGACTGATGTCAGACTGGGAAGAACAGCTTTCATTCCAGCCAGAGCTGGCACTCAGACTTCTCAGGGGAAGTGCCAACCGCAAGGCCTTCCAGAATTTAGAGCCAGAATGTTTGGACTTTTCTCCCTTCCAGCTCACAAAAGACACAGATTCCTTCAGCTGCAGGATGCTTGGGTGTGGGTGCTCAAGGGGACGGTACTCAACCACAATAAGCTTGGTGGAAATAGAGTTCTGGCACATGACACCCAGTTTAAACTCCAGCATGCTGATGCTTTTTTCTGTCACATAGTCTGGGCTCAGGACAACAATCATCCTTCGGCTTCTCTGAATGAAGTCAAAGACTGCTTCCACTGTATCTATAGGAAAATGGAAAGATAGGACAATGCCTAGTGAAACTTTACATAAGCTGTAGTTCATCATTGTCCATCCTACAAAGAAGCAATAAGTAAACACTTAAGAATATAGGATCTCAGTATTAAGTAATCTACCCAGTTAATGAATCTCACTTAAACATCACTCTTATTAATGATTGCCAAGTCTCTGCTACCTTCATGGATGAGGAATATACCACCTCTAAAATCAGTTAATTTCACCTGTTTGTAAATTATTTTTTTGAAATATTCTCCCCTGCCAATTTTACCTGGTGGTATTAGATCTGATATTTTCACATGTTTAAAATATTTCACAACTATTTTTACCTCACTGTATTTTCTTCTCATTTTTAGATTAGGATAAACTTTAGAATTTTTATCTTATTCCCCATAAGACATGGCATCAAATCTCTTCCCCCACTTTTATCATTTTCCTCTGAGTAACATTCAATTTATATAGTATTTCCTGAGAGTAATACCTTGAACTGGCCTCAACACAATGCTCCAGACATAGTCTGATCAGCAAAGAGCAATAGGGAATTACCATCTCCTAAAAACCATAGTTAATATCTTTTGATTCTTAAAATTTTTGGACACAACATCAGATAGTTCATAGTATTGATCTTGTTATCAACTAAAATCTATCTCCTTTTTTCATGTATAAGTGTGAAAAATGGGATTAAAAATCAATTAAAGGGGTAACAACAGACAATGGGCAGGTATCAATTAGTTAAGACTTCTGAAAAAGCACTAAGTTTTAATAGGTACTGAGGGGGATTTGGCCAGAGATTCCTATGGAAAGTCCCAAAGATAAATGTAGTTCTTAGCTCATCATGAAATTTAAGGGATTAAATAATGTGATTTTCTGAAGGAAAGGATTTCCAAATGTGTAAATCAGCCATTGACAATGCTGAAAACAGATGCAGACAGACCATGAGGTTGAGTACCTACTCTTTTGGGGCCAGTGATGAAACAGTGATGGAGAGACCTTCTAGTCTGTGAAGACAAGCTGAAAGTTTGCAGTGAATTTTGATCGTTATGAATTTGAGAGAGTAAAAGAGCTGTGCTCCTTGCCAGATTAGTTCTTTCCAATTAGTAAATTTAACATAAATTTGAAGGGTAATTGGAAGAGACATGTGCTCAATTTTGAGGATCCTTTAACTAGTTTTGTCAAGAGTGTGAAGTAGTTTTAGAGAATTTTTACTTTGATCTTAAAAGATAAATCTAAAGTTTTATTTATCTTCAAAGCCTGTGTGTGTGTGCACATGCACATGTGTGTGTGCTTGTGTGTGTGTTGGACAATTCTTTGTCCCAGTCCTACTGAGAACTTTTGTACCTGCCTTTCATAAACCTGAGAATGTACAAGTAGAATATCTGCTGCTCCTCCTGTCTCATGAGCAATACGATATAACCTTAAGGCAGCATGGATGGGTTTCACCAAAAGGAACTTTGTGCACTCAAATTGTATGTGTGTTCATGTGTGTGTATTGTGCATTTTACTTCAAAATAGTCACATTAAGACAATGTATATTCTGTCCAATGGGGATATCACTGTTGAAAATAAAATGCTGTCCTAGATCCTCTAAAGAAAGACTCTGTGTGTATTTTTCTAATTATTGGCACCCCATCCTGAAAATGTAAAATTTACATTTGAAATAGGGCAATGCTAAAGAAACAGATATGAGTAGTGGAATTCAGTAACATTGAGGAATGTAATGGAGAAGATGCTTATCATTTGGGGGAATGGGCTATTCCTAGGGATCTTCACACATTATTTTGAAGGAAGCTGCCTCCTTTATGGCATATTTTAATACTTTTCATATTGTAAAACTACAGTTGAGAATGTGAATTGTTATGTTTCAATACTGAAGATTATTTGGAGAGGGAGTCATAAACTGGGTCATTTATTCTGTTGGGTTCAAAAAAGTAAGGTGTGGTTATAGACTGATGAAACCAGATGTCTTGTGTGGCACTAAATTAATTTTGAAGTCATGTTTTCTGATCTAGAATTCATCAATGCTCTAGAATACTCCTGCCTTTAAGTCATAATCTCCCTGGAACTCACCTAGAGGAAAACTAGGACTGTAGTTTTGTTCTCTGGTAGGTTACTGATGTATGCAAGGGCAGCAAATCATCCATCCATAAAATGCATACAATAAGAGTAAACTTACAGGATGGTTAAAAATTAAAAATACCAATATGTAAATGTCTACAGATCGTAGACATTTGAATTAATCACTTTGGTTAAATCTAGTGAACACAATATTAAACTAATGTAGGGCTAATGTTAATTGAATTTGAATCAATTCTTCATGGTAACTTTAAAGAATCACCTTAATATGGATTTATAAGTGGATTTATAAGTGAATAATAAATTTTAAAAATTCTATTTACTTTAAAATACATGTGAATAAAAAATACTACTGCAACATTTAATCTCCTAACCCATTGCTCTCTTTTAGCTGTATGTTATTCGTCCTCTGTCTCCATACACACACAAACACACACATACACATACATGCACAGGCATACATGCACACACACACACACACACCTGGCACACTAGAACAATTCATTTTATTTAAATAACTCTTTTATTCACATGTAAAAAATGTTCTTGATATAAAATTCCCATTTTTCTCAGATTTCTGTCAGAAAGAGAAATTTAACTAATGTAGCTTCTAACATTTCTTTTTATGTGTATCATTAATTCTTCTTATTCTCATTTCTTATGCCCAAACATGAAAATAAAGACATAAAACACATGCACAAAATAAAATTCAAATCTGAAAATAAATGGTTTATTTTTAAAATAAACAAATTTACAAATCAAATGGAAAATGGAAAATACAAAAGTTTATGAATAAAATAAAAAAGATAATAAGATAATCTTAAAATATTAAAACCTATGCAAATAAATGGATAATTAGCAAGTGGAGTGATGCTTTTGTTTCCCCATACAATGGAATGCTCGTTTATTAGAATCCTAGGGAATTGCCTAAGTTACAACATAAAAGATAATTAAATAAATTTTATATGATCATGTAATTAGACACTTTATATGTCATGGTTCTTTGTTAACTTGGGTGCAGAAGATCTTTA
The DNA here is from genome assembly GCF_010015895.1 of Lontra canadensis. Lineage (NCBI taxonomy): Eukaryota > Metazoa > Chordata > Mammalia > Carnivora > Mustelidae > Lontra > Lontra canadensis. Next base: position 11,705,354 of record NW_022631050.1, on the reverse strand, counting down.
TATCATATACCTGGAACCATTAAGGTTTTCTTGAGCATTAGAGATAGTTTTTTTTTTTATATTATGTAGCAATTTTTCCTTGCTCTCAAAATTATATTTCCTCATCTCCCTCAGAAATTTTGTAACAGGTATCTTCTGGGACTTAAAACAAACAGAAAAACCTTGAAACAAAATTATCTTAAGAATGAGAACAAACAAAAAACCCTCGAAACAAAATTCTCTAAGAATGAGACAAAATGTATCATTTAGAAGTGAGATGTTTAGATTTTAGCATTTGGAAAAGTTCAATGTCAAAGATCAGTAGATAAATAAGAAAAGGAATATCAAGAAGTTTCTAGGGGTACCCAAAAGCATTTGGGATAAATATCAAATCCAAAAGTGCAAAAGAATGCAGCAATGGCAAGAGAATGTCCCCCTTGTGATGGGACAGTTCCCCATTACCTAAAGCTCATGCAATTGATATTCAAAGCTTATCTGGAGTCAGCCTTCCTCTGGTCTTGAGGATGAAGAGTTAACAGGAGGAGTAATTGTGGTTTGTAGCAAAGAAAAGCATTAGTAAGACCAAAAAAAAAAAAAAAAAATCCAAGAATGATTCCATACCATAGTTTTACAGTCAGGAATTCATGAAGTTTTTCTTTTCTTCAATTTAACATGGTATCTTCACTATAGAGAAATGATTTATTATGGGCTTTAACACTGATGAAGGACACTTAAATGCAGGAGATAGTTTTAGAATTGGTTATCAACATTCATAATGCTGGGATAAGGGTTCCTTTAAATTATGAATTATGGTGTTTCACAGGATGCTCAGCCTTATTTATAAGTATTTTATTTTCCTTTTCTCCACTACTTAACAGTCCAAATAGAGATTTATCTCCCTAGTAGTTGAACACTGAGATTACCATAGTTTAGTTTCTAAGAATGTATGCTTGCAACATAGTAGATGATCAATTAATGCCAGGGGACTGGTACTGCTCAGCAGTTACCACAGAAGCTCTGTGTCCAACAGATTCCACTGCACCCAGACCAAATGTAGCAGCAGTAAGTTATTCCTACTAATTTAGGGAAGGTGAGAACTAACGACGACTACTCTGTGAGTTGTGATTTTACAAATAATGTACAGGAAACACAAAAGAATTACAGTAAAAACATAACTTAAAAACTGGATGAGAGTCCCAGTGGTTTGTAATATTGTGCCAATAGCTATTCAAAGTCACATGTGTGTATACATAAGGGTGTGTGCATATATATATACACACACACACAAATGCATACATACATATATACACACATATAAAATCAACATGTGTATATATCTACATATAATGTTGATCTATACATACATGATTCGTGGGCATGTGCATACACATACGTGTGTATGTATGTGTGTGTGTGTGTGTGTGTGTGTACACCGCAGGTATTCACCACTCTGTAAACTCTGGACTTAGTTTTCACTTTTCCAAGTCTTAAGATTTTACTTAAAGTAAAACAAGTTTCATGGAAGAGACTTTCCAGACTGACATGTTTGGACTGAGTGTATTAACTGTACCAGTGAATAAAATATGGAAAATACTGGATGGTCCAGTTAATTCTCTTAGAGTATTAATGCTAAAAGCAACTTGCAAGGTCACTGAGTCTAACTTCCACATTTTACAGTGGAGAGACAGAACACGTGAGGAGAAATCACTTTTCTAATATTCACATTAGCAAGGCTGAGATGAAAAGACAAATTGCTGAACGCCCTGTTCTGTGATTTTCTCACAAGCCAGAAAATGTCCTAAAAGCATTTTGCTGTTATTTCACTCTCTCTTAGCACCATTAGAAGCTTCCTGTCAGACTGAACCAAGTGTAGAGCCATCTGCAAACTCTAAATGGTTGATACAAGGTACAGTAGATAGGGAAGATGAAGTGACAAGTATGGGTCGATCTACAGATATCCAGGAGTTTACTGAAATAAAGAAAAATATGGTATGTTTTTCAAGTTGACAAATGAGACATCGATGACCGAGATGGAGGGCACAAGGGATTTGGTAGGAGAAAATGCAGGTAACCCCTTTCAAACCATCATAAGGAACACTTTCAGTTACACCGCTTCGTACCGTCCTATGTGGGTGTCAGTCTGGCTGCAAAAGGGCAGTGCCCAGCAGAATGAGCAGAAGAGCTCATTGTCATCAGCTCAAATGAATTTGGGCACCGATCATCTTTTTAATGACTCGGAAACCCATAATGACCTTGTCAAAAGGTAAGTTATCTTTAAGGGGTCTTGAAATCCACAGCAAAAGACTGCCCCACAATGTTAAGATTATAAACAATGAGAGAGAAAGAGGGGATAGAGATGTGGGAACAGGGGCAAAGGATGCAGAAAGAGGAAATTTTCGCATCAACCAAGTCTTTGCCTGCGAAGAACATAGTGACGTCATTTGCTGGTGATGGACTGGTGGCGCGGCCATTCTAAACCATAGCATTGCCTGAGGAAGTAGAACGACCAGTCATATAGTCACCCTGAATGTGTCCCTATGGGGAGGCTTTGACAGAATTCTGTTCTGTCTGTGAAACATCAAGTTGGGAGTAAAGAAAGGGAACTCTTCCTTCCCAGAGTGCCCTTGGTTCTTTTTACCCATTTCATTGTCCCTTTCATACATTTTTCAAGGATGAATAGGAGAGACCCTGCTCGCCACTCCTAGACCACCTGGAACTTTTCTTCACTGGCATGGCCACCTGCAGCTGCTTCCAGAACCTGCCCTGTGGGTACTTGGATTTCTCCCCTTTCCATTTAATGACCGTGAGCACCGTCTTAGCCCTCTTCAGCTCTTTCACCTTCGTCTCCTTCACCGCCTTGTACTGTACTAAAATGACGTTGATGTTGCCCCGAGAGGCCATGTTTTCTAGGCCAGCCTTGAGCTCCAGAAGAGCTTGGGTTCCCTGGAGCACGTAGTTGGGGCTTAGGACAACCAGGAGGCGTCTGCTTTTCTGAATGAAGCTCAAGGTCTCATCTGTGACAACTGAGAAAGAAAACACCGTGGGGATTAGTGTTGGCCAAGAACTCCCCAAAAGCCTGGGGCTTGAGTGTAGTGTAGGGAAGTGTAGGAAACTTAGGGTAATGGCCTGGGAATTGGGATGAAACTTTTACCAAGAACATTTGCAACGATGTAATCCTTCGACCCACTCACTCTGTCAAATAAATGCCACACTCCTCCAAGATACTGAAAACTATATGCACATATTTCACCCCCCAAAAAATTCCAAACAGGCATGAAGCCAAGTATACTTCTATAACCCTGGTCTTCAAAAGCATTATGAGAAATAGATGGGTTGTACTGCTATCAATTTCCTCAAACCACATGGCACGCTGCAGCCCAGCCAAATCAGCTCTTGAGCCCCTTCTCCCCGCAAAATACCCATGTATTTACTCTCTCATGTCAGTGGCTATTCAAAAATATAATCATTATAGAGGCAAAATCATGGAAATTCATTTCTCACTAACAGAGGAAAGCAAGAGTAGGAACATTCATTTTGTGAAAGTCCCTCTCTGCTGCCAGACTCCTACCTGACTCAGACTGGTATCACTATGTCCTTAGAATAGGAACTTAAAAAAAATCTAGCCACCTGAATGGCATTTTGGCTGGCATCACATTCTCAGCTCAGCTTTCTATTCTGCTCTCTGTTCTAGAGCCTAAATTAGTCCCTACATCTTTCTCCTTAAACTCCTCTCATTACTATGAAGACACGTGTTTCAGTAGGCTGCTAGCTGATGTGTCTGCCTTCACTAACAGGCAAATGCTTTCCTCAGGTCAGAAAAGAAGAAGAAGAAACAGAGAAAAAGGAAATTCAGTGTAATTTTATTCTGTTGTCATGGGCTCTGGTTAGTTCCCATCACCAAATTCTTGGAAATAATCCATCTCCTCAGGGCTGCTTATCCAGGATGGTATAATCCTTTACCTGGGATTCCAATAGAAGCCAATTCCAGGGAATGCATTAGTGCTGTGAAAGCTATTTCATGGCTTACAGTACTCCTCAAAGCAGTCATTCTGCTCCTTCATCTTCACAGGTACAGAGGCAAAGGGGGAAGACTTGCAATTAAAATTCCATGTGCAGCCTGGAGGAGAATCCAGGAATCAGTAATTACCTGCTCCATGCAGTACTGCTGGAGGCAGACCACGTGTGAACATGGAAAGAGACCCAGAGGCAGAGAGGACAAAGAGCAGCAGAGAGAAGGCAGATCACAAGGATCCACCATCGGAAACAAGATGCAAGAGTAATTACGTAGAACTTGAATTCTTCAAAGAATTATCAACCCCTCTTGGAGGGTCATTGTTGTTATACTGTTTGTCTTTATATAAATTTCACACTGTACTAAGTATTTGTTGAATGGCAGAATGAATGAGTAAATGGGTGAATAAGTGACTTAGGATTTTAAGTCTTAAAGGGAATGGAATTTGTCCCTTAACTTGTATAATCGTGTCACCATTTCTGGGCAAAATAATACTGAGAGAGACAGCCACTGTAGAACACTAACATGATGGACTTCTAGATCATGGCTGAGGAGATAGAATAAGTGGTCTGGCTAATTCGGAATGAGAATAAACATTTAAGTCTATTTTATATCTCCATTATCCATATAACACTTTTAAAACATCCAAAATGATGAACACAAAAAGGATTGGAGGGGAGGAAAATTAGTTTGTTTTGCTGAGGATTAAACACATTACATATATTTCAACAGCACGAAGTTTAACAGTGAGTATAGGAATGGCCTTTTTAAAATTTTAAACTACATCTCAAATGTATGAGCTGGTAGAAAGGAAGAAACAGACCCAAGAAAAGGGGGGATTTAAATAGCATTGGCTTGCTAGAAAATAAAAGTGAGGAAAAGGAAATTAGCAAATGCCACAGGGAAATAATCTAATTATTATCAGTGAGTACTATTAAGAAAGATGCCATGCATTCTCTTCACAAACTCATTCTTAGTAAAAAGCAAGTAAAACTCAGTCTTTGTATAGGTGTTGTTTAAACTCAATGTTTGCGCCCCCCCCCCAAAAAAAAAACAAGGGAAATTAATGCAGGTTAGCTTAAACTTTCTAAAAATCTAAATGTGTGTAAGCAGAACATTTAAAACTGAGGCATTTTATAGAGTCTTAATCCACTGTGCACCCACACTTTTCTGACTTAGAGTTCTTAAGGCTTACAAGGGGAGCTATTCTAGTACCATAAATGGCATCTCAATGATCTATAACGCACAAGGTAATTTGATTCCTAAAGAAGTCTCCATTACATCAAACATCTGAACATTCAGTATCCAATGATGCCAACACAGAACCCCACCATGACTCTCACACATGACCCCAAACTAAGGATTCCCTTTGCATGAAGGATGGCATCACCTGTACTCATGAGAAATACCTACTTCCCCCAGGTAGACTGTCACGATCAAAGATGCACAGCTTGTATCCAAATTCATTCTCCAAGACACCACGGAGGGTCAGTAACACAAACTCTTCTTCCTCAGCATTCCTTGCATAAGATACATAAATATCATATTCCTTCCCATCTAACAAAAGGAAGAGAGATCCAATATATATTAGAAAAGTTTCCTAATTGTACTGCATTTTTTCTTAAATCGAACTTGTGCGTGTTAGACATTTTCAACTTTCTTACTTGTATGAATTATCTGACAGATTTCAGTGGGGTTTCCCACTTGTGACAGGTCTCCAGGCAAAATGACTATTTTAAGGTGTAATTGCAAATTTTATCTGATATGTCTTCTACTCTCATATCACTATGTTTTGTTTTTATAGTGGAGAATAAATGAGGTTTGGCTCATTCAACTATGAATTAACATAATCAGGACAAAATAGTCAATCATAGGTGTTGGCAATTAATACCACACAGAGAATTTATGGTTCCCGCCCTAGTTTGTCACTACTAATACATTAGAATTATAAATGGAGAAAAACTTTTAGAAAGGCTCTAAATTATTTATACCTGAAAATAACTGCAATTAAAAATATACTCAGATTCCATAAACCCATCTTTCCCAAAGGTGCCTAATTATAAACATCACTCTCAGTAAAAATATAGGTTGTCTCTTCCACAAACCGACGGGCTGGTAATCTTTACGGGAGGAGTCTAAGAATCAGTATGTTTAATTGTTCCTTTCTTGTCACCAGGCAAATTTACACTCGTACCGTGCTTCCAAAACTTCAATGTACCCTTTAATCACTTGGGAATCATGTCAAAATGTAGATTCCTGACTCAGAACACAGGCATTAGGCTTAAGATTCTCCTCTTAACAAGCTCCCATGTGATGCCGACGTTGCTGGTGCCTGGACCACTCTTTAAGTACAAAGAGTGCGGGCCTGCACTGTCTAGTTACAGCAAACACAGGTACACGTAGCACTCGGACGCTTGCAATGCAACTGGTCTGAATGGAGATGTGCTTTCAGTTTAAAATACAACACAGGCTAAATTGTGAGATTTTGAATACCAAAAAATAAGACTAAAATATCGCCATTACCTTTTAAATATGCATGATTTGCTAAGATCATAATATGTCAAATACATTGGGTTAAATAAGATATATGATTAAAGTAAATTTCACTTTGTTTTTACTTTTCCTACTATGACCACTAGAAAATTTTAAATTACATATGTGGCTTGCAGTATGTTGCTATTTGGACAGGCTAATCTAGACTAAACAAATATTGAACCAAGAAAGCAAAATAATATACATTAGAAGAATTTTTAATAGTAAGGGCTGAAACCAAAGATAGTTTGATTAAATCTCCCAGTTATTCTAGCTTTTATCAAGGCAACATGTTTTCTGAAAATGACAGTAGAAGAAGGTATTTAGATCAAGCTTTTGTTACTCACCTAAAATGGTTTCATCTGTTCCAAAATGAGCCCGGTAAAATAAGACCATCTCCAGCCAGTAAACGTGGTAAACAACAATGAGAATCACTACCAGCAGGACTGTGGCTCCAAAACCACATGCTAATTCCACTGTGTATCTTGGAGCTATCAATGGAGCAAACAAAAAAACAATTGATTTCTACGTGGTGATCACAGTGATCTATCATCCTGCAAATAGCCAGGTAAGCCAGGCAGCTGGGCCATGAACCTGACTTATATGTGTGAAAAGCAGAGATAACATGATAGGCTTTAAGCATTATGTTTTAATGCCAGCCTGTGTCATATTTATCTTTTTGTTTTCAGCACCTGATATTGGTGTTTTAAACTACTTGATGACTTGAATAGACTTTGATGTTATATAAATACATATTCATGGTACATAAATGGTATTATAAATACTCTATATATATACATATAAATGGTATATAAATGGTATTTTCTAATACCAGCATTGGAAAGAATTTAGAAGGTCATCTCATTCAACTCATGATCTGACACACGAATTTCCATAAAATATTTTTGAAAAGTGTAATTTCATCTCCCATTTGTCCACCTTTTGGGATGGAATCCTTACTACTACTACCCAGACCAGACCATGATTCAGATGGAAATTTAATTCTTGGAGCATTTGGATTGAGTAAAAATCTTAATGTGCTTCCATTAGTCTTAATTCCATCCTCTTGCCAGTGCCATATGGAAAAAAAAATTTAATTACCTTCCCTATAAATTTGGAAAAAAGCCTCAAAAATCTTATTTTCACTGGGTAGAAACAGAGGGTATCCACCAAATGCTGAGTATGCTTAGGTTTGAAAGTATCTCTCAGGCTTACACTTCTAGGACACACTTTCTGAAAATTAACTTGCAATATCCAGGTATGGACAGATTCCCATGTTATCTGCTTACTTTTATATGGCAGATATTTTAGAAATTTCTTTGGAACTATCAGAAATAGAATGAGGTACTTCCTGACTTCCAAAAACTAGAAAAGTTTTAACTCAGTCCTATAAACAAGGTCTGTCATGACCAAGCCACCAACCACCCGCTACTGTCTCATTTATCAGACTCATTTATCATTTTTTCCCTCAAAAACGTGAGGAAGATTTTGCTTCGTGTCTTTGTTCATGCTGTGAATTCTGGTGAAAATAGTTTTTTCTCTTTCTCTTTCTTTAGTTTTCAAGTCCATGCTCATACGTCATTATTTTGTGTAAGCTTTCCTAGAATAAAATTCCTCTTGCAACCTGACATCTGCCTGACAGAAATTCCTACTCTTCTCATTGTCTATAATTCTATTATACACTATTTGTTTTATATTGTAATTTGTCTACAAGCCTACTGCTCCATTCTCATTCCTTACTAAACTGTAATTTATAGTCTTCTAGGGAAGCCTATGTCTCCTTCATCTATCCTACCACTAGAATATGTAGGATCTCAATGAATGTTTCCAGATACAATGCCATCTACTTCAGAAACATTGAAAATAAATCTCGTACTACTATGTATCAACAACTTCATTTGGTTGCTTTATTAGCTTGTGATAATGAAGTCTAAGTGTTTGAAGAAGGAAGAGAATATTTGGGTATGAAGCAGGAGTGGCTTAAATTATGTAATAGTTATTGACAATTACTTATTAACATCTATTATTTGCCAGAAGCTGTTGGGGATACAAGAGTAGATCAGACCAAAGGGATTTCTGCCCAGTTAGGGTTAATATTCTAATGCAAGGAAATAAATAATAGGACAACGAATGCTAGGTAGTGATCAATGCTATAAAGGAAATAAAGCAAGGTAATATGATGGGGAGTACTGAGAGGCTGGGCTGGGGCAGAAGAGGTATATGGATGGGTTCAGGTAATGAGAAAAGGCTTTTTGATCACCTGAGCATTGTGTTAAGTGGTTACCAAGGTGAGGCACAGAGGAATTTAGTTCAAAGCTGGGATTGTTTTCCCTGCTCTCGGACTCCAAAGTCCAGAGATCTTTGCAGAGCTCTGCCATGGAGTTTAATTATAGATCAAATACTAGTGGAAAAAAATCCCTTTTAAAACAGGTATGTATCCTAAGGGGAAAATGGTAAGCAGTCTGGAGCTGAGCCTGAAGTCCCTAGAGTTTCAAGTTCATTATCCTCAACTCCGACGCTAATCCTATCTCAGAGATAGCCTGGAACTCCGCAATGCGGAATTATTACCAGGTATTCTCATGCTCATTCCATGAATAATGGTGTTTAAAATAAGAAAACTCCACCACCGAATGTCCAAGCTATCTCAGGGCAATTGCTGAGAATTTAGTAAGATCAGTTTGGGTAGCTGGCATGAAAACTGCTGCGTCCTCGGTATTTCTGAGCACATGTTATGTTAACAGTAACCTGGGGTAGTTCCCACTGTCATCTTCATTATTTGCTCAGGTAATTTGGCTCCTTCTGGCTGGACATTTTGTAATAGGGAGGGGGGAAAAAAGAGGTTGGCGGATGCACTTACCTATAATGGATATAAGAAAAAATATCAATAGATATCTTGCCTAATGATCAAAAGATCAATTACTCTCATAAATTTCCCTCTGTAACATTCATTTTACTACTGCCTATTTTATTTTTAGTGCGGATTTTTACTTTGGTTTTGGGTCATTTCATGACATGTGTCATATTTACAGATTGTATTTTGTGGGGGCCATCTTGATGATATCCAGAAGTTCCTAATACTGTTTAACTAATTGAACTCTTGAGATAAATAATCCACAAGCCTGAATTTCTGAATGGCTTGATTCACATGCAGAAAATGTTCAAAAAAGCTTTCATATAAAGCTTTGCTGGCTTGCAGGGAAAGGATGACGCTCAGCCCACATTTTCTGTCTGCCCCAGCCGGAACCTCTGTTGTTTTGGCATACAGATTTTACTCTGATGCAATCCCAAACCAAAAGGTTTCCAATCAGGAAGGGGTGATGCAATTTGACCAAATTGCACTCCTAAACTGCTTCACTCTTCGATCTCACATATAATTGACTTAGGGTAGAGCCAATTTTTGCCACTTGCTCTGCTGTTATTCCCTGGATAAGGATTTCCTCCACTCCTTTTGCAGTTCAACGGTAGTAACAGGTACCAAGGTCCACGTTTCCAGCTAACCACCCTGAGTTAAACCAGTCCAGGACTTTAGCTCCAGTCTTTTTCCCTGTTTCAAGTTACCGGTCTCCAGTCTTCTTTCTCCTTGGGAACCTAACTTATTTTCTTTCTCTTCATGAGTTGGGACCTTGCTGTCCACTGGGGCTCTGAGCTTGACACCAGCTGCTTGGACTTCCAAGTATCTCCTGCCACAGAACCTGTGTCTATTCTTCACTAAATTGCTGAGACTTTTAATTTGGGGAACCACGTAATGACCATTTCTCTGAATTACAAACAATTAGAATGCTTTATTTAGATGATGGTAAACCAGAGACCTATCCCTGAATTAACCAGCAGACCTGCTTGGTTTGACTATCATAGTATTTTAAAATGTGTGCATTTTACCCTTCAGTTTCCGGCCTTAGAGAAGGAATGGATACGGGAGTGGCTTTCTCTCCGTAGTATTTACAGTGGCCCTTTTCCTAAGGTGGACCACTGGTAGTTGTTCTGTGTGTGATCCGTGTGAGAAAGGACACCAAAACGTTGAGCCCCACCATCACCCTGGTTTTTTGCCTGAAGTCACTTTCAGACTGTGGCACAGAACAGGGAAAACCACAGGTACAGTCATTATGGTCAGGTAAGGACTCAGAAATCACACCTCAGATGGAGTTGGGCTGAGTTTACAGGGCTGGGTAGAGAGGGAAGAACATTGTGTGGAAAAAGTGCTCTATAAATCTCCAAGGGTGATCTCAAATCTTTGGAAAAATATAAAGTTCTGCATAGGTCGGATGACACTTGATAAGATCAAGCAAAGAACAGGTGCCAGTCAAAGAAAAACTACCGGGGAGGAACAGCTGTCAGGAAACCGGGAGCTGAACAACTCAAGGTGCACATGCAGGGCTGGGGGACACTTGAGCTAAGACCAGAGTAAAGACACTTTGGGTAGCTCCCATGTGTTAGTAGACAGCCCAGATAGTCTAGATATGTCCAATCTAGCCTTGGAGAAAAGGCTATTTTTCAGATGTCCTCTAGCAATGGGAAGCAAAACACCTCAAAAAAGCAAGCTGTTAAGCAATCAAAATAACTACCTGTAAGAACAAAACAATACTCACTTTCAAAAATCAGACACTCAATAATGCAACATACATAATGTCCAGCATATGTTAAAAAAAAAAAAAAGACAAGAAAAAGCAAAAATACAAAACAAAACAAAAAAACCACCCATAATGAGAAGAAAAATCAGCCAACAAAAACAGAATCAGAGGGGCACCTGGACAGCTCTATCAGCTAAGTGTCTGACTCTTGGCTTTGACTCAGATCACGATCTCAGGGACCTAAGTGGAGCCCCACCTTGGGTTCTGCTCTCAGTAGTGAGTCTGCCTAAGATTCTCTCTCTCTCTTCTGCCCCTCCCCACCCTGCTTGCATGCTCTCTCTCTAATAAATAAATCAATCTTTAAAAAAAAATCAAAATTGACAAAGATGATGGAATTAGCAGATAAGCACTTTAAAATGAGCATTATAAATACTCCTGTTAAATTAAAAAAGAAGACAATGGACATCATTAAGAGCAAATAGGAAATATCAATAGGGATGTTTTTGTGGCGAAATGGAAATCCAAAAACTGAAAAATACAATTCTGAAATTAAAATTGCTGCAGACTAAACATCAAAAAAGAAATTATTAGTGGAAAACTAGAAACTACCTAAACTGAAACACAGGAAGAAAGAATGAAATGAAAATGAGCACCTCAGTGGCCTGCAGAACATCCCTGAGTGATCGATACTAAATTTAATGGTACTACTAGAAGAAAAGGAAAGAATGAATGAATGAATAAATGAGCAAAACATATCTGAAGAAGTAACTGCTGAAGTTTTTTTCAAACTAAATGAAAAATATAATAAACCCATGGAACCAAGAAGTTTAAAGAACCCTAAGTAAGATATAGTCAAATGAAACCACACCAAACATTTGATAAATTTCAACAGATACTCATACACACACACACACACACACACGAGAATTATATATAATTCTCTACACAAACCAAAAATAGATTAATCTCTCATATAGATAAAAGTCAGCTTCAAAAAACCTATAATTAACATCATATTTAATATATAAAAACTGAATGCATATCTTCTAAGATAGGGAACAATGCAAGTGAAGCTGCTCTGATTTCTACTGATCATGGAACTGGGAGGTCCAAGAGAGTAAAAGAGGCGGAAAAAAGAAATCAAAGGCATAACGTTTGAAAAGGAAGGAGGAAAAGTATGCTTATATATGGGTGACACAATCAAGTGTATAGAAAATGCTAAGGAACCTAACTAAACAAGCAGAAACCCTATTTAAGCAATGAATTTAGAAAAGTCAAAAGACCAAGATCAAAACATAAAAATCAACTAATTCATTTCTAGTTATGATCAATGAGCAATTGAAAAGTGGAATTTTAAAAATACCATTACAATAGCAACAAAAACAAAATACTTAGGGATAAATTTAACATGTGTAAGCCTGTATAAATAAAACTAGAAAAAAAAAGGAGCTGAGAAAAATCAATGAAAATTAAGTAAATTGAGAGATATATCATGTTCATGGATTGGAAAATTCAATATCATTAAGATTTCAATTCTCCTCAAATTGGTTTATAAATTTAATATGTTCCAATCTAAGCCCAGCAGACTCATGTAGAAATTGACAAGCCAATACAATATTATCCTTTCTATATGAAAGGATAATATGGTCTTCAGAATATTTTGATTAATCTTTGAAAAGAAAAAAGGAGGAAGACAATAGTTTCTGACTTCATGACTTACTTTAAAGCTATTAGTTAAGATAAAGTGGTATTGGACTAATGACAAACAGAATAGGGAATGGAGAAATAGACCCACACTCATAGAGTTAATTTTTTAGGCTAAGCTGTCAAAACAATTCAATAAAAAAGGGAGAGATTTTTCAATATGAGGTTAGAATAACTGATTTCTATGTGGAAAACAAAAATAAAGCAAAAAACTAAACCTCAATCCATACTTCACAGTGTAAACAAAAATGCTGAAATGAATCATAGGCCTAAGTATTAAAAAAAAAATCAAGATTTTAAAAATCATTTTTAAAAACCAAAGATTGCTAATACAGGATTTAGAAAGTATAAACCATAATAGAAGAATTGATAAAATGGACTTCATCAATGTTTTAAAATTCTGCTCATCGAAATAAAATAATAATAAAATAAAAAAATAAAATAAAATTCTGTACAATGGTGAAAATGTTCACAAAGTCATATATCTGACATATATATATTAACAAGCAACCCAAGAACAAAATGGGATGAAGATTTTAATAGATACTCCATAAAGGAAGAACTATTAATTGTCAGAATGTCCATAAAACAGTACTTAACATCATTAGTATCTGAAAATGCAAATGAAAAAAATATAGCGTGATACTAGTACCCATTTACTACAATGGCTAAAATTGAAAAGTCTGACAACTCCAAAAGTTGGTAAGGATGTAGAGCACTGGAATTTATATACATTGCTAGAGGAAGTAGAAAATGGTACAACCTCTTTGGAAATAGGTTTGGCAGTTTCTCATGAAGTTCAACACACCTTGCCTTAGTCCCTACCTCTCTCCTATTATAAAATCACCGCATGTTTAACACATTTACATTAGCTGGCTCTCCTTTCATACTTTAACTGACTAGATGAAATTGCTCTGTCCAAAGAACTAGCCCAGTAAATTCTTCTTATTCTGAGCCCTTCCTGTCAATTTTTTGATGAAAGACGTAGAATGCTTTGTCAATGAATCCAGAGAAGCACTCATACATAGAACATACGAAAGTGAACCCAGATTATCACCTTTGAATCCCAGCATTACCTGGCCCAGAAAAGGAGCCAAGTAAAAACCCACAACACTTCTGGTACCACAGGATGTACACAGCCCAGGCTAGATTCTACATAATACTGATGTAATTTTAGCAGAGATCAGCCAATCCAGTGGATGCACCTATGATTTCACATTCCTGACGCCATTCACACTCAACCGTTCAGAGCATGGCCCTGTGTGAAAGGGAGCTACTCACATAGCTCCGGCAGGCAGACTTCTGCATCACTCCAAGAACAAACACGATTTTAGTTGATTGTTTAATCCTATCTATCTGACAATAAGTAATTAATTTATGTCATCCTCCATAATTGTTTCCCAGAACACATGTTTCAAAAAACGACTCCCACGAAATGCCCCATACTTCAGGAATCAAATATATTTGGAAAATAAAACCACCCTGCCTCCTTTGTTCCAGTTCCACTCAGATATTCACACCAACTGTTAATAGTGTGAAAGACTCCAAGGGGCCCTTGACTAAAATAACTTGATTGGTTTTGTTTAACCTAGCCTTTAATGATACTTTATTTATTGTAAAAGCTTTTGTCCAATAACACCTGTGAAAATTTTGTGGAAATAATAAGTAGACTTAATATATGTTGAGCACTTAATATACATGTATATAGGACAGTAATTGTGCTGAGTACCTTAAAACAATCTCATGAGATAGTGGTATCATTTGCCTACTTTAAATATAAAGAACTTGAAGCTCAGAGAGGTTAAGTGATTTTTTTCAAGATCACAGAGCTAGGATGCACAGAAACCAGGATTCCAACACAGGCCATCTGAGTCTAGAGTAAAAATAATGAACTACAGTACTATAAAGAGTCCTAGTAGTGTTCTTAGGAACTAATTTGGGAAACTTCCTTATTTTATTTGGTTGAGTCTCACTGCTTGACACTGGCTTCTGAGGGGCAGAAGTGATGAACTCTTCAGAACCAATCCACTAAGACTTCTTAAGTGGCATATAGACTTCAGTAATTTGCTTTTTACTTTCTAAATTGTAATGAAATGTTAAAATGAAGCCTGTTTTTGCATCAGCTTTAAAAAAAAGGGGGGGTTAAATCCCCCCCACTGCAAAATGTAATAGCTATGAGTTTTGTTTGTTTGTTTGGTTGGTTTTTTTTTTTTTTTTTTTTGGGTATAAATATTACAGGCTCTCTCTGACACAAGGATCCACAATGATTCTGAATGACATGACTACCTGTGTGATAAATCATCATTATCTTTCTCTAGGTCACTGAAACACATTCTTGAAGGGAGTGATTGTCTGGGGTTCTGTGTTAGGTGAGAGACCCAAAGATAATTTTAGACACAGTCTGTTTCAGTAGCAACAGCTCACACAAGAGAGCTTTATCACTTTTATTTATTTTATAAAAAAATTAGTAATATCAACATAGAAATCCTTTTACATTACTTTAAGTCACAGTTTAAATAATGTTCGTATTAGTAATTGTGGCTAGTGGTATGTTATAAATCTGTTTGAAAACTGATACATAGTATTTAAAATGATCATTTTAAAACTATATTTTTGAGAAGAAATATTTCATATTTTCCTTAACTACTTGAAAATAATTAGATGGTTGCTATTTATAATGTTTCATTATTAAAGATAATGCTTCTAAGAATAGCAATGGGTACATAATTCTCTTTCTGTTATTTGTTCAGGAAAAATTCCAAAAGTACTAAGCCATATGGTATGGTCATTTTTATGACCCTCAAACTCTGCCATCAGTGATTTCTAAAAGGGTCTTTACAATCCACCAATTATATGGGATTCTACCAGCTTTATTATATCTTTGGTAGCTTTAAATATTTTCTTTATTTTTCATTTTCCATGACTGTACTGAAATAAAATTATGCCTTATTTTCATAATCGTATGGCTTTTTTGGGCCACATTTTTTTTTTAAGATTTTATTTATTTATTTGAGAGAGAGGCAGTGAGAGAGAGCATGAGCGAGGAGAAGGTCAGAGGGAGAAGCGGACTCCCCATGGAGCTGGGAGCCCGATGAGGGACTCGATCCTGGGACTCCGGGATCATGACCTGAGCCGAAGGCAGTCGTCCAACCAACTGAGCCACCCAGGCATCCCTTTGGGCCACATTTTTGCACTAAGTTACTAAAAGTATAAGAAAAATATTTCGAGTGTCTTCACATAGATGGAAACTATCCCTCAAGATTTTTTCAATTCACCTTTGATTCATTACTATGTGCCAGATGTGCTAGCTGCCGGAGCACTGTCTTCTTATTTTCCTTATCACCACACTGTTATACTTGGAGTTCACAGAATCATCTGCTGAGGGCATCCATTACCTTTCTGTTTCACCTTGGCTGCTTTGTCAACCTCCCCTTTGGCATTTCTAGCATGACAGACATAGTTGCGCTTGAGATCCTCAGCAGTAACTTTTTTGATGTTCAAAATCTGAGTCCTCGTTTCATCTTCGGTTGGGGTCAAACTTATACTAGAAATAGGGGAAAGAAAATCAAAGCATGAGTGATACCACAGGGCCATGTTCTGGGAATGAATTAGATAAGGAGACAACCACAGGGCCCCCAAGTGAGGACAGCCAGAACATCCATGAGCTGTGTTGCCTGAGAGCCAATGGTTACAAAGGGAGGATAGCTTCTAGATTCCAGTGCCATTCTTTACCTGCTATAGCACACACAATCCCAGTATCTAGATCAAATCCCAGTGCTGGCAACATACGGCAGATCTCTCTTCAGAGTAAAATGTCTCCTTCCCTCAAACTTCTGAGACAGTATTCTGTATCAGTGTAGAGAGATGCTTCTAGGCCATATCCACCTGGGTTTTCATCCAAGCTTTGCCACTTACTGGCTATATACTTTTGGTACAGTAACTAATCTTTCCAAGTCTTGAGTTCCTCCTTTGAAAGAGAGGTAAGTAGCAATGCCTACGCAGTACGTCACATGTGTTGATTCACTCAAGCACTCTGAAGACTGAGTACATCAATGTGTAAGTATTAGAAAAATGCTTAATACATATTCATATAGGCTATTAATACCACCCTCAGCAATAGTTCATTCATTTCAGGGATTCCCAAAGCTTGGATTTTGAACATAGATAGAATACAAATAAAGAATAGAAAAGAGAAAAGAGAGTAGAAAATAAAAAGGATGAAACTCCATGGGTTAAATCCTAACATATAAAAAGAAGAGACTTCTCGAAGCAAGTACATTTTATGAAAATATATCCAAATCTCAGCATGTCAGAGATCAAGTGCTTTGGGTCCAAGACCAAGATTTAAAATCCCTTGGAACTACTTGCTCCAAAGAGAAAACAAAATCTCTCTCCTATAGCTGACATCCAGGTACTCCTTCCAGTGAGGCAGACTGTTGGTCATGAGAACTTGGTCAAGGGTTGTGATGGGTTTAGCCTTAACTGAAATTCACCATCCACTCCGGGCACTGAGCTGTGTTGCAGCAGCAATGAGGACGGACAGCATGACTTTCATTATCATTCATTCGGTGTTATTATGAGGATAGGAACCACAATATTCAGAAATCCTGAAGGGATCAATAACTCTCCCTTTGTGCCTCCAGCCACATCTTTAATCTATTCCTTCTGCAAAAACTGCTCCAGTTTCAGGAGGCTCCTTCTGTACCTTTAAATATGTGCTGCTTCTCTAAATTCCAGCCATCGCAGATGAGGTTCCTTTAACCAGGAACATTCTATTTCTTTACCTAGTTTATTTCTACTCATCCTTCAAATCTTTATTTAGGTACTGTACCATCTGAGAAGCACTGCCTAATTCCCTAACACTGACGGGAATCTTCAACTCAAGCTTCCAATAACATCTAATATTCTCCAATCACTGCATTTATCATGAAATATTGAAATTTCTGCTCTATCACTCTTACCCTGATAAAATCTACTCAGTTAGGGACGAAGTATCTTGCATAGCACTTAGTGTCAAGCAGACATCTTATAACTTCTGCACAAAGTCTGAGTTTACTACGAGGAATGACCTAGCTTTTGAATCCCTAGCTTTTGAAGTTCAAGTAGCTAAAGATCCATTTGTATATCATGTTAAGGCTCCCGTCTTAGAACGACTTTGTCATGTAGCTTTTGAAGTTCAAGTAGCTAAAGATCCATTTGTATATCATGTTAAGGCTCCCGTCTTAGAACGACTTTGTCATGTAGCTGGTCGGCTGCTGCTTTTTATTTACGATCGCCGTGAACCAACTGTCTTGCAGTTGTGTACTTCATTTACAAAAGGATCTTTTATCTTCAAAGACCCATATTTTCCTCCTTGTCGACCTCACACCCTTCAAAAAAAAGTTACATTTATTTAGAAATAAAATGAGCCAGCTTGTTATTTTAAGAGTGGGCTATATTACCACCTCATCCACTTCAAAAAAAATAAAATTTAAAGAACATGAATGTATTTAGTCAATATTTAAAAAAAATAACTATCAATTATAAACGTGACATATTATGTGAGTTAAGAATGAGGAGGAAGACAGCAAGACAAGATAAATAACACAATTTATCTGAGGCATAAATACAGAGGTCTAGACTCCAGACTGGAGAGAGAAAAGAACAGGCCACGCCAACCAGCTTTCATGTATTCAGAGCCGTGGATTGTGGCCTCTCATTCGTGTGGGCTATGCATCCCATCTACTTTTTTTTTTTTTTAAGATTTTATTTATTTATTTGACAGAGAGAGATACAGTGAGAGAGGGAACGAGAGAGGGAACACAAGCAGGGGGAGTGTGAGAGGGAGAAGCAGACTCCCCACTGAGCAGGGAGCCCAATGCAGGGCTCCATCCCAGGACCCTGGGATCATGACCTGAGCCCAAGGCAAACACTTAACGACTGAGCCACCCAGGCATCCTGCATCCCATCTACTTTCAAGTGGGAATCATGAGTGTGTGACCATCGGAAGATACCTGGGTCTTGAATTGCAAGTCCAGGGATCCTACTTTGGGATGTGGCCACTAAAGATTTGAGAATCTTGCAGATTTTGGGTAATGATGCACCAAAGTCAGAGTTTTGACTTTCAATGATCAGTATATACCAGAAGGCATTCAATTGAGGGACAAGCATTGATCACCCCTTGTCTGAGCCAATGGTACCTTTCATTAACAGTTACATCAATGTTGGTGTCATCTGGCTTTTTTCCATCAATGGTCCACCAAACCTCATTGCGAGCATCCTTCAGGAAAGTAAAATAGACTGTACAGGGGATGAGTAGTTCCTCTCCTAAAAAAACAAGTTAGCCCATCAGTGTGTAACCTTCACAAAGCTACACTGGTTTCACTCTGTGACTAATCAGAAGCTATAAAAGTGTACTTAAAGCTCTACTTCTGAGTAAGTTTCAAGTGGCCTACTATCGTACCGTACCATACCTCATTGCAAAATAAACAAACCAAGAAAAAGAAATACAGCAGTTTTATGCAAACTTTCCAGAATGGCCATCTTTTTTATACAATCCATATACGCTGTACCACAGTATTTGTTCAAAGAGGCTCTGACAATATCCTTTTTAGCCCGAAACTTCCATGGACTACCCCTAACCTTTGTTATTTCCCTCACGAGCAGTGACTAAGGAGAGATTCTCCAGACCTTTGGTGCTTGGCCCAGAAAAGATGGGGCAGTGCCAACACTTAGGGGAAGGCCACATCTTGAAATGCTTAGGTTGTCAGGATGCGATCAATAAGTTTAAAGACAATTTACATAAAAACATGTGTGTGTGTATATACATATATAACAAAAATTGACATCTTTATAAATACTAGCATTTATAAATAACAAATCTATGTTATCTTCCTGAGATGGAACATGAGGTCAGGAGGATCTCCAGGCAGAAAATGATAATAAGAAGAAAAGCAGCAGCACCCTCACTAAGAACTTTATATACTCATGGCGCTGTGTTTATACTTACTAGCAGTCTTATACAATTTTAACAAAATATCATGGGGTATTTTTTTAATTCATGTTTTATAGATGTGAAAACTGACGCTTCAAGATGTTAGCTGCTCTCCCTAGATGAAACTGTTAATAAGAGGCAGAGCAGAGTTCGACCGAGACTGACTTCCATTGCAGGTTACCCAGGACAGCTCTGTTCTATGCTTGCTTTCTTAGTTAGTTCTTGATAACAATTGCTTTTACTCTCAAAAAGTGTGCAGGTTGAGATGACAAATTATATTGTCATCCAAATTTGAAAGTAAGTTTGTCTCACTGAGTGGTCCTACCGAACGCCCTCTTCTAATGGCATGATTCTTATGTTTTCCCTTTCAGTTTCTATATTGATATGCAAGAAGATAACATGAACATAGAGTCTGTAACCATATGACAGGTAGACTAGATCATTAGTAAGGGTTTACCTGGATAGCAGGAAGAATGTTCACTTTACTATATAAAACCACTATGAATTGTAGGAAATTTGGTCCATTTGGAGTTGGCAGACCCCTTTGGTTCTTTTTTTTTACAGGCAGATTGCTATTTGAAGCCTTATCTTAGTTTTAGGAGGGTATCATTGTGTTCTACCTGCATTTGATCACAACCTCTGTTATCTTTAGTACATTTTTAAAAATATGTTCTTTTACACCTTTCATTGGGTTTGGAGAGAGTTTATTGTAAAGGATACAATATAGAAAATTGTAAAATTTTCTATGGTTTTCAGTTTAACTGTGGGAGGTTTTGAGCCAGAAGAATAACACACGATGGCTTATTCGGTCAGTTGCAAATGATTTTTGTCTAGAATGGAAAATTATGAAAACTTAAAAAACCTCCTTTTTTAAAGGAGGCCCAGATAGCCATAGGGAACACCGCATAGCGTTCTAATCAGGGTATATTAGTTCTACCAGCTGTTAACCCATTAAACTCACAGTCTCACCTCCAAGCTCCAACTCTTGCCCCTCTGCAGTGAAGAAAAGCTTAAAGGATATCTTGTGCTCACATCACAGCCTTGGAAAACCAAGCTGTGTGCAAGCTAACCTCTACATCAGACAGAAATCACTAATCAGGAGAGAGAAGTCAGGGGAAGAAGGGAGTAGCTGTGGAGAGAGAAGCTGAGAATCCTAAAGATGCCTGAGAGATCTCTGATGGAGGAGCTAATCTCCAGAGCTGCCTTGGTTTCTGACAACATTTCAGTTTCAATTCATGTGTTTCCTTACAAAGCCCTCTATTTGCATGCATTAACTTAACTGACATTTTCTTCCTTGTCATTAAGAGAATCTAACTGAAATTAAGAGGCACAGCTATAATTACCCGGTTCTTTCTCGTAGACCACAAGATCATTGGGTGAATAGATCTGAGGAGGCAATGCATCTTTTGGAGAGCCTGTTTTAGGGAGGAAGAAACAAAAGAGAGATGATGTTAAATCATGTAGCCCTCATCTCTCATAACTCGTTTCCA
This sequence comes from Lontra canadensis, assembly GCF_010015895.1. Classification (NCBI taxonomy): domain Eukaryota; kingdom Metazoa; phylum Chordata; class Mammalia; order Carnivora; family Mustelidae; genus Lontra; species Lontra canadensis. The sequence goes on along the minus strand of NW_022631050.1, from coordinate 11,684,096 downwards.
AGAGCAGTTCTTTTGTAGTTTGCCCAACTTCCTGGCACAGTTTGTCAATTCTTCCTGCAAAGGCCCACAGCTCAATGGAGAGTCATTTACAACACTTCATTCATTTCAGACAAGCAAAGAGACAAACAGAACATGAAAAGTGGCCTCCATGTTTTTGGATAGAGATTCAACCTGTGTTTTTGCTTCCCAAAGAGTACATGAAATACCCTTCTCAGATTTTAATATAAATCGTTTTCATGTCTTCCTCAATTGTTTCTTTTCTAAATATTTCTCCAGAACATGCCCCAGGTATCTAGTATAGGACCTGGTTAAAGAAGTAAATATTAAATGAATGAATAAGTAAATGGAAAATTCAAAACCACAATTTTGAGGCCAGCCCATCCATCTATCCAATGCCTCTGGCAGTTGACTGCTTGTTTATAGGACGGCTGCTCTTTATAACATTCTGTATTTCCAAATTGAAAAAAAAATACCCTGAAGGGGTTTTATAGTGTAGTGTTTAAGAACAGAAGCTTCAAATATTTAACAACCAGGGCTCTTATCCTTACTTGGCCATATACTAGCCATAGAACTCTGGTTTTTTGCTTAATCTTTGAGAAGCTAATTTTCCTCACGTCTTAAATGAGGATAATTAAACTCACTGCACAGGTTCATTAGAAAGATTAAAGTAAGTCATGCATATTAAATTAAGTAATGCATGTTAAAGCATCCTACTGGTATATAGTAAGCACTCAGTACTTCACAGCTTTAAAAACAAACTTGTGTTGCTTGAAAGTTGGATTAGAACCCTACCACACATCAGTGTCTATCAACTTCTCTATCTATAAATCACGGTGAGCAAGGATGCCTGTTCTCAATTTCCCCAAAACAGATGTGTTTAAGTATCTGTATCAGAAACAATTGCCAAGACAGATTTTAAGGTTAGGTTATTCATTTGGCTTACAAAGCCCATTTGTGTTAAATTCTAAACTTAGTCTAATTTTTCTTCTGAATTAATTCCCAGCTCAGCATTATTCCAAAAGTAGGCAGAGGAAGAGGAGGGGTGATCACAAAATTTTTCAATTTGAATTTTATTTGCCCTATTATGTTAGAACCCTTAAAAATTATGCTGAACCTGGTGTCAGGGTAATAGAGCAAGCCCTGCACCAGAATCTCAAACCTGAGATCTGGAAACCACTTCTTACACTAACTCACAGAGCATCTCTAACAGGTTACTTTGTGTTATTGGGTCTTGACACTTCCATCTATGAAAAGATGGGGTGTAAAAAATTCTCACTCTGATACGCTCTCATTTTTAGTATCATGGGCGCAATGGTATTGAGGGCTCTCCCCTAAATGCTGACACTGGTTCTCTCGATTTCTGGGTTTGATAGGAGTCTTTTGACTCTGTCTGGACATTGTCTTTCCACTTTCTGAATTTCTCATCCCCTGTTCTCTCAACCAGTGCAAAGCAATGATTGAATACCACCAGCAAACAGTTTCGGCTACCCCAATTCCAGTCTACAGAAAGAGTTGATTGAATTCAAATACAACACTTTTTTTTTTTACAATAATTTTAACTACTTAATTCATTGAGTCTCTGCTGTTTGCCTGGAATTGGACTCGCATAATATGTATATGATTTCTAATATTCTCAGCTATACTGATTGTTAGGTACTCTTAGTCCCAGAGTACAAATAAGGAGACTCAGACCCTGATCAAAGTCATATTGCTTATAAATGGCAAGGGTAGGGGCACCTGGGTGGCTTAGTGTGTTAAGCCTCTGCCTTTGGCTCAGGTCATGATCACAGGGTCCTGGGATCGAGCCCTGAGCAGGGAGCCTGCTTCCCCCCTCTCTCTGCCTGCCTCTCTGCCTACTTGTGATCTCTCTCTCTCTATCAAATAAATAAATAAGATAAATGGCAAGAATACAAGCCGAATACAGATTCCTCTGGCACTCTTTTCATTCCCCAAACTGCCTTCATTCATTCACATCCTCATTCATTCAGTAGAACAACAGTTATGGAATTCCTACTCTGTATGCGGAATTGCTGTGGCTCTAGGGATAGTGCAGGGAACAAAAAGAGATAAACCTCTTCCCTCATAGAACGGACACAGTTGTTTGTAATAAACTATCAAGAGCCAAAATAGAGTTATTGCATTTTTGTTGTGTGCACTTAAAAATCATGCTTACCTACCACCTTTACAGTCAGAGTCCTAGTGAGATGGAAGGTACGCCCATTTTCTGGATATGTAACAACACATGTGTAATCTCCATTGTTCGAAACCAAGGCGATGAGAAAACTCAAGTTCAGGCCTTCAGCTACCACATTATTAAAGTTCTGTATTTTCTGACAGCCCTAGAAGAAGTAAAAGAAAAGATGTTCAACATTTAAATACATGCACAGAAAACATACAAATGCATATACACACACACAGCTAATTTTGCACAGAACATACAAATATCTATGCCGGCTGTATCTTTTACAAACTATTTTGGTTGAGTTTTTGATGATGTTTCTGCAAAGAATAAATATGAAGTTTCATTATACTTTCTACAAAAGGAAAATAGGACTTCTAACTGAAATACGGATTCTAAAGTACAAGCTTCCTGTCTCAGGATCCTGTATTTGAATTTTGGAAATCCGTGTTAATAGTTAAACAAGATTAAAAAAAAATTGTTGAACAAGGTTAAAGTTTTGGAAAACAACTAAGGCATCTTAAGGAAGTTCATGTGTTGCCATTTAAGAAATGCTTATTTTTCATTTTTCCACATTTGTTTAGTGATTATATTAATTTGGGAAGCCAGCCACTCTGACAATTGAGGTCTCATGTTAGGTGCCTGATTTCAGTGTTTGTTGTTGTTGTTTTGTTTTGTTTTATTTTTTTTTCTCTCTTTACTTTTTATTAAGGTTTTATTTATTTATTTGAGAGAGAGAGAAAGAGAGTACAAACAGGGGGAGGGGCAGAGGGAGAAGCAGACTCCCCACTGAACAGGGAGCCAGCCAGACAAAGAGCTCAATTCCAGGACCCTGGGATCTTGACCTGAGCCAAAGGCAGCCACTTAACCTAGTGAGCCACCCAGGCACCCCTGGTTTCAGCATCCTTGATGGCTCTGTTGAATCTCTCTATTGGTCACTGACAAACATTTTTGGCATTTCCTTCTACTTATCCCATTTACTTTTTACAATTAAATATTAGAGACTTCAGAATCTAAAATGAAAAGATATTTTATAAGTCTTATCAAGAGTTATTTATTTCTACTCCAAATTATGCTTTTATATACTTCTACTGATTTGTAAAATTTTGAGATTGAAATACCTTACTCAACATAACTGGGATCCTGTTCTGGCTCTCTGAGCCTCACTAATTGGCTTATATTGTTTTATTTGTTGTTGTTGTTTTTTCTCTCAAAGAAAAAAATACATCAACTGTCAAAAAATTACATGTGGAACATTTGCTTTTAGAAAAACTTTTTTCTTTAAAAAAAAATCATTAATTAATCTGTGACAAAAATGAACTGGGTTATGCCCAAGGTCCTTTAGATCTCGAAAATTCAGGAAGGTTATTATTGACTTGTACTTTAGATTTACTGTATCTACATATGTAACTCTGATTCTTGAATATGGAAGGTTTTCTTACTTCAATTCCTGGAGCATGTGTTTTGAAATATGACAGTTACACTGAGTGGCATATTTTGCAATCCTTTGTCATAGGAACTATGTCTTTTAAGAATATCCTACACTTTTGATTCATGGAGATGATCATCAAGAGGAAGCTGTTATATGCTCAGTTATTTTCTGAATGCAATTTATCCTGTTTTGATAAGCAGTGTTTCTAGACACTTGTCACATCAGCAAAATATTTCAATCCTCTTAGGTTATCACAAAGTATAAGGCCACAGAGACCTGTACTCTTATAATGAATTTATGTCAGATTTGGTTTAAATTGAGTTTAGACTATCTATAGAACTCTATTTGATTTTTGTGGCACCTTTCATTTAAACAGTTCAAAGGTATTTTCTTCTCTCATTTGTTAGCTTAGCTGTTCTTAAATCCCCATGAAGTAGACAGATCAGACTAAATACGCTCTAGTTCTGCAGGTAAAAAAAATAATGAGACAGACAGATAAAGAGGTATTCTAGATAACACAGAGCAAAGCTAAAACTCAGTTTTCCAGACAGATGAACAAAGGTTTTACACTAGCTTCTTAACTAAGAATGAACACCTCTCCTTGGGCTGGAAAAATTGCATGGGTACATGTATTTACATGCACTCCATTATCCCATCTGACCTTTATTCCAACCTTAGCAAGTCTGGAATGCTTTTATGTCCATTTTATAGACAAGGGTATAAAGGCCTAGAAAGGTTAAGGGATTCCCAGTGTCATAGAGCTAGGTAGTGTCAGAGCTAAAATTTAAATCTAGATCTACCTGTTTTGAGGCCCTTGTTTTAAATCCACCTGACACTGTCTCCGTACCCTATCCTGTGGCCCTGCATATATGCCGCACCCAGGCCAGCCCCAGTGTTAGCAGTGTGCTACGTCTCTATCACTTAGACGAGGTGGATTCCCACAATTCATGATAAACTGGAAAAGCATACTGTTCCGGATAAGAAGTTAAAAATTACTACTGCCCTTGTCAACAGCACTTCTTAAGAATATACTAAAAGAAACTTATTTCTTTGACTTATCAAGTATCATTTATGTGAAAACTATTTAAACACATTTGATTTAGGATTTATAGTATGTGCTACAAATATGAAGAAACACCTCTAACTCAAAGCCTTTTCATTCATTCACTCATTAGTTCATTCACCCTTGAGTATGAATCATAAGCCATGTACCAGGCCACTGTCTGAGGTTCTGAGAATATAGCATTGAGTAAAACAAAGGGTCAACTCTTATGGACTTATCATGAACAGATAAATACAATCAGAGAAACAGAGCAAGCAAGGAAAATGGTACAAAATAGCTGTGTGTTGATCTCTTGCTAGCTCTCTTCTTTTTCTTCCTCTTAACCAAACCCATGAGCATGAACTTGAAATTCGATCTGGGTATGCTTAAGGGTATTCAATGGGCCTGTGAGTCAATGGTGTAAGTATGCTTTCTTGTGAGATTTTCTCTTCTTTCCACAAAGGATAAAAAGGTAGGCCAGGGACAGGTCTTTCTTGGAGCTGCTTTGTCTAGAAAAAAAAATATTTCAAATTAAGGAATATTCCCAAAAAATCGATGGAAAAGTTTCAGGTCTGATCTACTATTCAGAAAAAGCTGACCACTCAAAAAATTTAAATTAACTAGTGTTAACCAAAAGAAGTATCAAGAAAAAACATACAAAAAAGCCATTTCAAAGTTATTAGACCTATAGCATGTTGGAAAAAGATATAAAAGAAATATTTTACATTCTAAGCGTGCACGTGCATGGTAGGGGTAGCTTTGGGACATTGGTGACCTATAAATAACCATTAACTTTAGCCTATCATGTGTGATGAACTCTAATTCTTATAAGCAGTTGCATCTCTAGACCCTTCGGCACACATACCTCAGACAGTATGATTTTAAGCACAATGAAGTATTCCTAAAAATAAATACTGCAGATTTCAAAATCATTTCTTTGGAATCAAGGGGAAAAAAAAAGTTTAAACAAAAATCTAGATATCCAAAGAATTAAAAAATAAATAAATAAATAAACATGTTTCCAAATGCAAGAAATGATTACTGGTAAGTTGATTTCTACTGTGAAGCAAACACTTGTCTGACTAGAAAACAAGTCACCCACTTAGTTGACCAATCAGTTCCTCATTTTGAATTCAAAAGAGAGAAGTTCGACAGGAGATAAACGTTTCTAATACATAGTGGTAACCATGGCAACCTACCGCAATATATAGGTAAAGAACAGCCTGAGAAATGACTCTGAGATCTTTGAGAGGAAATAAATCATGTGCTGAAGCATGGGGTGTGAGCGGGGGGGGGGAGTCGTGACTAAAAAAGGACAGATATTTCCATTCAATAAACCTACAACTTTTAAAGAATTGTAGGAGGGCACAAGAATGGAAATGGTATAGTTCCTGACCTAGAGGCGCCGTCTAGTGCAGAATTTCAACAAATATGATGAGACGCATATTGGGGTGGGGAAGTGAGGGAAAAGATTAAACACAAAACATTTAGAAAAACTTCCTGGAGGAGGAAGATGTGGGTCTGATTGTTAAAGGGCAAGTAGAATATCACCAGCTATGTGGGAGGAGGGGAGACTTGGGGAAATGACACCCTAGACACGGGGAAAATGTGAAAAAAGTCCCCTGCATGGGATGTCTGGGTGGCTCGGCTGCTTAAGAGTCTGCTTCAGCTGTTCCTGAACCCAGGGTCTTGGCATCCAATCTTGCATCAGGATCCTTGTTCAGTGGAGAGCTCTTTCTCCCCCTGCCTGCAGTTCCCCCAGCTTATGCTCTCTCTCTCTCCCTGACAAATAAATAAATTTTAAAATTTTAAAAAATTTTAAATTTTAAAAATTTTTAAAAATCTCCTGTACTCTTATAGCATTTTACCCTCTGTGTTGGGCCTTAACCAACTTTATGATCTCTTTCCATGCTTATTTCTTCCTCTAGAAAACTTACTCCCAGGGGCATGTGGGGGGTGGATGAGTACTGTTACCTGCATCGGCAGCAACTTGCCCATTACTTAGCACATGGGAAATGCTCAGTACATTTGTGTTGTAGGTTAGAAATATGAGAGAAGGAAAGACACAAGATATGGTGTTGAAAGCTCAAGCGGTATGCACATGATAACAAGAAGATGAATACAAGGATTGTAATACATGGGATGGGGCAGTGGCAGGATGGGTAGGGAAACCGGGTGAGGATACAAAGAGTTTGAGATATAACATTAGAATAGTTATGAATATCTATTGACATTTTTGCACCCAAGATTAAGTTGCTATGAAATGCATCTTACTTGTTCACAAAGTCTTCTCAGAGTTCTATCCACCAGTCACTTTCAATGAACTTCAGAATTACATCATCCATCGTCCAGTGTTTATACCACAAACACTTAACAAAATCCCTCCCATGTGCCAGGTACTGTGTTAGGAGCTGGGCATACCACAGACAGTAAAAACAGAAATGAACCTTATTCTCATGGAATTTTCCAATCCAGTCCAATTCATTCAATTATTGAATCAGTTCCTAAATACAAAGTATATCGGCCCTGTTTTGCACTGTGTGCTTGTTATTCAAGGGTTAGAGAGAGATCACTACCCAGTACAGAAGAGAGAAATGCAATCATTACAGTAACAAAGATGAGGTATAACTTAAGTGCTTTCACAATACAGAGTGGGTGATTCATTCAGCCTAAGTCAGCTTCAAGACTTCTCAGATACTTGAATGGGGTTCAAGTTTAAAGGATGGACCTTAACTCCTCAGAAGTCCAGAAACTATACATAAAATGCTGTGTGTACATATGCATACAAATAATTCAACGCATATGGCTTGAAAAGAAAATGTGATACATATTTCCTTTATACCAAAGGTTAAAAATAACTACATTGGGACTACAGAGAAATGAAAGAGATAAGCAAACTAAGATGTCAATCAGATTGAAACAAGCACCTTAAAATAAAGTTGATTACATAGACCTTGGACTAACCTAACAATACATGCCATGCCAACAAGAAGGCCAAGCTTGGCATTGTTTCAGACATGTTTTCCTGATGGTTCTGTGTCCGAAAAAGCAAAAGTTTTCAATTTTCTGAGAGATTTTTTTTTTTTTTTAAGATTCCATTTATTTATTTGACATACAGAGATCACAAGTAGGCAGAGAGGCAGGCAGAGAGGTGGTGGGGGCGGGGAAGCAGGCTCTCCACTGAGCAGAGAGCTCAACGTGTGGTCCGATCCCAGGACCCTGAGACCACAACCGGAGCCGAAGGCAGAGGCCCAACCCACTGAGTCACCCAGGCGCCCCCTTCTGAGAGATTTATAAACAATATCTGGCCAATTCCGATTCACGTCACTGAAAGTTAGAGGTGGAGGCATTATTCTAATTTTAATGATCACACTGAGTACAAGGAAAACCAGCTTTTTGCAAATTGAGATCTGGAATGATCTCTATCCTGCTAAATGGCAGCTGAGAGCTTTTCAGCAGTTGCTATCAAGGTAATATCCAACACATCCTCTAAAGTGGTTCCTCTGATCCTCAGTAAGAAGGGGAAAATTGCCTTTGTTTTTACAAGTGCCTCTGGAGAAAACTATTGAAATATCCAGTTATAAAAATGAGAACAAGAAATGATCCAGTAGTATGAAAGTCAGGATGGCTCACCATATTCTAAAGCTTTTGTCTCTGAGTAAATCCAATAATAATAGTAACAACAACAACGGATCACACTTACCTGTGTCTTTACGCCTATGCATTCAGAAGGCCCTATGTGAATAAACATGCAACCTCCAATTTATATATGTGTTGTGTTCCAAAAGTTCTTTTATAAGCTGGCTATTTGAAATTCAGTAAATCACTTCCAAACCATGGTTCGGTTTCCAGGCTAGTAACAAAACCTGGCTCATTTGACAAACATTTACAGAACATCAATTTAACTCAGAGGATTGTCGAACTAGGGACTATGAATTCTGGCCCAGACTGAAGAACTCTCGGCCATGTAGAAAACAGCAGGACAGAAGACAAGCAGAGAAGAAAAATTCAAGCCTATCCCATTTCCCCTGCAATTCTTAAAGAGAAACTTCTGATTTTCTGTTCCCACCAATCCCACTTTCCTGAGCCCCTTTTGACTTCCCTGGGTGATCGAGCCACTGGTTCCCTTATGGCCCCCAGTCTCCCTTGTGACCTAGCCTGTGTGCAAAGCTGGCTCTGTCCTTCAAAGCGCCTCACACTCCAGAAATAAAGATTGAAGCACCCTCCCTGTGTCATTTCTGAAGGGTATTAGCTTTGGAACCCAACAAAAGTGGGTTCCCAGATTTTCCCATTACTGGCTGGACTGTTTCCAGTAAATTATATAAAATAATTTAAAGCTATGGGACCAGGAAAAATCTCTCAACCACTCTGTACTTGAGTCTTCTTAATGATAAAATGGAGAAAATGATAGACCCTACTTAATGTTGAGAGAATTAAAATCATCAAAATATTTGGAAGAATTCCTGTGCTCAGTAAAAGTTAGGTATTACAGTTTACCTCTCTGAGCCTCTGGTTCCTAATGATATCGACCCTGAAGGAAGTGGTGAGTATTACATTTAACATATAAAGTACCCAGTACGAGGTATTTTACTAGGAAAATGCAAGAAATGTTAGTTTCCTTTTCCTTTTCTCAATTCATCAGTTTTCACCCTCTGTCAACAGAAAAACAAATTTGCTGGAACTGATTAATTTGTCTTAACTCTCGCAGTTATTACTAAAATAAACTTTCTCCAATGTCAAGGTAGGGAATTCAGCTAATAACAATGGAAAGAGAACTACTGTAAGAGAGCCAAGATATCCACGCAGATGCAGGAGGTGACTGCAGAGGGTAGGAAATAGAAAGCAATGTCAGCCTTGCTATACGGTGATGGGAGAATCCCCCTGCCAAGAACCCTGATTTTGTTCCCAAGACTGCGGAACTCTCAGGATTAAAGGTATCAGTCGATTACTCAAAGATGGAGAAATAAAAAGCAGCACATCAATAGCAACCTTTCCAGAATCAGAGAATAGGAAGGATGTCCGTTACTGGTTGTCCTCTTAGTCACCTGAACATTGTTGGGAATGTGCCATTGCATTGTTTTCACTGCTATGACTTCTTTTCTTGATTTTTCTATGTTTCTTGTCTTCATTCACCCTATGAACATTCTCTCCAGATTTTGACTTTAGCCCTTATCCTTTATGATTTTATTTTGTATTTTGTCTTCTTCTTAAGGGATTCAACTATCACAGAGATGCAGCCAATTCTCTATCTCCAGTTTTGATTTTTCTTCTACACTTCAGACCCATATACATGTAACCACGAACTATAGGTCGCTGCTCCCTAGAGATCTCACAGATATCTCACTGCCCCCAAACCACTCCTTCTCTGCTATTTCATACCTTGGTTAATAGCACCAACATTCATCCAACCAGAAAAACAAAAAAATCTAGAAATCTTTGAGGACATAGAGATGCGAAAGTCATAACTTCATCCTCAAGAAATAATCAATCTCATAGGATACATGCCTGTACATTTCTCCCTCTTCTTAGAAACAACAATTAATTCTCTATGGTACTCATGTGGAAATTAGAATTCCATTTTTATTATAAGAGTAAGAATTCTTATTTATAAACTTGTCTGAATTAAAGTGTAGGATCTTTTTGGAACTATGCAGGGTAGGACATATATATTATTCATCACTATGTTCCCCCAAACCTGACATATTGCATTGAATACAATCGATCTTCAACAGCTGTTGAATGTATACATGGATGACAGTAAAACAATAAAGGAAGTGAAAAGTGACATGGAGATAGGCATAAATAAGTTGCTTTGGGATTATATTAGGGAAAAAATATTTCTAGCTGGAAAGAAGAGAGAACATTCCATGAAGGTGGCAGAATTTGAACTGTTCTAAAGAAAGAAGAGGGGGCCTTCCAGGTAGGTATGCATCAAGAAAAAGGGAAAAAAAATAGAATATATAAGGAAATAAAATTAATTTTTTTCAGACCATTGAGTATTCAAAGTATAGGAAAGTGAACAGGGTTAGAGATGAAAGAACTCAATTGCAGGTAAAGAGAAGAACATTTTATTTAATTGGAAAATGCATTATACTTATTAATGTAAAATTGTTAATATTATTCTTTTAATCATTTTTTATGCTGTCTGCTATGGAACACTATGATCATAGAATATACAATGATCAACTGTACCTGTACCTAGCCTCAAAAGTAAAAATTCAATCTATGTCTTATTTCATCTACACCCACTCACTGCGCCCCAAGATTATTGTGAAGCAAATCACAGACATTATATAATTTCACTTGTAAAGATTTTTATGTATATCTCCAAATGACAAGACCTTGTCTTCGGCACGCATAACTACAGTATTATTATAACAATTTAAAAAGTGACAACTCATTGTATTATCAATATTCTGTGTTCAGAGTTCCCTGGTTTTCTCATAACTTGCTCTATAGCTTGGCTGAAGAAAACACAATCTAATTAAGGTCCATACATTGCAAATAGTTGTTATGTATCTTAAGTCAGTCTTTCTATCTCTTTTTCATTTTCTTTCTCCTTCCTTCTCTCCCTGTCTCTTAATCATTTTACTTTAGCATAAAATACATACAAAATCACTCAAATATATGTATGAGTTCATGTATTATTATAAAGCAAATACTTTGTAAGCACCACGCAAGTTCAGAATAGATTGTTATTAGTCACCCCTGAAGGACTTCCACATGCCCCATGTCAATCATGGCTCTTTTCCTCCCCCGCCAAAGTAGCCACTATCTACACTGTCATCGTAAAATCAATTTCTTATTTTTCATTTATAATTTTATCACCTACATGACCATCCTTAGACACTATAGTTTCATCCAATGTTAAATGTGTCTTATGTGTCTCAAAACCTACACATTCCCACATCATGACTTTCTTTTTCCTTGTAATTTATCTGTTGAATAATCCAGGACATTTGGCCTATAGAATTTTCCAGTCTGGATTTTGCTAACTGCAAACTCATGGTATAGATCAATACATTCCTCTGTTCTTTATATACCCTGCAAAATGGCGGTAGGATCCAAAGGGTGTTTTGGGTTTTGTTTTTTGTTTTGTTTTGTTTTGTTTCAGACTCAGGTTTAATCCATTTGGCACAATTATAAGTGATATTTTATTCTTTCATAAGAAGGAATATGTCTTGGGGCGCCTAGGTGGCTCAGTGGGTTGGGCCTCTGCCTTTGGCTCAGGTCATGATCTCAGAGTCCTGGGATCGAGCCCCGCATTGGGCTCTCTGCTTTGGTGGGGAGACTGCTTCCCCGTCTCTCTCTCTGCCTGCCTCTCTGCCTACTTGTGATTTCTGTCAAATAAATAAATAAAATGTTTTTAAAAAAAAAAAGAAGAAGGAATATGTCTAGCTGTTCCCTTTCTTAGGACAGTATCAGTCACTGATGCTTCATGCTCAGATTTATTAGTTCATTAGGGGCTGCAAATGATTATATACTTTTATAAAAACACATTTCTCTGCACTATTTCATTACTCAGTGCACATTTCTTACAGGAAAAGCAGAATAAATAGCTGATTTTTTCCCTTTACTCGTTTCAAGATAACAAATTGATTTCCTATCATCCACTAAATGTGACCAATTATTTTAAAAATATCATTATGAACTTATGGATTTACATTTAATTCATAAGATTCAACCCATTGTGATTAATAACCTTACTGAAGTTCAAATTGTTCCATTATTGGCCAATGGAAAACTCTTAAAGTTGGCTCCTAAGTCATTTCATTAATGACTTAAACCATTAGATGCTAACATTTTAAACTATGATGATGAATTGCCTATTTCTTCTTTTAAATCTGTCAACTTTTGCTTCATGCAGTCAGACACACTGCTGCGAGGCACAAATACTTGTACTATTTTTATGACTTCCTGATGAATTGACCCTTTTATTATTCTGAAAAGTCCTCTTTATCTCTGGCAATACTCATTGTCTACAGTCTACTTTATGTGTTACTGGTATATCCATTCTAACCTTCCTATTTTTATTCATCATTTATCTTTAATTTTAAATTCCTTCTCCTTTCCACTTTCTGTTCATCTTAAGGCATTATCTATCATGTTCATTTGCTGTTATGTCCCTCTTAGTTTTAGCTGAATGACTTATTTCCATCTTCCTAACTTTCTAATTTTGGATGTTTCTAATTCTTATTGATCTCGGTTATTCTTTTACATCTCATTTCTTAATATCTTTTAGCTCATTTTTTAACTAGTAAGTCACATTATATTCCTCTGGCATGCTTCTTTTTTTGGTAGAAATGTTATTCTGCTTCATATTTTCCTTTTTCTTCTCAAATTTGAACAGGATTTTACCTTGGTTCTTTTATTTTAAGGTTTTATTTTTTATCTGTTTAGAGAAAGAGAGCACATGTGAGCAGGGAGAGGGGGAGAGGGAGAAAGAGAATCTGAAGCAGACTCTGTACTGAGCGTGGAGCCCGACATGGGGCTCGATCTCCGAACCCCGAGATCATGAAGTGAGCCCCCAGGCACCCCTATCCTGGCTCTTTTTGTTATTCATTTTTATGTGAAATGCGTTTTTTTCTGAGCTTTTGAATTTGGCAGGATTTTCTAACTTCACAGAGCTCCCTCTTCCAAACTATGATCTTGAGATTTGTTGAGTCTGCTGCTTCAGAACTTCTTACTATGGGCCTCTTGGACTCATTCTCTGTTAGAGAGTAAAACTCTTCCTAACTTCAACTCCTGTTCTCAAACTGGCCCACCATACTTTACAGTGAGGATCGCTGGTTCCTTGTTCTCCAGTCTAGCAAAGACCACATGACTTCCATCTGCCCCCCTTCCCTAGACACTGATTCTATATGTGGTTTGTTTCACTTATGTCATCGAAAGTGATTCTTGTGGCTAACTCATCCCTGAGCTTGTTCTAAATGTTGTCCAGTAGTTTTTAGCTTTGGCATATGTGGGTATGTGAGGAGATTAAAAAACAAATAAGGCTGCTGCCACAGGTGCCATCTTCCAACATCTTCATTTTTTACTAAATACTTGCCAAGTATCTCAGATGTGGAAGAGACCACAGATGGACTGTGCCCACAAATGAGGATAAACATGGGAACACACACAGATAGTAGAATACAGTGCTGACTAATCAAGGAGTTGACATTCACCAGATGAGTGAGCAGCTTCTGACCTCACTTAGCAATGAAAAGAGCATGCAGGCATTTCTCAAATGGTATCTCACAGGAAGTTAATAGAAATATGGTAGTTCTAGTTGTCCAGTGAATGTAATTTAGGAAATGGTGAGTTGAGACAAAGCATTCTTCACCACTTCCTCAAAATGGCACACAAATAAATAAAAATGGCACAAAGTAAAGACCTGGTAAAAGATTTGCATAAAGTTATTAAGGAAGAAATAAAAAATCTGACGAGAAAAACCTTAGTTTCAACATTAATTCAAGAATCAAGGACAGACATTGCCATTTTAGAGAGCGTAAGATGCTCCTGAGTTTGCTTACCATGTACCAAGTGATGGTTGGTTTGACAGTGGAAGGAAAGAACCCATCTACATTTGGACACGTGATCTTCTGAACACCATACTCTATATACAGCTTGTGCAGTGGAAGTTTCATGGAGGAATTGAAGCAGCTGTCTTTCTGAACCACTTCCAGGGGAAATGCAACTTTGCTGCAGTATGTGGTGTTCCTGAAAAGAGAAATAGCCAATAAATGGGCAATTGCCTTTGCATTGGATTTGATGCAGCAATCACATGAAAATGAGCTAAGTGAAATAATGCTGCGCATTGAGATTTCATTTGTATGTGAGTTCACATAGAAATTAAGTGCGTTATAGAGGTATTTCCTCTACCAATTTGATGTCACAAAATAAAAACAGACACAATTAGCTACTGCTGATATACTAAAATATTTACATTTTAGGATGACTGGGCAATTGCATTTACATTTGAATGTCCACACAGGTCATTTAGTCTGCCTAGGTGCTCTCTCATCCCTTATGCAGGGGGTAATTTTCAGCCTCATAAGATATATCCTCTGACTTAAAAAAAAATAATGGACAGTGGTAAGACTGATTTTTCTGGTTTCCAAAGTAAAATCTGGATGTTATCCTCAGAGGAATATTGAAACAAGAATACAAGTGGTACAATCCTGGAGGATGAATCTTAATTTATGGCCCTAAGACATCAGTCCACTTCACATATGGAGGCTTTCCATGTCATCCTCCACACACCCCACTTCTAAATTAGGGTTCTCATTCTCTGAGCACCTCAGACATTTCCTTGATTGACTTTATCATAGTTCAAACAAGGGCATGGTCACATGTGTCTTCTTTTGTTCTTTGCATGTAGTACAATGTCTAAACTTTCAGTAGGCACTAACTAAATGTTTCAAAAATAAATGGAATGGATGTAAAACATGTGTCTGTGCACATAAAGGGAACACAGATAATAAAAATACCTGATTTCTTAGAGTTATGGGTAAATGGGTCATTCACTGTCTACCCCTTTTTGTGATTTCAATTCAAGGTGCCAAATACATATAGATACTCATTAACTAATTAATTGAGGCTAAATACAGTGAAATGGGGGATGCATTTCCCTCCCAGAATGGGAAGAAGGGATGTTTAAAGATGACTTATGACAATAATAATAATGTGAGAAGGGACAGTGGCAGCTATAATCACCACCTAAAAATAGCAAAAGGTCTACCGGGGGAAGAAGTATTCTATAGGTGGAAATTTTACAGGGGATAATTTTCAGCTTCATAAGATAAATTCTCTGACTTAAAAAAAATAATGAACAGTGGTAGGACTGATTTTTCTGGTTTCTAAAGTAAAATCTGGATGTTATCCTCAGAGTAATATCGAAACAAGAATACAAGTGGTACAATCCTGGAGGATGAATCTTAATTTATGGTCCTAAGACATCAGGCCTTTGATTTTACATGGGCCAGTTTAAGGACATTCTCCACTTAGGAATCACCTCAGGACTGTGGGAAGCTTCTGGTGTCTCCACCAGACAAGTTCACTTCTAGATTTACTTTAGGGACAGAAAAGATAAGCAGACAGGTAAACTGAAGAGATGGCCATCTGAAAATTGATAAATCACATTAAAGGAATACTCAGGCCTTAACAGTCATGCTGCTCCTATAATGTAAAGGTTAGAAAAGTTTGAGGAGGTGCTCTAGATAAGTAGGAAACAGAAATAGAGTTAATGAAACACTAAAATGCAGAGAAGAGAACAAGGTCATCCAGAAAGCTACTGATGACGCTTTCCCAGCTATTTCTGATGTCCACCTGTAACAGATTAACAATTGCCAAAGATGGAAAGGAGATTTTAGGCTGCTTTTCTCATTGGGTGGATACAGATGCCAAAGCTCTCAGACACAGACTGACGTGCCTAAGGTCACCAGCTGAGTAGTATAAGGGCTGGGATGCCAGCCTGGTTTCTGTGTCTTTTCATCCCATGCTCTTTCCACTATAATCTGTCTAAACCTCTCCTACAAAGCTGGTCTTGGACATAAATAGTGGTCAGTGTTCTTTGGAAGCCTAGAAACTAGTCTAGAGTTCATTCCAATAAAACTAAAGAATCAGGTGAAAACCTCAAAAGGGCCTTCAGAGGTTCCAAGGGACTCCTAAGGCCACAATGATGAAAATGCGTTCTGTGACAGAGAAGTCCTTTTTCACTTAATCGTAACACAGCTTAAATATATCAAAATGTAGTCACATTTCTCTATCAGAGAATGGTCAATAACCATGAGAGACAAAGGGCATTCAGAAGACAGTGTGGGACTATCTATTATGTCATTCTATGCTGTTGTATCGTTATATCATTCAGCCCTATTGTTATGGGCTGAATTGTGTTCCCCAAATTCATACGTTGAATACTTAACCTCCAGTAATTCAGAATGTGACCATATTTGGAGACAAGTCTTGAAAGAGGTGATTAAGGTAAAATGAGTATGGTGGGCCCTAATCCAATATGACTGATATTCTTATAAGAGGAGGAGAATAGGACAGAGATGATGCAGGGGGTAGATCATGTGAAGAGATGGTATGAAGATGGCGGTCCACAAACCAAAGAGAGAGAAATGAGACCAACCCTGCCAACACCTTGATCTTGGAATTCTAGCCTCCAGGACTGCAAGAACACAAATTTCTGGTATTTAAGCCACTTTTCTGTGGTATTTTGTTTTAGTAGCCCTAGCAAACTAATAGGTGCATACTGCACCTATTAAACAGTAGGAATCTGTGTAAAAACAAAACAAACACAAAACAAAAACAAAAACAAGCCATAATCCACAAACCAGATGGGAATTTAAAAAACAAAGTAAGTCTTGGAAGCTAAAAGGGGACCTTGGGAAAAGAGTAGCCAAAGATCTAAGCCTTAAAAATGATTATTCTTTAGAGAGGCCTCGGCTGTTTTTATTTTTTTTTTCTTTTAAAGATTTTATTTATTTATTTGACAGAGAAAGATCGAGCGCAAGTAGACAGAGAGGCAGGCAGAGGTTGGGGGAAGCAGGTTCCCTGCTGAGCAGAGAGCCCGACGTGGGGCTCAATCCCAGGACTCTGAGATCATGACCTGAGCTGAAGGCAGAGGGCTAACCCACTGAGCCACGCAGGGGCCCCGGGGCTCAGTTTTTTATAATTTTTTTTTTTTTTCAGAACAAAAACAGCATTAATCTGTGGTAATAGAAGAATAGGTATATTATTGTTTAAAATGCAAAATCTATATGAATTTTCAAGATTCAACAAAGTGGATTTGAAAGAAATTTTGCAGTATTGGTGGGGTTCTTTGGATTATATTCTTAGATTCCCAGTGATATGGTGTTTATTTGTTTTGTAAGGCAATTTTGATGAAAAAGTTTGAAAGGCATTATTCTAAATACATTGGATATCTCCCAAATATTCTTCTCCCATAAGGCATCCTAAGGCTTTCTTCTGTATCAGGGACATCGAAAGATGCCAAGAACAACAGAAATGAATGGGTTCTGCTCTCTACTGTGCTCATTGTCTAGGGAAATAGATGCTTTCAGGTGAGGCAGAAATGCAGGCAGGTTTTAATATCAGGGAAAAGGAAAAAAATAAACAAGGATCCATCATTAGATAATCTTGATATATGTCAGGGTTTGAAAAGGAACCAGTTATAGAGAAAGATCTCAGGAGTGCAACCGTTTTCTCTGCACACCTCTTGGGCAACCTCTGTTAATCCACTGAGGTGGGGTGTAACTCTTTCTAGATGTTTCCTTCCCTGCCATAGCTTCATAGCAGATGCATCCTCCAGATAAAAGCCCAGGAACTAAAGGGAAAAGAGAAAGTTCCCACCAAGAATCAGGCTACCTTAACATGCAGGTATAGTTGCCGGTATCGTTGAGGAGAGTGGGTCGGAACCAGAGAACATCTTTCTCCTTACTAATGCGGTTGTCAGGGAGGCGGAAGTTAATTGGCTCCTCCAGGTCCCGGTCCTGCCTCGTCCAATACCAGATCAGAGTCAGGCCAGCTGAGTGGGCTGTGCTGTAGTTGTATTTCAAGAAGTGTTCAAAGAGTGGGCACTTGAGGCGAGCTGGCTCATCTTCAAACACTTGGATCTGCCTCATGGTATCTAGTCCCCAGTCATCACAGCGTTCTGGAATGATCAAAAAAAGAAAGAAAGGGCTAGTGAGTCACCTCATGTTAAAGGCCTTCTCAGGACACCCAATCTTTTCCAGGAACCCCCCTGTCTGGTGATGTTCAGTAGCCTCTCTGTAATAATTGCATGGAATGGGCACTGTGGGATGAAGAAATGATTTCTGTATCTTCCTTTAGCATCTTTTCATTACTTCTTGGATAATGACTTGATCTGATAACTTGAGCTTGTCGTGCCCTATAAGGTATGGGGGAGAATCTCACCTGAAAAAGAAATCATGTGCTCTTTCACCCTCTGGAGACAGAGTAAGTTCTGAGGAAAAAATTGTAACTGAAAAGAAAACCCTCCAAGACTCCCGGTTCTTCCCAGGTCTCCTGATTTGGGGGTTAGATCTGCCCAGGCAAAGAGATCTATCTACATCATAGTCTCAGGAGCAAAACTATATATGTAAAAAATAAAATGAAGTTTGTCACTAAAGTTTATGGTTGCATTTTAAGACAACATTTTTGTGACAGCAGACAATTGAGAGAACAATTAAATTTGTGGTACTTTAATTTTGATAAAAGCAAAGAATTTGAAGCTTTATGACTTGCAGAAGGATTTGTAAGCAATAAATCCCTATGTAAGTAATAGATCTCTGAGAAATTTAACAAACTGGCTTTTCTGAGACTCAACAAATTACTATTATTTATAATTCCTATGCCTTTAATAAGAAACACCTTTTACAATCCAATATACAAAGAAAGAATTGGAAAGATCAAAATGTTGTTCACACCAATACAAATGTAATAGTAATTTTTTAAATAAAACATCTATCTTACCAGATTCTTCAAATACATTTTCATTAAAGCTATGAAGTTGCAGAATCAGCTCATTCGGTTTACAGGATATTACAACCACAGTTTTTCAGATACATATGTCAGATGGAATATATATAACCATTTTCACTCCTTTCTGAAACTCCACTAAAACCAAAATAATTTTTTCAAGACTTAACCCCAAATAAGAGCAAGAGCAGGAGAAAAGCTAGTAACAACATCAAAATTGACAAACTGTAACCAGTTCGGCCCATTTAAATACTTTGCTTTGTTTTGTTTTTCATCCTTGGCTTTCATCATGTCTCCTAGAGCTGAGAAATGATATATTTTTATCAAATTAAAGAAATGCTCAACTGTTTAAAAAAATTTAAATTAATGGATAAATCCTCAACCTGCAGGGGAAAACTGGGGAGCACACCAAAGTGCCATTCAGAATACTGTGAACACCCAGAAGGAACTGCCAGCCCCACAATACGGAATCACTATTGCCATTTGCCCATTATCTCTGGTCCTTCTAGGCATATTGTAAGAATCTACTTTCCTGCCCCTTTGGAGGAGAGCCCATGTGACTGAGTTTGGCCAATATGATGTAATGTCACTTGTGTTGCTATTTTAAGGGCTCGAGCATATTTTACCATGCTCCCTTTTCTTCTGCTCTGGCAAATATAAAAATGCAGAGACTAAGCCTCCTCCTTGATGTAAATGACATACATCAAAAGAAGGGGAAAAAAAAAAAAGAAAAAAAAAAAAACCCAGAAGAGATCGGTCAATTAAATAAGTTGATGAAAATAGACAAGCTACAAAAATATTTTCTAAAATTATGGAAAAAGAGAAGATTCTAAAAACTGTTAAAGAGTAAGAAAAGAGACCAAAAAATGATCATATAGAAAAGACAGGAATCAGAATGGCTATGGGAATTTTCAAAAAACAAGACTAGAAGCTAGAACATAATGAAACAATATAGGTGATGGGAAATTATATCCAATCGTGAATTTAAACCCAAGGAAACAATCAACTGTGAAGGTGATGTTTTCAGACACATCAAGACTCAGTAATTTTCCTTCCCATATGCTCTTTATTAGGAGGCTTCTGAGGGACATGTTACCAAAATGAGAGGGGGGAAAAAAAAAGAGAAAATTATGAGATTGAGGAAGAGGGGATCCAATTCAAGAGAGAGGGGAAGGGATTCCCCCGAATAACAATGAAGGAGATCCCAGGCTAACAGCTATGCAGCAGGGATTGGGGTGAACCAGTGTAAGTAAAAGGTAATAGAAATGTCCAATTAAAAAAAGAATAATTGTGACTAACAAATTATCTGATGAAATTAGCACTGTGGAAAATTATGCTAAAAGGCAATTATAAAGTATGAAAACAGTTACCCCAAAGGTCCAAATTAAAGTAAGCTTATGAAGGCAAGGCACTTAATAACTTCCAAAAATAAGGAAGTAAACATAATCATAGTTCATTAATATGTGAAGGCATATTAATTAAATGATTATTGATCTAACCAAATATTGTAGTATTATTAGCTGGAGAGGAATGGGTAAGGAAGGGAGAGGGGATGGCCATTTAAGAGAGAAAAACATCAATGAGATTTTTATTAACTACGGACTATAATTAAAAAGTGAACAAAATAGTGTCCAGGGTTGACTAAATGAAAAATGGTAATATACACAAATTGATTAACAAAATATAGATAGGAAATGCTAGAAGAAATAAATAAAATACTTAAAAGTGGTGGCTTGTGAAGAAGAGAGCTAACAGATGTGAGGAAAGTTGAGGCAGTAAGAGTATTTTTTTATAAGCTTTTTAATATACTGGCCTTCAAAAAAAAAAATCACCATGAATGATTTCCTTTGAACACCATTAAAATAATAATTAGGAAAAGAAAAAGGAAGGTAGGAAGGGCATATCCATCATGCCACAAAATTGGCAAAGCCATTCTCAGTGTTTAACCATCCTAATTGTATTTCTTCTCTGTTAGGAAAAAAATCCTTGATTTCATTTTTTAATTCCAAAATTTGTATCAATATGCTTTGGCACGACAGTCATTTCACTTTTAAATTATAAGGTGATAGTTTAAAAAAAAAAAAACAAAGAAGCATAGGCAGCTGGGCAGCTGATGGTGTCTGGAACTTCAGCATATTATTTGTTTTCTGAATAACAAAGATGCTACCACCCTCTGCATTGCATAAAAATATTCTATATGCTGTTCCTAAAGGCACCTCTCTCAAGAGCTCTGCACAATTTTCCAAATCTGGATGATGGTAGAGGCAAGGCAATTAAATGAAAATTATCCTCTTTCCTGCTATCCTACTCTCCAATATATCTCTATTCAGATTGCCCCTACTTGGGCCAGTAGACCGCAGTCTCAGGCCATGACTCTCTTAACAGGAACACTGGTAAACTGGAGGGAAAGAGGAAGCCATTCTGAGGGTTAATGGTGCTTTGATTAAAGGAGACTTCCTGACACCAATATTACAAATTGTCACTTTGTTTGGTCCCTGGAGGTCTTTACCATCCTGGGAATGATTAATAGTAAGATAGATGATAAGTGACAGGTCAATTTTTCTTGTGTAAAAGTAGGAGAATGCACACTGCAGAAAGGGAGATGAACAGAGAGCTGGTGTGACATCTCAACCACAAGTTAGTATGACACCTCACCATCTTAGGAAGTATGAAATGGAACTCTGGTGACCACAAGGCCAGAAGTGGCAGAGACTGTCTAAATATTCATGAACCCTCGTTTCCCTTGGCCCATATGGATTCTACATAGATACCCTCCGCAACCGAACTGGGGCCATTTGTTTTGGTTCTGGCCAATGAATGAGGCCAGGAATGGTTTAACTTCAAACTCCCAGCATAATCTCTGACGCTTTCGCCTGCCCTCACATGGAGACCCCAAGGGCCAGAAAAGTTTGAATACGGTAGCCTCACAGGATGAAGGAGACTAGATCTCTGCCACTGCTTAGAGAAGAGCTCCACAGAGATGCCATTGCTCTCTCAAGGGGCTGTAGTTGAACAAAGAAATCAACTTCTGTGGTATTGATTTAAATCACTGAGACTGGGGCGCCTGGTTGGCTCAATGGGTTGGGCCTCTGCCTTCGGCTCAGGACACAATCTCAGGGTCCTGGGATTGAGCCCCACATCAGGCTCTCTGCTTAGCAGGGAGCCTTCTTCCCCCTCTCTCTCTGCCCGCCTCTCCGCCTCCTTGTGATCTCTCTTTCTGTTAAAGAAATAAATAAAATCTTTTTAAAAATAAATAAATAAATAAATCACTGAGACTTGGGGGGGGGCATGTTGTTACAGTGATTAGCTTTTCCTATCTTGACTATTAAAAGATGGCAGAATTTTCCTTCTATAACATAATTCAGTAAGTCAAGCACAGATACATTTTAAAAGAGTGTTTGTTAAAGGACCTTGCATACTAAAATTCAAATATAGATCAATCACCAAGATTTGGGGCTGATTCCTGAGACTTAATATCTTTTGAATCAATTTAAATGCGATTCATCTGAAAGTGGAAAAGAGATCATTACACCTGGTACGTATCTCCTTTACAGAATGTTCCATCGGCCAAATAAACATATATATAAAGTGAATCAGCCTCCATTCCATTAGGGACTGAAAACACACATACCGGTATTCCTAAACATCAGCCGAGAAAGGTATTGAGATTTTCCTATGGGGTATTTGCCCATTTGAAATTTGTTCTGTGAGTTTTTAAGTTTCCCTCACCGGCCACCTGAGGGTATTTTGTCAAAGCGTTTTAAATTATTCAATGACAAAATAAAAATAAAATCTATGGCAACAGGTTGCAATGTCATGTAATACCAAATTAATTATATGATTCACTGCAGGCACCAGCCGAAGAAAAGACTGGGGAAAAAGGCTGCTATGCAAATAGATTTGTCTCTAATAAACAGCGAAGGGAATTTAGCAAGTTATAGGCACAGAGAATTACCTTTTTGTTTAGAATGTCCCTTCTTACCCAGTTGACTCCACAGTAGACATCCTCTCTAAATTGGCCTTCAACATGGGGAGCCACAAAGTCATCATTTCCCTCAGCCAGAGGATTTCTTAAGGCGGAGGCTTGGTGGCACAGAGGACTAATGGAATACGCAAGCCTCCCAAAGCCAAGTCGCTGGAAAATCCAACCCACGCTCCTGAGAGCAATTAGCATTTATATAGCAGGGTATACATTTTAACTAATTAATCTCACAACACCCTCTTGGGCTTTCATGCCCATTCCCACATTACATGCCAGGAAACGGAGACAGAGAGATTAATTGACTTACTTTTGCCTGAGTGGTAGCACAAATAAAAGCTGCCTGAACATAGATCTCGGGTGCTTGTCCCAAATCTGTGCTCACATCTTCAAAGCAAGATATTTCCCACAGGAAAGCTATTCATATATTTGTATTTATTAAATATTCATTCAGAACCTGCTGTGAGCAAGGAACTGTGCTGGGTGCTGGGGTAGAGAGACATGTAGACTTAAAAATTCAGGGAGCTCAGGTATAGAAAAAAAAGAGGAAAAGATTTAAATAGTGAAAGACCTGAGGTAGAATTACATTCCACAAGTAATTATTTGCCATGGTCCCTGTATTTGACATATCACCTTGGACAAAATGCTTCCCCTCTCAGACTCAGTTTCTGCATGTGTCCCATGCCTGCCTCATAATGCTGAATGAGGATTAAAGGCTGCAATAGAATGAAAGGAGCTTAGTACCTATTAGGCTAAGTTCGCCTAATAAATCTGAGTATGTCCCTACCTGTCAGGAAGCTGACAACCTCAGAAAAAAGAAAGACTAAATGAAAATACCTGGTGGAATGAACCAACTATTATAACAGGCTTTTAGGCAGGGCAACAGCTATTATATGATTATATTCTATTATGTTAGGTGGGGGATGACAAGGGTAGTCCTGAGATTGGATTGTGATCAGAAACAGTCCCTTTTTTGACATCCTCAACTGGAACTCCGTGTGCTTTAAAAACTGTCCCATCGGTACATTCTAGGAATCTTACGTGGGCCTGAGGGCAGAGACTAAGTGTCATGGAAAAGCTGGTTTTACAATACATTCTTACAGTTTTGCCTAATTTTGTTTTTTCCAAAGGTGTGCGTGGCTTTTCGGGAAACCTGAGCCTGGGACTGTGATCCAGGGAGAATCCACGGTGTGAGCAATGTTGCATGAGTGGCAGGATGACAAAGAGTAAGGCAACAAGTTAAGAGTAGTTGAGTTTCTGAGGCAAGATACAGGGTGCCAGACACGGAAACACTAGCAGGAGCCCTGACAGAAGAGGCATGTGGCACAGAGCCCAGAGAGCAGCATGATGGAGGATAACAGACAGGATTCAGAGGCAGGCTTTGACACCTTCTGGCTTTATTAATTCATTTAAAAACTACACACTGAGCACTGAGCATCCTGTCCTGCGGCAAATGCTAAAGTCGAGGCCCAGAATACACTGGGGAACAAAACAAGGTCGTATGGGAGACACGTAACACAGGGAGACTGACGATAAACAGTTGACACACTAAGTAAGAAATGCATAGCGTATCCTGGAAGTAAGTCAATGGAACAAAGAAACACATAAAACCTGGTAAGACAGATCAGGCATGATGGAAGGGGAAAAGGAAAGAAGGAGGAGCATGCAATTTTAAAGAGGGTAGTCAGGGTAAGTCCCTCAGCCATTATGAACCTCTGCTTCCCAAACCAGAAATTCAAGTTCATACTTGAATTTATTTGAATGTGCTCTACTCTGTAGTTATGAAAACTGAATGAGCCCAAGACATAAAGTACTATTCACAGCAACTGTAAAGTCTATGCACATGTTACCTAAGATTAACCTGTGGACTGCCATTTTCTACGGAAAACACTTTCCTCACTCCAGTCTACTGAAGAGACTGCTAGACATGTCCATTTACCATGTCCACACACATCCCCTTTTTCAAAAGTATGGGAATTTTTATCTGGGCACAGAGCCATTCAGGATAAAGGCTACATTTCCCAAGCTTTCCTCTCACTGGGAAGTGTTCAGGTGACATAGTTCTGACCAATGGGATACGTTTGAAATTTCATGATCTTAAAACCCATTCTTGAGAGGTGCTCATGTCTTTCTATGTTTCCTATGCTCCTGTTCCCATCCCATTTCCTACGCTCCTGTTCCCATTCCATTTCTCCCATCCTGCTGCTTGGAATATGGATGTTACATCACGGACCATGAGAAAGAAGGCCACACTCGGAAAATGGTGGAATGGGAAAGTGAAGGGAGTTACATAAGGTGCTGCCTCACCAACCCTGAGCTTTCTAGATCTAGACTTTATGTGAGAAATAAACTGCTGTATATACTTGCTACTCTGAGCATGCCCACAAACCACCAGCGTCATCAGCAGCTTGTGAGCTTGTTAGAACTGCAGATCTTCTACCCTGCCCAGACTAACTGAATCAGAATCTATAGTTGAATAAGATCTTCAGATGATTCCTAAGCCCATTAACATTAGCTACGTATTAGTTTAAACCACTGTTATTTTCTGTCTCCTTCTTCACAGCTAGTCATCATACTAAAGGATAACAATGTCTTATTTCATCTGTTCAAGTCAGCAAGTTGTTGAACAATTTGTGATGTTATCTCCACCCCTACCTCCAAGTCTACCTCTTTGATGGATTACATATAAAAACATATATTTGCTTTTTATCCCTCCATGGAAAAAAATATTTTAAAACACCAGGATAGTTTTCCAGTAATGTTATGTAGTGAACAATCAGTTAAAAAAAAAAAAATCCACAAACCACATTTCCTAGAATAGGATGTAAGTAGAAAAAATACCATTAAAACAGATTTTTTTTTTTTTTAATTCAGGGGAGAGCTACTCAAGCAAAGATCTAGAAAGTGTTTCTGAAGATCTGTGGTTATCAACTAAGCTATCAAAAGAAGAGAGAGGAGTTGGGGTGGGGGAGGAAGAAACTGAGTGGCTGTGAGCATCCATCAGACATCCTCATGTCGCTTGTGCTATTCAACAACACTGTGCTAATAACTCGGCAGATGGTTTTCCTGGACCAGATAATTAGACATACCTTACTCCCACCAAAAAAGGGAGTTTTCTTGATTGAGTAATTTGAAGAAAATGAGAAATAGCCCTGAGCAGATGATAAGATTTGCCAGATAAGGAAAGAATGCCAAATTCAGAAAGCTGGTTGACGGGGGCAGGGGTTGGGGGATCCACAAGCTACAGCTTTAATTTTGCAGGTGTCATTAGAGTTTGTTCCTAGAACAAGTTTTATTCCCGACCATGTGACACTCCTCCCTGCAGCATGGGACATTCATCTTGATGCTGACCTGAAGACTGCTATTTTATATCAATTGAAAGGGGTGAGTCTGGGGGGCGTCTGGGTGGCTCAGTCAGTTAAGCGTCTGCCTTTGGCTCGGGTCATGATCTCAGGGTCCTGGGACTGAGTCCAGCATCAGGCTCTCTGCTCACCAAGGGGGTCTGCTTCTCCCTCTGCTTCTCCCTCTGCCCCTTCCCCCTGCACATGCATGCTCTCACCCCAATACATAAATAAAATCTTTAGAAAAAAGTGGGGTGAGTCTGGCCAGTTTAAAAAAAAATGAGGAGAAAATAATTACCAGGCAAACATGAAAACAAAGAAAATAATGAAAAGGAAGAGGTTAAAAAGGAAAATGAACCTTCACAGACGAAAACAACCAAATCTATGAAGTTTAAATCCAGAATATATACCACTGTAGATGCTACTTAAAGGGACAAAATCAAATTATCTAAAGGATGTCTGAGAGTTGGGGTAGTTCAGAACCGAAGTATCATTGCGGGACCAGTACACCCAGAGCTCTGAACAGTTTGGTGTTCGCGCAATCTGTCATGTAGAGGTGCTTTCGTCTGAGTTTGTGAATGTGAATGACATGCTCCACAAAGTTGCCCTCATGTCTGAGGACCTGAGGAAACACCCTGGGGTCTCCAGAGAGGTTTCCAGTCCCTGGGTCTACAGGAGCTGTGGAAGGTCAGCAGGCTCTTCCTTGTCTCCACGAAGTCAGTCCACAACCAGTTTTCAGAGCTCCAACAAAAGCGCCCTTAATCAGCATGTGTTAATGTCCAAGGAACGTCCAGCAGCCCCCCTCCTGCTGCTGCACACAATGAGGAAGAACATGGCATAGCATCATCTAATAGCTACCTACAAACATCTCTGTTTCTCTCATCAAACTTGCAGCAGGGGTTGGCAGGCTAAAGAATGGATTCCGGGTGTGCTGCCTCTGTACCATGGTGCCATTATTTTCTTAAAAAAAAAAAAAAATCAATGTAATGAGCATCCTCTTGTGGCTGAAGGGAATGATTTTCTTTGGAGAGCTGCTGTGACAATAAATAAACTGGCTTGTGTCAAGTGTGGCACAGTACACTGGGGAAAGTCTAAGCAGTCATTAGCTGGTTTTTGCCCCCCCCACCCCAAGCAATCTTTTCTAATCCGTGATTAAGATGTAAAGATCCAATTACTATTCTCATATAATAATCAAGCAGCCTTTCACTCTCTATTTTCATTATTACATAATATTTATTCAGGGTCCTGTGAATGTCAGCGGCCATAAACAAAAGGTAAGAACAAACATAGTCTCCTGCTTTCAGATTTCCATTCAAGAATCAAGATTGTTGGGGTGCCTGGGTGGCTCAGTGGGTTAAGCCTCTGCCTTCGGCTCAGGTCATGATCCCAGGGTCCTGGGATCTAGCCCCGCATCGGGCTCTCTGCTCCGCGGAGGGCCTGCTTCCTCCTCTCTCTCTGCCTGCCTCCCTGCCTGCTTGTGATCTCTCTCTCTGTCAAATGAATAAATAAAATCTTAAAAAAAAAAAAAAAAGAATCAAGATTGTTAGCATTGGAAGTAAAGTTACTTCACCCTTTATCATAGAATCGTATGGGTCTTAGAACTAGTCGTAGCTCCCAGGGGCGGAAGAATAGCTGGTAATATCCCACCCCACAGCGGAGTGAATGAAGCTAAGAGAAAATAAAAACAGGTCTGAGACGGGGCCAACAATCTAGGATAGAGACGGGGAGGGACCAAACCAAGTCTCATATCCCGAAATGACTTTCCCGATGGCGTACTCAGTAGCTAGTCTCTGGAGTCTGACAATCCCAGTTCAAACCCTTGTCCGGGGGTGCCTGGGTGGCTCACTGGGTTAAAGCCTCTGCCTCAGGCAAACCCTTGTCCTGTCACTTCCATCCCATGTGAGTATATGCAAGTAAATTAAATATTCCCACGGTCAAAGAAGGCTGATCTGAAGATTAAATGAGACAGTGCTTTTAAAGTATTTAGCAAGAGCTGCTCAGTGGTCCTCATTATTATTAATATTACATTCCTCTCTTAATTCCAAACTGAGTGTATCCAATTTCAAACTGAAAGTGACCCAGTAAATGTTAACATTTAGCCTAGAGGGCTTACCTCTGACAAAGTGTTTGAGGGCATTAGACCACAAGGCAATTTAAAAAACCCTTTCTTTTTTTTTTTTTTTTTTAAGATTTTATTTATTTGACAGACAGAGATCACAAGTAGGCAGAGAAGCAGGCAGAGAGAGAAGAGGAAGCAGGTTACCTGCTGAGTAGAGAGCCCGATAACGGGGCTCGATCCCAGGACCCTGAGATCATGACGTGAGCCGGAGGTGGAGGCTTTAACCCACTGAGCCACCCAGGTGCCCCAAAACAACCCTTTCATTTTATGAATGGGGCAACTGAGCCCAGAGAGCTAACTTAATAAATGATGTTGAGCTTGTGAGTGGCAAGCACAGAATCACTTCTTTTCAACCCAAATGTCATGTCCTTTCTATTATATCATCTGGGCAAAATATATATTTCAAATACGTATCGGCAGAAATTTTCTGTTGGTACTGGGAATGTAAATAATACAATATTATATTCCTCTTCAAAACACAGGATGAAATAGGCAAAAAACAAAAAACAAAACAAAATAAAACAAAACCCCTCAGAATATTGGAACAAATAACATTAATGGTGGGCCGTAGGAGATAACTTTGTGTGCATTCTGCATGATGAAGCTACACTTTTACTCTTTTCCTCCCTCTCATTCTACAGGTAGATACTAATATGCAGATCTTGTCTTCGCTGCTGAAAGTAAAGTAGGTGGTAATGTGGACCGTACTTGTGGCACCTGGAAAGAAGGATCCTGTTTCCTCATATGTAATAGTGCAGGAAGCAAAACACAAAGTGAATGAAAGTACCTACCACATAGGAGTGTGGACAGGGGTAAAAAAGATCATACACTGAAAAAAAAAAAAAACCCACATTCCCGGGTGCACCTGTATGAACTTAATAAATTTTAGCTACCACTATTATGTTGATTTTTACTGATGAAGGAATTAAGAACTAGAAAGACAGCAGAGGACAGGGGAAAGGAATTATTGTGTGTCTTCGTTCATGAGTTTTTATTACATTTTACCGGAGCCAGGGACAGAAAACACAAAATTAAGATTTGAGTCCTAAAATGTGGGAGGCCGGCAAAGCATGGACTAACTTTTTAATTAGCAAAGATGGCTTGAACAATCACTTTTCCACTCAACGGTGTGATGCAAGTGTAAAGCCCTCTAGGTACTCAATGGGTCCTTGTGCCCTCCCTCCCCACATCTGACTTCTCAACTGGAGGTTCAGAGAGACTTGTTCAGTGAAAGCACCCCAAGGGATGTACTCAATTAGGAGCTATACGATTCCTCCACCTCAAGACGTGCAACCATATTCTACACACAACTACAAAGCCAAAGGAAAGAGCATCTTGTGGGCTTGCCAGTAACGTCCCCAGCAATCCTCAGGAAATTGCCTGGAGTGAAAGGGCGTTTGAGATCTTCATCACCTGCCAGGAAAAGACACAGGCTACAATCTTGCCACTGCATTTAAGAGAGGCATCACCTGTGAAATGCCAGTGCAGTCTCATTCAATTTTAATAATGTGTCAAGCATGTAGATTTTTCTTGAAGGCTGGTAGTGACAAGCAGAAGACAAAAGATTCGAGAGAAAACCAGGGGAAGCAAACATCAGAAGCTGAGAGCATAAGCAATGGGGTTTGGGGACATGTCTGGCCGTGAATGATGAGGGGGTGGTTGGAAGAATTCACAAGGGAGGAGTTCTGAGTGGCTGGGTTTTCAGTGGCCCCTCAGCTAAAGAAGTGTCGACTCCCAAGGAGAGGAAACAGATCTTGGGAAGACAAATCCCAAGATATAATCATGGTCCACATTTCTAAATATTTAAGTCACCTATAATCCCCTTTACATCTTAGAAACTGCTACATGTTGGAGCTGGAAGGAGGCCTTCCGAATCAGCCAGCAACATGACACATTATACAGATTAGGCTTTGAGCCCAGGGGGATGAAGGAGTGCCTGAGGGAAAGACTGGTTAGTAGCAGAGGCAGCATGAAACCTTCCAGATTCCTAGTTATTTGCCCCCTATCACATGTAACTTTTGCCTATGAAACCAACTATGTGAGTTTCACTACACTGACATCAATCAGTCTTTCCTTTTCTTTTTCCCCAGTATGTCAGAGATTGAATTTTTATATGTATATTTACATTCTGTTTGTGTGTTTTTAAGTATACTTGACACACAATGTTACATTAGTTTCAGGTGTACAACCTGAATTCAGCCACTCTGTACATTATGCCCTGCTCACCACAAGGGTAGCCACCATCTGTCCCCCATACAACACTATGAGAATACATTCAGCTTCTTGACTCACTGTAGTCTTAATGTTGAGGACATTTGCCTCTACTATACGTAGTGCTGAAGAGAAAGGGGAAACTACAAATCAACTTTTCTAAACTCCAGAGCTCTTACAACTTAGGATGCAAAACAGGAGGAGGAACTTCTCCTATAAGAAGTAAAACCAGTTTAACTCTAAGGAAATAAAAGTGTAGAGTGTCTTCTATACTATCCTTCCAATTGTGAGCCCTTCTTCTCATGGCACACGAGTTCACTCTCTATACACATTCACCAGGGTCCATACACCAATGAATGGTCTGCCATAGGAAAAAGCAAAATAATTACCGTAAAGTAGAAAAATGAAATGACAATAAGAGAAATTGGTGCAAGATCAGATAAAGGGTGTGCTGTCCTTGCCACGAGAGCTATTAGGAGCTTCATGGTACAAGTGAAGCGGTCCAGGTCTATATATCTCTGGGGGGTGTGTTTATCCAGGTATAAATCCACGGCAAAACTGTCCAGCGCAGAATGCTCATCTCTGGGCATTTTCAGCCTCCCAGTGCTATGGGTTCCCTGCCTTGTGGAGAGACTAATAAAGAAAGTCATTGATTAGAAATACAGCTTGTTGTTTCCATATGCTTGGAGGCAGGAATATGTTTCACACTCATCAATTAAGAATCATTGCCTTGTTCTCCCTACCATACATCCAAGATTACAAATCCATAACTGGATGCATAATAATTTATATTTTACCTGGCAGTTTTAGACACATTGTTTACAGAAGGAGGCATTGTTGCCCCATTTTGGAGTTTGGAAAGAGAGGCTCTGGAATGATTTGGGAAAGTCAAGGTGCTAGCAGGCAGCAGAGCTTTCTGAATCCAGAACCAGTAACCCTCGCAGAGCCAGTCCTTTCTCCATGAATCCTCTCAGGCTCTCTGGTATCATGCTTAATCCTTTGGTTTCCAGTTTAGAGAATTTGTATGTAATCTCTTCCCTCTGTTCTTCCAACTCACATTGATTCTTTATATCATCTGGCATCTCAAACCATGTTCTTTCCTTCTGTATTACACCAAACTAGTTACTCAGCCTCTCTTTGAATATTCTATTTATTTATTTGAGAGAGAGAGAATGGGAGAGAGAGAGTATGAGAAGAGAGAGGTTAGTGGGAGAAACAGACTCCCTGGCAAGCAGAGAGCCCTATGTGGGACTCGATCCCAGGACTCCGGGATCATGACCTGAGCCGAAGGCAGTCGCTTAATCAACAGAGCCACCCAGATGCGCCTTTCTTTTTTTTTTTTTTTTTCTTAAAGATTTTTATTTATTTGACAGAGAGAGAGAGTGTTTTTATTTATTTGACAGAGAGAGAGAGTGAGAGATCACAAGTAGGCAGAGAGACAGGCAAAGAGAGAGGGGAAGCAGGCTCCCCGCCAAGCAGACAGCCTGATGTGGGACTCGATCCCAGGACCCTGAGATCATGACCTGAGCTGAAGGCAGAGGCTTAACCCACTGAGCCACTCAGGTGCCCCCAGATGTGCCTTTCTTTGAATAAAGGGATGCAGTTTCAGAGAGAGATCTTTAAAATTCCTTGACACTAAAAATAGTTCCTGAGGTATACATTACAGTATTCTCCATAGAGAATAACAACATGGAATTGGAAGACCTTATTTCTCGCCCTAACCCCGTCAGTGTGACCACCATTATTATTATTATAAGTACCACCACCACCACCTAATAGTGAATGCTTCCCATACGTCAGGTATCAAGTGATGTAATTTTATGATCTCTTTCAATTCCCAAAACCACTCTCTCAGATAGTTTTATTATTGCCCCCATTTAATAAATGAGGAGTGTGAGTCTTAGGTAAGGGAAAGAATATCCACACAATTGCACAGAGTTAAATTAATTAAACAAGAAGGCCATTAGACTGAGGTGATTTTAATGCCTTAGCAGCCTACCTAAGCAAACCAAAGCCTAAGGCTGCAATGCCTCAAGGCCAACAAATCAAAATGCAGGGAAACTGATCATAGCCAACAAGACCTATTAGTTAATGCAACTTGCCTAAGCTGTAGTCAAACAATTTTATTGCTTTGCTTCTGCCTCTTCTGTATAAAAGTCTTGGCCCCAGGGGCACCTGGGCAGCTCAGTCAGTTAAGTGTCTGCCTTTGGGTCAGGTCTAGATCCCAGGGTCCTGGGATGGAGCCCCACATCGGATTCCCTGCTCAGGGGGGAGCTTCCCTCTCTCCCTCAACTTCTGCCCCTCACTTGTTCTTGCTCTCACTCATGCTCTCTCTTTCTCTCTCTCTCTCTCTCAGATAAATAAATAAAATCTGGTGTGCCTGGGTGGCTCAGTGGGTTAAGCCTCTGCCTTCGGCTCAGGTCATGATCCCAGGGTCCTGGGATCAAGCCCCGCATCGGACTCTCTGCACAGCCGGGAGCCCGTTTCCCTTCCTCTCTCTCTGCCTGCCTCTCTGCCTACTTGTGATCTCTGTCTGTCAAATAAATAAATAAATAAATAAATAGATAAAATCTTTAAAAAAAAAAAAAGTCTTGCCCCCAGTTCATGTTGGTGGAGTGCTCCCAACCACTTCCAATTTGGTGCTGTCTGCTTCAAATGATATTTACTCAAATAAACTCTTAAAATGTTTCATATGCCTCTGTTTATCTTTTAGCCATAGTAAGTATGTGAGAGAGGATTCTAACACAGATCTGCCTCATTTCAGAGTCTAAAATTGAACCCTGACTGTGGCCAAGTAATTTCCTTTTTCTTGCATTCGGCTTTTTCACATATAATATATAAGAAGGTAAAAGCAGATGATTTCTAGCCCCTTCCACCTCCACAGTATGATGGGTTTAGAATCAATGTGAATGTCAAGAGTGTTTTCTAGACTGAATCTTAAAATTGTAAAATCAAGGCAGTTTTTCAGGGAAAAGAGTGGAGTTGTGGCGGGTGGGCAGCACTAGTTAATATAAAGTGGAACAAACCGGGTCTCTTTAATGAGAAGCATCAAATCCTTGATTAGCTGCTCCCAGCATCAGAAGGCACACATCACAGCCAAGAGGCAATGGGGCAGATCGCATCTGTCTGAATTAGAGTGTCATTATCTAGTCATGTTTCCAGTGGGGACTCTGAAGCTATCTTCAATGCTCAACTTTCCCTCACAACACCACCCACTTTTAAAAAGCAGGGAAGTCAGAATGTCAGCTTGTCCTCAAAGGCAGCTCCCTCGGGCATTGGCTGCCTCCGTCTTATTAAGTATAGTCAGGCATGACTCAGCTCCTCCATCAACTGTCTGTGAAGGAGAACATTTCACGCTGGTAGAAAATCACCTTAAGCAGAAATATGGAAGGCATTTAAGGTACACAATTAGAGCTGAACTGCTTATTACTCAAAATCAAATCATGCTTTTCTTATCCGAGACAGGAGAGCATAATCACAGCCAATGGGGAAACAAAACTGCCTTCGCTTAGAGCACATAAGATCACCTTGTCACCTCCAGTTACAGCTACCAGCCACTCAGACACCTCTTCCATCTGGGTCACAGAGAAAGGTGAACTGTGGGTTATGGCATGTCCTTCATTCAATAAACCCTCAGTGAGAACCTACCACATGCAACAGTTTATACGGTGCAGTTTCCACCGGGGAGATAAAGACACAAGGAAGACACGGTCTCTCGTCTCAAAGATCTCACTCTCTGGAGAGACTGTGCAGAAAATCATAATGTAAACAAAATGAAGGAAATGCTATAAGGAAAACGATGTGGCACATCATAAGAAGGCAGAAGTCGTTCTTATTTCTGACTGTGAGAGGTGAGAAGTTCAATGAAACCTTCACAGAAGAGGTGACATTGGAATTAAGCCTGGAAAATGAATAGAATGTGTGCTGACAGACACAAGGGGAGGAATCTGGGCTGATGGGACATCAGAAGAAAAGGCTTAGAGGGCGCGGGAGCTGTGAGGAGCCTGTCAGTCAGCCGGGGCTGGACTCCAGGGTGAGTGACATTGGAGCAGAGCTTGAGAGAGGGAGACTACGGGTATACAGGGGAAGGGGTTCCTACTTTCTCTTGGTAGCAACTGGCAGTCACTGGTGGTTCTGGAAGAATGAAATGACACATATTCATTACAACCATGGCAGAGATGTTTCCATTGGAAAATATATTTGTGCCCTGAGGCTGTCTGAGGGGTCATACATGTGTGCAACTCCACGTGAGTCAAGTATGGAATTTCTCTATCAACTTGTTATCTCTGCCTTTCCTTGTACAAACCACAAATGAAGACAAAACAGACCATTACAGAAACCTGGGCAGGCGGGAGTGGGGAGGCAGTGAAGCTCATCGCTTCTAAGGTGGGCCTTTTGCTCTGCAGTTGCTGGAGTGGAGGACAGTGATTTTTCAAGGTGAGAAAGGCACTGCTGTTCTCTCTCCATCTCTCCATCTCCCAACCCCCATCATCACCACTGATAATCCACGGGGCTATAGAGGGGCAGCTATTTTATTAGAGTTCCTAAATTTAATTATCCAGAACCTTTACTGTTTATCTCTTGAGCCTGTCCTCAAAGTATTTTAATAACCAGAAATGAATGAATGAATGAATGAATGACAGTGTTCTGTAATGGAGCAGACTATCTATACATCCCTTACGGCACATAGAACACCATTCCATGGTTATGGATGTTTCAATGCCTAGATTCTCCTTCCAACTACCTAAGGGCTCCTTGCTAACAGGACAGTTCTCCTTTCCATCACCATAGCCACACTGTGCCTAAAAAAGCCAAAAGGTCTATAGATATTCTAAGCAGAGAAGAGAAGAGTAGTAGGTCTGATGATGGGACTGGGAACAGGATTTTAAAATTACTTGAAAAATTAAAGGTTAGCAAAGATAAACCACAGACAAGAAGAAAGTATTTTATAATTACACATCTGATAAAGGACTTATATCTAGGTTAGATAAGAAGCTCTCAAAATTCAATAAGTAAATTTAAAAAGGGACAAAGGATTTCAATAGTTTATCAAAGAAGATATACAGACAGCAATTATGCTCATGAAAACACACCCCAAATCATTAGTCATTAGTTGCAAATCAAAAATCAAACAGGATACTACTCCATACTTACTAGAAAGGCTAATATTTAAAAAATGGAAAATACCAAGTTTTGGTGAGGATATGCAGAAGATGAAACTCTTACTCTTTGCTGATGGGAAGGCACAATGAAGTACAATCACTTTAGAAAACAGCTTGACATTTTCATATTAAGTTAAACATACACTTACTGTATGACCTACCAATATTAGCTCTAGATATTTACCCAAGAAAAATGAAAACTTATGTCCAGACAAAAGCCTATACACAGATGTTTATAGTAGACTTAATCATCATTGTCAAAACCTTGAAGCAGCCAAATGAACTTTAGCTAGTGAATAAATAAACTGTGATACAGCTATTCAATGAAATACTACTCAACGACCAAGAAATGAACTTCTGATATACTCAATAATATGAACCCATCTCAAATAAAGTGAAAAAAATCTAGTACCGTATGATTCCACCTAAATGACATTCTGATGAGTATTTAGGAGGGCATGTGTGGTAATGAGCACTGGGTGTTATACACAACTAATGAATCGTTGAATACTACATCAGAAACTAATGATGTATTATTTATTGGCTAATTGAACATAATAAAAATAAATAGATAACATTCTGGGGGCGCCTCGGTGGCTCAGTCAGTTAAGTGTCTGCCTTCGGATCAGATCATGATCTCAGGGCCTGAGACTGGGCCCGACATCAAGCTCCCTGCTTGGAGGGGAGTCTCCTTCTCCCTTACCCCTCCCTCTGTTCTTCCCACTCCCCCTCAGTTGTGTGTGCTCTCTCTCTCTCTTGCTCTGTCTCTCTCTCTCAAATAAATAAATAAAATCTTTTAAAAACACAATAAATGACATTCCAGATAAAGCATAATTACAGGAACAGAAAACAGATCAGTGACTGCTAGGGGCTTGAGGTCAGGGAAGATTGACTGTACAGCAGAAGCATGAGAGAAATTTGGGGGCACAGTGGAATTTTTTTGTACCTTAAGTATAGCAGCTTTTATGCTGCTGTATGCATTTGCCCAAATTCAGAGACTCTTCACACTAAAAACTGAATTATACTGTATGTAAATAAAAGAGAAAATTAAAAAAAAAATTCTAAAAGGTCAAGAGTAGTGTAGAATAAAAATGAATCTAAATAATTCCAGCTGCTTGATCAGAGATTTTGCTTTATTTCCAAGGACTGGTGGGAGGCAAGCATTTGCTTATGGATTCATTCCAGTGCCTTTCCCAACCCTTTCCAAGAAGTTCAATCACACAGATCTCCCCGGGCCCATTTGGTCTCTACCTCTCTAGATATGGGGGCTATCTCTTCTAAAACTACTTCCCACCTTGCAGAATTGTTATCTGGAGTTATGGCTGATCTCCTGCTAGATTGTGAACTCAAAGGTTAGCATCCTGACGACACAACACAGTGTCCAGCTCACACAGTTTGGTGGATATTTGTTTCAAATAACGTGCAATGAGGAAGGCCACTGTAATAAAATCAGAGACCAATAACTACATGGAAATAAAAGTCAACGCTTCCTCCAACTTCCTGATCTAGGCACTATGGTCTCCCATGCAAATGATCTCATAGCTGATGTAAAGACTAGAATTTTAGCCAATTATTACATCAATTCATTCATTCACTGAGCATTTACTGAGCACTTGGTAAGTGTAAAGCATTTTACCAGGCACTGAAGATACGGAGCTTTCATTCCAGGGAAGAAGACAGAAATTAAATAACAAATTAACTAAGTAAGTAAATAAGTAAATAATTACACAGTTAATAAGTTAGATACTATTATAGCAGGTTCAATGAAAAAGAAGTACAGGGTAACATGAAAGAATATATAACAGGGAGTTCTGTATCTCTCTGAAGAACCAACTTTCGTACAGAGTGCTATAGGATGTGAAGGACAAAGTTGAGGGGAGAGTGTGATAGCCTTAGAGTAGAAGGGGAACGCTCTATGTGAATGTCTGAAAGTATCTCAGAAAACTTCATTGCCAAGATCAAGAAAACGAAACACAAAGAGGTTGAATCAATAGGTACAGAACCAAACATATGGAGCCATATAGGCCACTGTAAGGAATTGAAATTTTATTCTCAGAATAATGGTAAACACTTCCACAATTTCCATCAGAGGAGATAGGTTATTTAATTTAACATTTTAAAGTGGTTGCCATGGGAAGAATGAGTTATAGGGAGCAAGAGTAGAGGAGGAATAGCCAGTTATGAAGCTATTACAGAAAAGTCAAGGCTTGGACAAGGATGGTAGTTAGAAGGGGACAAGGCCGGGGTGCCTGAGTGGCTCAGTGGGCTAAGGCCTCTGCCTTTGGCTCGGGTCATGGTCTCGGGGTCCTGGGATCGAGCCCCGCATCGGGCTCTCTGCTCTGCAGAGAGTCTGCTTCCTCCTCTCTCTCTCTACCTGCCTCTCTGCCTGCTTGTGGTCTCTGTCTGTTGGATAAATGAATAGAATCTTAAAAAAAAAAAAAAAAAAAAAAAAAAAGAAGAAGAAGAAGAAGTGGACAAAGCCACAGGAAAGATCTAAGATGGACTGATGAAAAGTGCAAAAAAAAAGGGCAACTTGGTTCAGAAGCTCTTGAACCTCAAATTTACAATAGCAATTATGGAATCCTGGAAGGTTAGACTCAGAAGGCGCTAGACAATTTTACAGATGAGGAAACACAGATTCAGAAAGGTTAACTTATCCAAGGTCACCCAGCAAAGTAGCAACACAGCTAAACCACAATATCAAGTCATTTAATGTCCTTTGTGTTATTCCTTATTTATACTTTTTAAAGTCCAAATTCAACCTCTGCTCTATTCTGAAGAGAAACCAGAGTATATTATTTTTCACTTTTAAAGCAAGCACAGAGATGGTGCCATCCATGGGTCATGGCCAATAACAGAGACCCTAGACATTTATTTATTTTTTATTTTTTTAAAAGATTTTATTTATTTATTTGACAGAGATCACAAGTAGGCAGAGAGGCAGGCAGAGAGAGAGAGAGGAGGAAGCAGGCTCCCTGTGGAGCAGAGAGCCCGATGTGGGGCTCGATCCCAGGTCCCTGGGATCATGACCTGATCCAAAGGCAGAGGCTTTAACCCACTGAGCCACCCAGGCCCCCGACCCTAAGACATTTAGACTAAGATACAGGAGATTGTAAATCACATAAAGATAGGAACAGGACCTATTTGTTCGCCATTGTATCCTAAGGCTTAGCAAACACCTGGCTCATCAAAGTATCTCAATAAATCCCTGCTCAATCAGTGAATACATTTTCTTTTGCAATTATATTGAAAAATATAAATTAAAAACAATACAAATCTCAGCTGATTTAGAGTCATCAAGGCCAAAATAAGTGGCAGAGAATCATGGGACCATAGCGTAATTTTCAAGCAATTGGTTTTGAAGAATATGTTACTATTTGCCTTTGCATTCTTAGAAGATTGATAAGTAAAGAAACATATGGAGAAAATGAAAGCCCTTCTGGGCAAGGGTTTAATTGCATTTGGAAGTGTGTATTCTTGGGAGTAAACACCTACCTTCGAATGTAAAAGTCTCAATCCTAATCTCTCAATACAGAGAAAATATTGGTGCTTACCCATATGTCAAGTGTTGTCAGATTTAAAGTTCATCAACTGAATTTCTGCTTACTTACTTGCTTTGCTGATTACAAAAAACAAACAAACAAACAAAAAACTTTGAAATATGTTATCTCATTGTATCTCCATAATAGCTTTCTGATATTATCATCTTCGTTTTATAGCTAAGGACAAAGAATCACATGAAGCCAAGATCTGACTGGAGTCTTTTTTTTTTTCTCTGCATCATATATTGTGAATTATTCAGGGCATTTTCTACCCAGGACATTTTCTGAACTCCCATAGCAATGAGATTTAAATTCATTACACTGACAAAATACTCAGATATTCCTCTCCTGGATCAGAGAGTAATGGGCTAAGTCTTGGGAAGACCTCTGAATTGACCATGACCTTTTTTGATGTAATGTGTTTTATCTTAAGAAGCCATTCCTAAAAGTGGCTGAAGTATTGCACCCAACCTGAGACTCATCTTCTATTCAAAACTTTAAAAAGGCTTTTACAATGGAAGATAGTTTGGCAGTATTTCAAAATGTTAAACATAGAATTACCCTATGACTCAGCAATTCCCCTTCTAGGTATATACTCAAGAGAAATGAAATACATACCCATACAAAAACTTACAGACAAATGTTCACAGTATTTGTCTATTTATAATAGACAAAACAGGAAAATAACCTAAATGCCCATCAATGATGAGTGGATAAACGATGGAATATTACTCATCAATGAAAAGTAAGGAAGTACTGATACATGCTACAGCATGGATGTATTTTAAAAACTTAAGTGAAAACATTATGCTAAGCCAGTTATAAAAATCCACATATAATTCTATTTCTATGAAATGGCCAGAGTAGACAGATCTATAGAGACAGAAAGGAGACTAGTGGTTGCCTGCGGCTGAGGGAAACCGGGAGAAGGGATGGAGATTGGCAACCAATGGATACAGAGTTTCTTTCTTGGATGATGAATATGTCTTAATTTAGGTTTAAGATATGGTGATGGCAAGGCTAACAGGACTGGTTTCTTTTGCTTTCAAACATGGAGTCTCTATAAAAAATATGAAATAAATCATGTCCTTAACAGTGAAAGGGTTGGGAACCTCTATGTCTGCCAGGGAAAAGAATAATGGATTTGGGACTGACAACAAGAGCTGGAGTCCTGATTCTTCTGTCTACTGTCTGCATGGCTATGGCTAAGTCTCCTAACTTCTCCAAGTCTCTGCTTCCTTATCTGTGAAACAGAAATATGATACACTTTTTATTGCTATTCTGATGATCAATAATTAAGCATTTTAAAACTCTAAAATACTATGTAATTGCATTCACCATTATCATGCTTAGTTGATACAATGTGAACTGTACCTGGCACATACTGTAAGCCTAAAACTACATAGGTTTACTGACGGAGAAATGAAGGACAGCTGACCAGTGAAAGAAGACACATTCATTTGTTTAACACATTTGTAATCATGCCCACAGATGTTGAAATATTGACACCTGGCTGAGTACATTCTGTAGCACTGGTACCTTAAAAAAAAAAAAAACCAGAATCAAAACAAAAACAGAAAACTGCCTGTAATCAACAGAAATGTTTAAATGGGCTGACAAACTTGGCAAAAATTATTGTTCATGAGTATTTTGGGGCGCTGGGTATCTAGCATAAGCAAACTTTGAAGCAGAGACGTGGGGACTCAATTGATTTCAACTTCCAACAATTTGGGTGGCTAAATGTTTACTTTCTTGAAATTACATAACACAAATATCAGCCACAGTTATAATGCAGAAATTCAAAAGTAATATCTCTTCTCCCTTACCAGTCTCCGAATTTAGTAGTCTACCAAGGTCATTTCATGAATATTGAAATCATCACTGCACTAGCAAAGTTATTAACAACCTTACTTACAAATAGAAACAAAGAGCTTATTAACCAACAGTACCTTGCAATTGTTCCTTAGTTACCATCCCAAGAATGCCAATGGTTTAAGTCTTCATTCTTTCTTCCAAAAATTAAGTTACCCTTTATTTGTAATTATAAATATAATTGATTGTAATATATTCAGATAATACATAAAATTATTTTAAAAGGGTGGAAATAAATTCAAACTTAGTTCCACTTTTTAAAAATAGTCAAAAATAGGATTTGGGTATATTCTACTGAAGGTTTTCTACACATATGCACACACTACATACACACATGCCCACAGTGTTGTGCAGTAAACCAACTGCGGGGTGGAAGGAACCTGCTTTGTACAGTTTATTTATCAACTTCCATGGGGCAAACACTCTCACTATGTTCAATTTCAAACTACCCACAATTTATAACAGGCTCACACAATTCCTGAAATCTGAACAGCCTCTCATCAGAGGCTGGTGTGTTCCTGCTGCCACTGTTTTTAAAGTTTGCAGATGAGTCCTGCTGTATGGTACCTGTTTTTAAACAGAAAATGTCTATTATAAACTAACTTCCATATTAATAAATACAAAATTATGCTTTTAACGTCTCAATGGTTTTCCTGCGTTACTGATTGAACAAATCATTTAAGCGTCCTCTACCAATGGATATTTTGACAGCGTTTCCAATATTACCCACTTTAACAACTGCATGAAAAATGAACTTGCGAATACATCTTGATGGACTTCTCTGATTATTTCCTTAGCATGTATGTGTGGACAGCTCATTACAAGGTTAACGGGAGGCACTCTGGTGTCTTTGGAACAAATAGCCACGGTGCCCTCCACAATGCCTGTTCCAACTATACTCTCACCCACAGGGTATACAAACACTACATTTGGTCATTAGATCACCATGTCCTGACCAGTGCTATATGGGATTTGTTCTCTTCAATCATTGTCAAGGTAATGGGTGAAAGATGATACCTAATTTTTTATTTAATTTGGACCTATCTTCTTACTCATGATCTTGAGCTTTTTACTATGATCAATTTGCTTTTACCTTGTTTTGAATTGTGTGAACTGCAAGTTAAAAATCTTTGCTCAGTTTTCATAGAGTCTCCTTTACATTGGAAGGATTTTTTGGTGTGTGTGCAAAAGCTCCTTAACTTTGCCACATGCCATTTTTTCCAATTTTTCATTTGTCCTTTAACTTAAAATATTTTAATGCTACACTAACTGTCTCAATCTTTATGTAGTCAAATATATCAATTCTTTAATGGCCCCTACCTTTGATGATAAACCTGGAAAGTCATTCCCTACTTCAACATTATGAAAAAGTTTGCATATATTTTCTTCTAGTACTTTTGGGATTTAATTCATTTTTCACATTTAAATATTTCATTCAACTGAGATTTGTTTGGGGTTAGGC
Source organism: Lontra canadensis (assembly GCF_010015895.1). Lineage (NCBI taxonomy): Eukaryota > Metazoa > Chordata > Mammalia > Carnivora > Mustelidae > Lontra > Lontra canadensis. The sequence goes on along the minus strand of NW_022631050.1, from coordinate 11,641,289 downwards.
AAAAGGTAAGAATGTAACTTTATCTTTAAAAAAATTATCCAAATGTTCTAGCATTTAAATATATCTTTTCCCACTAATTCTGGATGCTACCTTGGGCAGCTGCCAGCTGCAGAGCTGGCTTCCTTTCTTTTCTGGATTCCCGGTTTCACTTCAATTTTGTCCTCTGAGGATTTCTTACTAACTCAGCAATTCAATTTAAAAGACATTTATTTTTAAATGCAGTATTTCTAGTTGCTTTACAGCAGAAGCCTTGTTCAGGAAACCTTGTCCACCATACTGAGAGACACTGAAACCTCCAATCTATTTCCCACAAACAGCTAGCATGAACATGTGAAAACTAGATGATGTCAGGGACCAGCTCAAATCCTTTCAATGACTTTGTTGCAGCCAAGGAAAATGTAATGGCACCCTTAATATGCACTGGATCTTGCCTCCACTTTCCTCCACAGCTCATGTCCCTTTCTCCTGAGTTCTTGCCACTGTAGCAACAACTGGCATCAGGATCCTCAGAGCTTAGGGTCTTCACAGGCGCCATGGCAGTGCCTTCTCTTTGCTTTGCATAGTGGTTCTTTCTCATCCTTCAATTCTCAAGAGAACATCATCCACTCAAATGGATATACCCTCATCACCCAACAAAGGGAGTTCCATCCTGTTACTTTCCAACAAGGGAATGCCCTACAGATAATCTTCAAAGAAGAGGGTTTAATTTAAAAAATGTGTTTATTTACTTATTTTCTTTTCTCCCACACTCTTGCCAAGACTGTAAGCTCCATCAGAGCAGAGATTATTTCTGTCTTCTTTACAAATAAGTATAGGCAAGCACAGCATCTAGCACATATCCATACACTATGAATGAATGAATGCCAAGTGTCTTACTCACGTTTACATTCCCCGTGCTACAAAACTTTGCCCATAGCAGGCGCCCAGGAAATATCTACTGTGCTAGGTTTCACATCTAATCATGAAAAACCAGCTTTGCTAAGTGGGGAGGTTATATAGAGCTGTGATTTGTTCCTTTTAAATCACAAAGATGCATTCTCAAATGAAGAGGGGAGTGCTTACCATCCTTCTATGATTAAAGTATTGCATGTTTCAATACAGATAACTAACATATGGAAAATACTGATTTCCCTGAGACTGAGAAGGGTTTGTGCATTAAACCTGAAAAAAAAAAAAAACAGGCATTCAATTCTGGATAGTTTACAGTGAATGAAATAACATATCTATGTATGGATTGGTGATAATGCCCCCAGCCAAATCTTCTGCACATTTGTTGAATCCAGGTGACAATTATTCTGACTATTTTGCACACACACATACACACACACGTGACAGTTTCTGAAAAAGGTAAAACATTCCAGCTCCATCAGGAATAAAATGAACTTGGAGTGAAACCATCATCAAATTTCAAAATTCACACCCAATCACTGCCAAAGCCTAGCAGGAAAGAAAAAAAAAATCTGTTATTTTTAGACTGAGAAGAATTTTCTAGAGCTTTATACAGCTGGGTACCAAAAAACTCTTGGAGCCACATGCAAACATCATTTACTAAGTCCCTCAACACCTAAGAGGAAGGACAGAGCTGTTGTAGTTGGGTAAGAAGGAAAAGATAGGGAGCTACAGTTAGTATCTCTGAGTTAGCCACATGGGAAGCCAAATGAATAGTGCCAAAGCAATCTTGCAGCATACTAAAGGTAATGGCCTCCCACTCCACTCAAACCCACTGCATCTGCAATGAACCACAATTCCTTTGTCCATCTGCAGTCTTATTTAGAAATGCTCTTTCCTTTAGAAACATTTTTATAACCTTGGGAACATGTATATAATCTGAACATACGAAATGGAAGGACACTGTGTATGTTTCAGGAACCTCGGATCAAATAAATTTAAAATAGTATCTGCAACATGAAGAATCACATCCTATGTCCGTGTTTTTTTTTTAATTGGTTGAATGTTTCTTTTCAAATGTGTGTGTTCCATATCATCAATTAGTGAAAGACAGCTGTAGTTGGCATATTTTGAAAGCCAAGAGTTTTAACTGTAAAGAATTCAGTGGCAACATGTTATAACACAAAATAGCATGCATGCGTTTTAAAGTCAAACAGGTATACAAGTTGGGGGCACCTGGGTGGCTCGGTGGTTAAAGCCTCTGCCTTCGGCTCAGGTCATGATCTCAGGGTCCTGGGATCGAGTCCTGCATCGGGCTCTCTGCTCAGCAGAGAGCCTGCCTCCTCCTCCTGTCTCTCTCTGCCTGCCTCTCTGCCTACTTGTGATCTGTCTGTCAAATAAATTAAAAAAAAAAATCTTTAAAAAATAAAAGTTAACTTTTAAAATTCAATTTTCTGAATCTGGAGTTCCTTACTGGTAAAGAAAAGACAATTCCTATCTCTATCTAATGGGGCTGTTCATAGAAATGTATGTAATATTATATATCTGCAATCATTCCCTGGTTCAATTAATGTTCTTTCCCTCACCTTCCTCCTCTTCTATTACACACACACACTCCACTATCTAGTTATTACCAATTTACAGGGAATTAGAATAAAAGAGATTTAAAGCCATGCTTAGCTTAACATGGTCTTCCTTTAGCAATTAAAAAAATTCAACAGTGTGTAATGCTTCATGACTATTATTATTGTCATCAATTATCACTGCATTGTACAGGAGAGAAACAACCCTTTTAATAACAGGATATTTGGAGTAATAAAGGTGAGATATCTAAGAGTTTGCTCTAATAAAGCAAACAGGAACACAGACCCTGCTTCATGTCTTCCTGATAGCCCCTCACTACGTATCTCACTAAGAAAATTGCATGCAGTGGGAGTGACTCCTCCAACACTTTCACTTACTAACTCTTCTAGTCATAATCTCCATGATTTCATTATTTTCCCAAGCCACACATTCCTCCTGAAACCTGAATACAAGCTGGGATGCTACTGAACCTCAAGCAATATACTGCTACGAGGAAAGACGTGTTACGGCTCAGTGTCAAGTGCAAACAACAGCAGATTGTTTCTGCCTTAGACTTTATGAATGCAGAGTGCAAAGGGGGATACAGAGTCATACATTCCTGACTGCTGCCTCCTCTTCATTATCGTGAAGGCTATGTACAGCTCTTTGCTCCCATTGTGTCTGCTATACACTTCCGTCAGAATAAAAGCATTATGCAAAATATGTGGTTGACAAAACATTATCCCTGGACATGTTGATGGCTCTCATGCCTGGAGGGGACTAGATTTAAGGACATCTCTATAATATTTAAGGTTTCTATTTGCTCTCATCATTTAACACATTAGGAAGGAGAGAAAGAGTGAAAATGTGAAAAAAATTTTAAAAACCTAGGAAAAAAATGAAACATTCAAAAAGAATACTATCCAATATAAAGTTCAGGGGGGAAGGGAGAGTACTTAAGAGTGGTACTAAAAAATGGACTTTTTTAATAATCTGAAAGAAAGTATATACCTAGATTGTATCAAATCCAGCGAGGCCCTCTGTGGGAAGCCTAAATCTGTATCTCTCTCTCTCTCTCTCTCTCTCTCTCTCTCTCTGTATTTCTAACTCTTTCTCCTCCTTCTGTCCCTCCTTCTCTCCCTTTCTCCTTCTCTCTCCTTTCTCTTGGTCTTTCTGTCTCTATCTATATGTCTGTCTGTATCTATTCTCTCTCTCCCTTCCCTTCCTTTTCTCTCCCCCTCCCTGCTCCTTCTCTTCAACATCGTTTACCTTGAGTAGACAGTAAAAGGGATGAAAAGGCATAGATGTCAAAAGTCTTGCATAAGAGAAATTCAGTTTTCTCTAGGGGACCAGACAGATCAAAAAGTCCAAAGCAAATTAAAAAATATGAGGATAAAATTAATGCTTTCTCTCTGAAAAGCAAAAATTAGTTCATCAAGCAACTTTTGGGGGCAGTCTGAACTCCTAAAGGATTTAGAGAACAAAGTTAACACAGGCACATCAATTTAAGCTATTAGGAATAATGTGTTTAAACAGCAAACAAGACCACGGCAAATGATTAAGAGTTTCTCCCCAAAGTAAAAAAGAACAAACAAAGCTATAGTAAATAATGGTTAATAATGGTTGAGATCCACTTAGGAACAACAATTTGTGTATCTGTGTTTGCTTTAACAATAACGCAGTCCTATATTTCAGCTATGGTTGCACTTGTATGCAAGTTTAAGTAATTAGAATATCAAAACTCACAATACAATATTAAGAAAGAATTATATTTACATAGAAAAGCCATTAGGGACTGAACGATTCACTCTCTGTTCTTTTCCTTTTGAGTATCTACATTTATGGTGCAGGACCCACAAGTTCCACTGGGAAGCACAGTTGGCAAATACTTTTCACTTGTTCCTTCTTGCTGACACAGCAAGTCCAAACTTTAAAGGGACCACAATGTTCTGTTACATAAGTTACGGGAAAATGCAAACATCAGTACCTTGATGTACGTATCAAAGTACGTACTCCTGCCTACTTCAAGGAGCGGTTCAAAAAAATATGAGAGTATCTCCAAAGGAAACAAAACAAAACAATGGGCTGCTGAACAAAGAGACTTAAATTATCATTAGTTCAGACTCTACAAACACTGTAGGAAAGTGTATTTCTTTCTCACTAATGTATAGCTATTACAAGAGTTTTGATTCTGACAGCAGAAAGAGAAATAAAATTCATGAAAACACAGCATAGAAAAGTCTAGATTATTGAGGGTGTGATTATTTGATCTGTTTTCTCTCATCTTCTCAGCCATCTTGTATTATCATGTTCCTATTGCCTTTAAAAGAGAGCAAGACAAAAGAAGGCAATTCTCTATATCAGTTTTTATAGATTTCAATAACAGGTACTTGAGGTTATTGACTGAGGTTCCCAGATTATTTGTAAAATGGATCAATTTTCTCTTTGTCCCTCAAAAATAAATAATGGAGACACTAGCCCTTAGTAGATTTAAAAATGAGACAATCATTGTGTTTTTACCTTGAAAGTGAAGATCTTATATATATATATGTATATATATACATATATATATATATATTTTTTTTTTTCCTAAAGTTACTCAGCTAAGGAGAAAAGACATTTTTAAAACAGTGGAATAAAAATGGGTGAGAACTGGCCCAGGACTAAGTCACCGGTCATCAAGACCATGGTCTGGATTTATAAAGCTCATCTCAATAAGGCAGAAACAAATGTTCTGGGGTGGGGGTGGGGGAGGGGAGAACGTGGAAATGAAGGTGATTTAAACCTGAACAGATTCTCAAAAACCAGACCAGACACCGTCACCAGTAACCCTATACACAAAATACATTCCATGCACAAATCCTGGTTTCTCTTAACTAACGCAGCCATGTGAAGGGAGAATCAGGTCATTTTTCTAAACATAGAATTATCACTATGATACAAGAAGCTATTCAGGAGAGTTTATATTTGCAAAGTCAGCATCAGACCCATAAATCATGCTACTCAAACCTCTTTTCAATCAGGCTACAGAATATTCACTCTTGGGAAGCATAAGTTAACTTAAAAAATAAGCACCAGTGTGTTTCAATAAAGAAAGAGAGAGAGAGTGAAAGGAAGGAAGGAAGGAAGGAAGGAAGGAAGGAAAGAAGGAAGGAGAAAGGGGAACGGAAAGGAAAAGAAAAGAAAAAAAAAGAGTGAAGATATCTGCTCCCAAGAGGCAGCATTTAAAGGACAGTAGGGTGAAATGTTATAGTTCCAATGACCTTTAGGTCTAAGAATAAAATGAAACTGTATTCGTCAGACATTCTCAAAATGTTTGGACTAAATTGTATAGAAACGAAGTGTGTTCAGGATGACCAGCCATGGGCAACAGAGACAGGATTGAATGTCACAAGTACATCCAAGTTTGGAGTTTTTCAAAAAGCATATTCAAATAATATGAGGCCACCAGGGCTGGCAACAAATTGAGTCCTAACCAAAGAACCAAAACATAGCATCAGAAATATTATAAACCCTTATGAAAGTTAAGACAAAACAAGAGAAAAGAACTAGCCAACTATATCTGAAATATATTCAACACAAATATCCTCTTTACCTGGAGGGATTTCTGTCGTCCACAAACTGTCCCCAACCTGCCCTCCCAGCTTGGCTTCTAAATACCCTCACGCTATCCGTTAGTCTCACTGCTCTGTTCCATTCCCAAATAAGAGAGGCATTTCTCCTGGAAAAGGGCAATTGTTCCTGGACTGAGATGTGTTTTCCAGTACCTCCCTACAAGGCCAGTAACATTCTCTGCTCTGTCATGGCATTTTGCTTGGTATTTATTTTCTCTTCTTTCTGTCAGACTTGACTGGAAGATGTTTCCAAAAAGCCTTCCCTTATTTGCCCTGGATTCTGTAATATAAAACTGTCAAACACACCATCTTTAGATTAAAGTAAAATCATTGTAAGACAAACACTTGCCATTAGAAATCACTTAATTAAATAACAGGAAGAGTATAGGTCCATGATATATAATAATGTCCAGAATGCTCTTTAATAAAAAAGCAAGAAAGCAAAATTGGCCAGAGCTTTGCTACTGTTGATTGGTTGGTTGGGTTTATAGGTAAGGTCATAGTGACTGATGGGTGATTAAATGACTTCTTGAATGTAATAAATACCTATAAAGTCAAACACTCAGAATGTCAAGCAATGACTCTTGATTCTTGGTAAATCATTTATTTATTTATTTATTTATTTGTTTGTTTGTTTGTTTGTTTGTTTTATGTAGTGTTATTCACTCTTAATAAGCCAAAAGAGTATTTCTACCCTCTGCAAATTCCTCAAAATTAATGGAAATGAAATCATGGGATCTAACAGCTATTAGCAGAACAAAGTCCTAAAAGAAGGAAATACCATTTAAAGAAAAGGGCTCTCTTTTGGAGTTGAGGTAGCCTTCAAAACCTAGTTCTATCAGACATGCCACCATGAGCACTGTTATCTTGGGTCACTTCCCTGGTTCTTCTTTTCCTGAACTATAAAATGTGTTTAAGACTCTCTACTCATCCCTCCAGCCCCAGGCCCCAGCATCTTCGGTGACATTAATGATAATGTGTGTGAAATTTAGCCCCGCACCTGGAACACTGTCAACTGTTCGTTGACTTTGAAATAAAAAGCTATATCCAAAGGTCTGTGTGTGTGTGTGTGTGTGTGTGTGTGTGCACTTGGGAAAGAAAATGCATTGCTCTTTTTAATGTGGTATCTGTAACAAATAATTTTGATGTGTTAATTTTTTTTTAATTCACCATATTATATGTTGTACCATTCTCACCCTCTCCCTGACTTGGAATCACAAGTTGCAAATATTTTTTTCTACGGTAAAGGCAGTTTTAACAGTTCAACTTTCTAACATGCTGGCAATGGAACACACCACAGGAGAAATGTGTGACAAGTTTGCTTTCAGAATTCTGGCAAAACAGAACTTTGAGTTTAGTATTGGAAATATTCAATACCATAACAAGCAAAAATGGGAATATTTAATTTTGAGCTTACATTATAGTGATTTTCCTCCTGAAGAAACCACCTAAGGAGGGGAGTTGGGAGGGAAGATACTTCTTATCTAAAAAGCACAGAAATCTATTACTGAAAGGTTCCTTAACAGTTAGAAGAATCTGTGACCTCTTGGATCTTAATCTTAAAAAAAAAAAAAAAAATGTATATATCCTAGTGCAGTCCAAGAGGAGTATATTTAGCTAAAATAGCATGCATCTTGAGAACGAAAGAACTAGTTGAAGTCACAGTTATATTACATATTAGCTGTGTGACTTTGGGCAATTCACTTAACTACTCTGATTCTAAGTTTCTTTTCCCAAAAATTGGGTTACAACAGCCTGACTACACTATAGTTTGGGTGTGAGAGTCAAATGACATTGAAAATGCAAAATGCAAAGTGCTTTCTCAGCAAAGGAAGTTTTATTATCACATAACTACCACATTATAGTTATACCACCACCATTATAATTATCCAAGCTTTAATTCCTTAAAAGTAAATGCTTGTTTTTTAAATATTTGCTTATATGGACACCTGAGATGGAAATGTTGCTCCCACTTTCCTGAATGAATAATGAAATCACAGTACTGCTACAAGAAAGACTGTGTTCTAGAATCAGAATTCTGGGCCTTAAAGTCCAGTTCACTGCACTTAAAACACACTGCATGGGGGTGCCTGGGCAGCTCAGTTGGTTGAGTAGCTAACTCTTGATTTGGGCTCAGGTCATAATCTCAGGGTCATGAGAGCAAGCCCTACATTGGGCTCTGCACTCCAAGGGGGAGTCTGCTTGATTCTCTCTCTCCCTCTCCCTCTTTTTCGGCTCCCCCACTCCCACCTCTACTCATGCCTATGCTATTTCTCTCTCTCTCAAAAATAAAATTATATATATATACATATGTGTGTGTGTATATATATATATATATATATATATATATATATATAAAATTAAAAAAATAAATTTAAAAAAATTACTTGAAACGAAAGCTCTTATGTTCATATGGTCTCTTTTTTAAATGTGGGCCTTTCTTAAGAAAAGGGTCCATGTAAAAAGGCCCAGAACAACCAGACAAAACTCCTACTAATATCATATGCATGTACATTGTTTTAGAGTTTTCTGGTTATTTCTTCTTTGTTCTTCACATCAATCTGTGATTCCATTAATATGGGTACCTGAAGCCCAGGAAGAACATCATGAAAGGCCAACAAGTCTGCCAACATCTATATCATTGTAAGAAGTGATACCTTGATGTGCGAGAGGTTCATTGATTCCTTCAGAATACGCAATGGTCCCTCTGTTCCCTAGTAGCTCAGAGTTACTCGTCCCTTTTATTTTTGTCAACAACACTTCTTTTTTGTTCCTCTTCCTCCAACTAGGAAGTGCATCACTGACACAGACACAATATACCTTTTCATAAGGAAGGCAAATGAGTATGTGCCAGATGGGCTGAGGGGATTACAACATGTTTCCTGCTCCCATGGTGACTCAATGGGACTGGTATGAGAACTTATCTTATTCAAGAAGTCAGTTTCCCTGGCAGAATTATGAGTCACAGTTCCTGGGTAGAAAGCTCACTTTCCAATAGCATTTGGGGTGGGGGTAGGGAACCTCCTTGGATGGATTACAGTAAAGGTCATTCAGAAAGGCAACACTGCCAGGACCACTGGAGAGACACCAGTGCCCAGAAACTTCTGGGATGTCACTCATATCTCAACAAGAATAACATGATCACCTCTCCCTTTTCCTTCTAGGTAAGGCAGGACATAAAACACATTGATGAATTACTGGCATGAATCCAAACAAGTCCCATTATAAAATTGGCCAATTTTGGCAAAGGGGAAGTGAAAAAACTTTTTTTCCATCCATTTATAATGTGTGTGTGTGTGTGTGTGTATGCATATATACATATATATACATACACATTTATATACATATATATATGGATATATATATATATACACATATATCCATCTATTTATAATATATAGATAGAAAGAGAGAGTGCATACCTACTATGTGTCTATGTGCCAATCATTATTCCAAGTATTTGGGTAAAAAACAAAGAGGTTAAGTTCCTGTCCTTGGACCATTTACAAGCAGTGAAATAGGGATGAAAGGAGAAAGGGAAGGAGGGAAAGAGAGAAAAAGAAGGGAAAGGAGGAGGATGGGAAGGAAAAGAACAGAAAGAAAGAAAAGCAGAGGAGGAGAAGACAAGAGAAAGTTAACATGGTGTCAAGAAATGATGAGATGAGTCAGGAAGGAAACTATAGGTAGATACAGAGAGGTGTGATTGGGAGGGTTATTTTAGCTAAAGTGGTTAAGTTGAGTAAGGCCTCTGTAAGCAGATAATATTCAAGCACTGAACTAAATCAAATAAGAGCTAATAATAATCAGGGGTCTTATTTAACATATTTAAAAATCAGGACATCACCACCACTGACCAGTCAAATGGGATACTCAATCAAGCAGGGCAGACACCAGTTTAAATAGCCAGGAGCTCTGTATGTGTACTAGTACTAGTGTACCCCAGCTGAATATCAGCCAGATTAGGAAATATGCTTTCCATGTGAAAAAGGTCAACAAGGTTGGAAGTTATCTCCACTTCTCTCAGCTTTGAGCTGTATTCTGTCCTAGTTATACGCCTTTTAGTCTTATTTTTGGTTTCTATTAAATGCTTTAAGTGGTATAGAAAACTGAAACACATACCTAGAAAAGATAATCAGGATGAGAAGGGCTCCAATCCATACCATGTGAAGAACGATTGAGGAAATATATTGGAAAACAATGTCATGGCTATGTGATCATTATTTTAACATTTCTGAAGACCTCTCATGCAGAAGAGGAATTAGAGTTATGATATTTAAAGTATTGTCTGTGGTCTTCAGGGGAATTATACATGAGAAGCTTTTTCAAATGAAGATATCTAGGTTCTCTGAATTAAAATTAGAAAACCACTGGACTGAGTATCCTCTATGAAATTCGAGGAGTTGAACCAGAGAAATGTGGAAATGACAGAAATAGATTTCAATTGTATATACTAAAAACTTTCTAAGAACTTGGTCAGTCCAAGGACATATGGACTGCGATGAGATGATCACTAGTTAGAGTTACCACAGACTGGTCCTGAGCAGTAATTCTGGAGATGAGAGGAGCTCTGGAAAGATGAATTTTCAAATCCTTTCTGACTCTGATTTCATATGATCCAGACCAGATGACTGAGCTTGGTAATTCAAACTCAAGCTTTGGTTGGTTTCTCTTAAGGAGCAACATCAAAAGGGTGGGGGGTGGGGGGGGGGATGAACCTAACTGTAGGTCCTTTTTCTCCTAGATTATAGCAGTATGATAAGAAATCATCGTTATTCATTTGTTCTTAAAAGGTCTTAATAGACTATTAGCCTCAATGCCTCTTCCACCACTGGCTGAAGTTTGGAAAACAGAGTCATGCTACTACCATCACTGTCATTTCTTTTCCCATTGGACCTGAGGTAAAGGGAGAGAAGTAGGATTCTAGTTCGTTTGGATGTGAAGGTGATGGAAAATTCCTGTATTTATACAAACCAGACCACTGCCCTAAGTACATTTTGTCCCCTGAAGACTAGAGGTATCATCACCAAAATTGATGATTGTGTCACATCTATGATTCTGTGGTACCATAGAAGACAATGGATATAAACCTTATGTAGTCTTAACACATTTTTCAGAAAAATTTGACACATTACCCTATAGACAATTCATATTTTAATAGATTGTCAAAAGTTATTTGCTTACCTGAGGCATCACTTTGCAGGATCCCATAGAAGTAGAGACTCATCATACACCACAGAAGTCCCATCCTGTCAACATAAATACAAAGTGAAGGGGGAGTACTTTACCACTCTCTAGAGCTTAAGTAATAATTACCGCATACACAAGCTAAGGATGGATGAGGAGCTGTTCTAGCATGTCTACAATATTAACTAATTTAATTGCAGGAACCAACCAATAAGATTTTTTTAACACCCATAGTACAGATAAGGAAACTGAGACAAGTTTAAATAACATAACCAACATCTTTTGCCTAGAAAGTGGGAGAATAATGATTAAGCTTCAGCACTCTGGCTCCAGAACTATCTCTTAATCATTCAACTACAACTGCCGACTTAAGGAAAATATTCCTCTTGACTTTTCACCAGGATTCACATTTCTGGCAGATAAATTTGATCCTCTTCCCCTCCTTAGCATTCATGTGGTCTGTTCCCAGCTGTTAATATTTTATGATCCAGACACTTGTCCTTCTTAGTGATGACTAGAAGGTCTAGAAATCCTGGATGCAGACTTGGTCTATAGTCCACCACACTTGGAATTTAGAGTAAAGGGGAAGATCTAAACCTCACTCTCTGCTGTGCCCGCTCTCCTCTTCTCCCTGGAAGAGACAAATGATGAAGCTGGAGTCCAGTTTTTGTGACCTTCAGCCTTTCTACTGATAACCAGCTAGAACAGCCAAGTAGCAAGAACTCTGCCCTTACATTTGGTTGTGTGATCTCTAATACGGAAGACCTAGAGATTTAACAACTCTGTGAGATATTTATTTCCCTACTGCCCCAGACATATCTTCCCCATGATAAAATCTTGATAGGGTTATAAATACTGAAACCTGGATATTACTGAAAAATTCCATATTCAAGACCGTTGCTATTTTGAACAGAGCAGCCACATAAGAGTGCTTACAGACGTCTTGGTCACTTGTCCTGATCACATCTCTAGTAAGTGCCAGAGATGAGACTGATACTCCCCCCAGCCAACATAACCCAATGGCACAAGTTTCACTACCAAAGGGACCCACCATCCTGAGAAGGTCAAAGAGGTATTTGATAAATAGGGTGGCCAGATAATAGCACTTAAAAGGAGACAGCTGTAAGAGGGTGCCACTGAAACAAAAGGTATAAACTGGTACAGCGTAAGCAATCCAGAGTGTATGATCACTTTAAAGGACAATGCACATTTCCAAAAGCGGTCACCTCTCTTGACCACACATCACCACAAATCTCTAGTTCATATTGGATTTCCTTCTTTAGCATGACTGTTCAAAAGTGACAAGTGAATTTATTATATCCTAAACAGCCATTTTTAATCCCAGAGATTAAAGGTTTCTTTCTTACCACCACCCTTCTCTTCCAATTCTTACACCGTTAACTTAAGGAACTCTTTCATCAGTCATTCATTTGTTCAATGAAACATGTGTGAGGCACTTTCTGTTTACATGTCTCCTTGATACAGTTGCAGGGGCCTCTGGTGAGCAAGATATAAAGTCTCCTCTAAAGGCAATTCTCCCCAGGAGAGGAGATAAACTATTTCATCATCATCAACTATGAAGAAGACACATGCAGGGCCACTACAAGACATGCAAAGATTTCTCAGCAGAAGGTAGAGCACTAAGCACTAGAAGAGACTTAAAATGGGTACCAAAATAATGACCATACAAACTAAACAGTGATAAACACAGAGAGGAACAGATAAGTGTCACTGAAGATCAGCAAGAGAAAGAGATTATTCCATCCAAAGCAATGAAAGAAGACTAAGGACAAGAAGTAGCTTTTGACTGAGCAAGAACTGAATTGAAACAGAAGGAAAGTGGGGAAAAGAAACTCCGTGGGGAATAATGTTCAGAGATAGGCAAAGCATGGAACATAAAAAGGAAATAGTCCATAGATAATTCAGTTTGGCTCAAGCACAAAGTATTAGTAAAAGAACTACAGAAGACTTTGTTGGAAGGCAGGGAGTATTAGGATCAGAATATGGCAAGGCCCTGAAGAGCAAAGGACTTGGGATTTAATTTAAACAGAAAATAGGGAACCACTGAAGGCTTCAGATTAGAAGACTGATGTGAGCATCGAATTGTGCCTGCTGGAGATCATTTCATCTGGGCATGTGTTGGATGGATTGCGACTATATTCTTTCTTAAAATCATTTTGTCTCCTGAGCTTGTCATCAAAATAATTCTTTAATTCCTAGCTCTGTGTCATCTATAATCTTAATCAGCATGCCACCTATGTCCTCATCCAACTCATTAATAAAAGTAATTAATAATTCCGCATTAATCCATTGTCAGTGGAAAACAGCTAGACATTTCATTGCAGATTCAGGACACAGTAACTTCAGCTCCAATACTCAGCTATGCTAAAGCACTCTACCTCCTAAATTGCTTTTGGCTATGAAAACAAAACAAAACAAAACTCACACCTCTAGATTTTCCCAATTTGCCTATTTATAAGCTGCTGAGTTCCTAGGGCAACACTTAGAAGACATTCTAATTAGTGTGATTGAGGGCCTTAATTGATATTCCCCTGAGTAACTGGATTATGTCAGAAGCAGCAAGGAGTCAGGTCATCAAGGTAAAGCCAATCTAAAGATAACCTGTGTGCAAACACAAATCCAGGGTCAGTCCTGTCCTGCGATGAATTAGAATGAAGGAGACTGAGAAGGAAATGTGATTGTTCAGGCTGGTTTTGACAGACTAAAGGTACCAAGGTTAGCGGGAGGAGGTTGGCTGGTTCATTTAACATCGTCTTGCATTCTCCCTCAGAATTTTATTATTGTGACTAGTCATACATTTTTGGTTCTTGTTTCTTGGGGAGAGAGAGTGCTGGATATTTTCAGAGATGGAGAAGCTGTCAGAAAGCAAAGGAACCTGCCTAATAACACACGGTTTCTCATGGTCTGAATTACAACCTAGCTTTAGATTATTGCCATGGTGTTTAAAAGACTCTGCCCTTGCTTCAGATGATTGCAACTTACAAAAATAAATTCCCAGTCGGCCTTTTCCACGCTACCCATTTTACCTACTATATAATCATTTTCATAGTCCGCTCTTAGATCTGAGTACTTCTCTCATATTTAATTTCATTGTTTCCTGATATATCAACTCGGATGTCTATACTACCTGGCAAAGAGTTTCAAATATACACTCATTTCTATGTAATCCACAACAATATTAATGATGACTGTTAATGTGTGGTCACCACTTTAACAGTAACTCCTGGTTATGAGTCATTCCGTTGCCTGCATTCTCTAGGTTTAATAAGCTTCGGGATCTCCTTACCTCTGCATTAGCTCTGACCAGTGATTCTCTCACCCAGTCCACAGGTGACAGGCTGAAACTAGGTCTGCTGCCCCAAGGCTGGAATTACCTATGAATCACATTTGCCTTCCTTCTGCACATTTCTCCAGGCCACAGGGCTGGATTTCTCCCTCAGTTTCCTGATTCCACACATAGCCCACACCCCGATCCCAGTCACTCTCTGAAGCCCACCAACCTAGCTGAGGCTTTGAACTTCAACCTGGTGCTTTTCAGCACTCTTACAAAAGCCTGAATTTATCCCCTGAAATTTGTAAGGTCTTCCCAAGCTGGATAAGCCTCCTGTTACCACAATGCTCTTATCACCCGCTTTATTCCTGGTGGACAGATGTCCTTTGCTATGATCTGTCCACTGAAAACCTGGTCAGTAACACCAAGCCACAAGCCCTAGATGGTCATCTCCATGCCAGGTCAGCCCTGCAGCCAAATTCCCTTCTTGAGCCCTGACCCATACAGGTCCTAACTTACTGATAAAGTCAGTAACTATATCTAACTTACTTCTCTAACTTACTAATAAAGTTTGAGCAGATCTTGTATGTATGCTTACCTAAGATGACAAACAAGCTTCTAAAGGGCATAGGACAAGTTATTAATCATCTTATTTTACAGAAAAGGAGAGATGGCATTTATTAAGAAATCAAAGTTATTTCCACCATCAATCTTTTATCCAGTGTTTGAACCATAAATGGACCCTTGTGAAGAATACTTCAGAAAAGAATATTTATCAGTAATCAAAAGTGTCAGCAAAGTGACATGGAAGACTCTAATTCTGATTAAAATAATAATCATAAGCATAATCCACTCTTTTTCTCTCAATGAATGCAGCTATAAACCTGGGTAGAATGCATAAAACAATTAAATAAGGACACCAAAATTAAATAATAGAATATTCTTTTCAAGTACATATAGGACATTCACCAAGATCAGCTATGTCATGTACCGTAAATCAAACCTTAACAAGTTTAAAATAATTGAACATGTATTCTCTAACCATAGAATTAAACTAGAAATAAATAAAAGAAGAATAACAGGATAATATTCAAACACCTAGAAATTAAGGAATTTACAGCTGACCCTTGAACAACACAGGATTAGGGGTGTCAACCATTCACACAGTTAAAAATCCATGCATAACTTTTAGTTTCCCCAAAACTTAACTACTAAGAGCTTACTTTTAACTGGAAGCCTTATTAATAACATAAAAACTCAATGTATATTTTGTATATGTATTATATAGTATATTCTTACAATAAAGAAAGCTAGAGAAAAGAAAATGTTATTGAGAAAGTCATAAGGAAGAGAAAATACATTTACATTACTGTAGTACATTTATTGAAAAAAAATTTGTGTATAAGTGTATCTGCACAATTCAAACCTAGGCTGTTCAAGGACCAATTGTGTGTCTAAATAATTGATGGGTTAAAAACAGACAACTATTAGAAAATTTTTTAAACTGAACAAAAATGTAAATACAACATAACAAAATGTGTGAGATGCAGTTAAAGTAGTGCTTAGAGGATAATTTGAAGTATTAGAAGGTTTAGATTAGAAAAGAAGAAAAATTTCAAGTCAATAATCTAATCTTCTCCCTTAAGAACCTAGAATAAGAAGAGAAGAATAAAACAAGCAAGCAAAAAATAAAGAATAGAGGTAAAAAATTTTAAAAGAGAAAAAACAAAGAAGGCAAAAGTTCTTTGAAAACAACAACAACAAAAATTGCTAAAACTCTAGCCAGGTGAACCAAGATGAGAAAAAAAGATACATATTACTAATATCAGAAATGAAAGAGGGTACATCACTATTGATCGTATGGGCATTAAGATGGTAGTAAGAGAATACTAAATTATCTGGGCACATAAACTTCATAATTTAGATGAAATGTACCAATATCTCAAAACCCATAAACTATCAAAACTCATCCAAAATGAAAAGAACAATCTTATTGGTCTATAATTATTTTCAAAGATTAAATTTGCAGCTAGAAACCTTACAAAAAAGAAATTCCCAAGCTCCAGATGATCTCACTGGTGAATTCTATCAAACATTTAAAAAATAAATAACATCAATTCTACATAATCTCTTTTAGAAAATTAAAGACTAAATAGCTACCAATTCATTCAATGTTACACAACATCACTCTGATTCTAAACTCTGCCACAGATTGCATAAGAAAATAACTGTTTAGATATCCCAAAACCAAATAGAGTTTATCCCTGATATGCAAGTCTGGATTCAGTATTTGAAAAATCTAAAGAAACCAAAACCACATGATTATATCAATTAATCCAAGAAGAACATTTGACAAAATTCAGTATCCATTCATGATATAAGCCTTAGCAAACTAAGAGTAGAAGGGAACCTCCTCAAGCCAATAAAGAGTATCTACAAAAAACCTACATCTACTATCACATCTAATGTGGAAAACTGAATACTTTTCCACTCAGATTAGGAGCAAAGCAAGGATGTTCATTCATATTATTATTCAACATCATACTGGAAGTCTAAACTAATACAATAAGGCTATTCACAGATGATGCAATTTCCAACATAGAAAATCCCAAAGAATCTATCACAAAAAAAAGAACTAAATAAGTCAAGTCACAGAGTACATAGTCAACACAGAAAAATTAAATATATTACTATTTACTAGCAATAACAATGGAAAAAAAACTTTTTAAAAACTCATCACAGTAAGTAAAAAAAAAACGCTGGGTAAGAGTCTAACCAACATGTGGAAAGTCTGTATACTGAAATACACAAAATGTTAATAAGATAAATTAAAAACAACCTAAATAAATAGAAATATGTGGTTGGCAAAATGGCCCCATTCCCTAAATTCCTGCAACCTGTTTTGTTACCTACATAGCTAGAGAACTATGCAAATATAATTAAGGTTATGGACCTCAAAATATGAAGATTATACTGGATTATCCACATGAGCTCAATCTGATCACATCAACCCCTAGAAGCAAAGAAGTTTCTCTGGTTAAAGTGAGAGAGATACAACGGATAGATAAATCAAAGAAATGTGAAGCAAGAAAAGAACCCAAAAGTCTTTTGATGTTAAAGATAAATGTAGCAACCTGTCAAGGAATGCCTGTGATATTCAGGAGCTGAAAGACACCTTCAGCTGACAGCCTGATAGCCAGTAAGAGAAAAGGTACCTATGACCTACAACATAGGGAATAAAATGCTCCCAGTAACCTGAGGATGTGGTGAAAGAGGAAACCTCTTACACTTACACTGTCAACAGGAATACAAACTGGTGTAGCCACTGCAGAAAATAGTATTGAGTTTCCTCAAGAAGTTAAGAATTGAGCTATCTTACTGTCCTGCAGTCTCACTACAAGGTATTTACCAAAAAATATAAAAATACTATTTAAAAAAATGCTATTCAAAGGGCTATATGCACCCTAATGTTTCCAGCAGCATTATTTACAATAGCCAAATTACGAAAATAGCTCAAGTGTCCATTGATTGATGAATGTGATGAATGGATAAAGGAGATGTGGGATATTACATATGTGTGTATATATATATAATTGAGCCATAAAAAGAATGAAATCTGGCCATTTGCAACAACATGGATGGAGCTAGATAGATAGTATTACGTTGAGTGAAATAATTCAGTCAGAGAAAGGCAAATATACTATATGATTTCACTAATATGTGGAGTTTAAGAAACAAAGTAAATGAGCAAAGGGAAGAAAAAGAGAGAAAGAAACCAAGAAATGGACTCAACTATAGAGAACAAACTAGTGGTTACCAAAAGGGAGGTGGGTAGAGAAATGGGTTAAGTAGGTTATGGGGATTAAGGTGCACACTTGTCATGAGCCCTGGGTGTTGTATGGAATTGTTGAGTCACTAGATTGTACACCTGAAACTAATATTACACTGTATGTTAACTAACTGGAATTTAAATAAAAACTTCAAAAAAAAAAAAAAAATTCTGCCCAACTTTGGAACTGTATTCTTCCCCAGAGCCTCCAGAAAGGAACACGGCCTTGCAGACACTTTAATTTTAACCTTGTAAGACCCAGGCAGAGAACATTTTATCTGAACTTCTGGCTCACAGAAACTGTGATATAATAAATGAATGTTGTTTTAAGTCACTAAGTTTCTGGCTATTTATTAGAGTGGTAACTGAAAATAATGCAGGAGGCATACCATATTCATAGATTGAAAAACTCCACATAGAAAAGATGTCAATTCTTTCCCCAAATTATTGACAGACTTAGTAAAATTCCAAGAAAAAATCTTAGCAAGATTTATTTATAGATATAGATGAGCTGATTTTAAAACTTATATGGAAAGAGAAATACCTTCAATATCGAAGAACATTTTGAAAAGGAATAATAAAACTGTAGGAATTGCACTATAAACAACCCAACTTTTTTTTAAATTGAAGTATAGTTGACAGAATATTATATTAGTTTCAGGTATACAACATGGTGATGTGACAATTATATATATTACCAAATGTTTGCCATGCTAAGTGTAGTTACCATCTGGCACCATACAAAGTTACTAAAATATTGACTATATTCCTTATACTGTACTTTTCAGCCCTGTGACTTATTTATTTTATAACTGGAAGTCTGTGCCTCTTAATCACCTTCACCTATTTCACTCACTCCCCCATTCCCTCTAGTAACCACTAGTTTGTTCTCTGTATTTATAAATCTACTTCTGTTTTTTGTTTGTATTTTAGATTCCAAATATAAGTGAACTTGGATGGTATCTGCCTTTTTTTGTCTGACTTAAATCACTTAGCATAATATCCCCTCCATCCATCCATGTTGTCGTGAATGGTAAAATTTCATTCTGTCTATGGGTGTCCGTACAAACTCCACCTCTTCTTTACCCATCTAAACAACCCAATTTTAAAATGTCAAAAGTCTTTTTTTTTTCAAGATTTTTTATTTATTTATTTGACACAGAGAGAGAGCACAGGAGAGGGAGTGGCAGGCAGAGGGGGAGAAAGAGAAGAAGGCTCCCTGCTGAGCAAAGAGCCTGACATGGGGCTAGACCCCAGGACTCTGGGACCATGACCTGAGACGAAGTCAGATCCCTAACTGACTGGGCCACCCAGGCACCCCTAAAAAGTCAAAAGTCTTAAAGAGACATTTTACCGAAAAGGATATTTAGAAGGTAAATTAACACAGGAAAGGATATTTAACATCATTAGCCATAGGGGAAATGAAAATCTAAAAACAAAATTAGATATCACTACACACTTTTCAAAATCACTAAAATAAGAAATACCGGCAATGCTGAGTGCTGAAGAGAATACAGAGCTGCTGAAACCACCCTGCTGGGACTACAAAATGGCACGGCCTCTCTGGAAAACAACCTGGCAGCTTCTTAGAAAGTTAAACATACACTTGCCATAGGATCCCACTCCTGGGTATTCACTCAGGAAAATGGAAACTTATGTTCACACAAAAACCTGTACATGAATGTTTACTGCAACTCTGCTATTAATTGTCAAAAATTAGAAACGACTCCAATGTCCTTCAACAGGCAAATGGATAAACTCTTGTACATCTGAAAAACAGACTCCTTTTCAGTCATACAAAACAATAAGCTGTCCATAACAACAACTTGGAAGAATCTCAAAGGCATTATGTTAAGGGAAAAACGCCAGTCTCAATGGATTACCAACAGTCTAATTCCATTTAAAAGACATTCCTGGGGCACCTTGGGTGGCTCAGTAGGATGAGCCTCTGCCTTCGGCTCAGGTCGTGATCCTAGGGTCTTGGCATCAAGTCCTGTGTGGGGCTCTCTGCTCAGCAAGGAGCCTGATTCCCACTCTCTCTCTGCCTACTCATGAACTCTGTCAAATAAATAAATAAAATCTTAAAAATAAATAAAAAATTAAAATAAAATAAAAGACATTCCCAAAAAGACAAACTAGAATGAGAGAGAACAGATAGGGGTTAGAGGTATTGAGTGGGCAGGTGTTAACTCTGAAGTCATAGCACAAAAGCATCCTTTGGGGAATAGAAGAGTTCCATACCCTGATTGGGTCAGTGATTAAATGAGTCTATACATGAGTTATTATTCATAGAGCTGTGCTTTAAAAAAAAAAAGTAAATTTTATTGTATGTTAATTAAAAAAAAATTTTAAGTGGCATGAGTCTTCCTTTTTAAAAGCTCCACAAATGATTTGTGAACCCTTTCAGACAGTTTAAATAAATGAAAGCTGTTTTAACCTAAATATGGTTTCTATTTTCAACATTTACTTTGAAAATAACACTGTCCTGTTGTTAAGTACCGAATGTTCCAGAAAAGTCCAGGAGTAGAGGCACACAGAAAGATCAATGAAATGTCCCAACTTTCAGCATATGAAGCCAGTGTAGCTAACCTTGATACAACAGCAAAGTCAAAGTTCGCTCCAGAAAACATTAGCACGCTCGTCTTAGATATGGCCTTTCCCTTTGTTACTAAATAGCTTCAAAGTGTTTGGAACTCTCAGAGGACATATATAATATACCACCTGCCATCTTTAGAAGCTTGGAATAGATTGGGAACAGATTGATTTCCTTTTGTTCTTAAATATTTTGAATAGCAACATGTTCTGTGGGGTGAGGGAAGAAATAGGATCAAGTATCATCCTTCAGAAGAGAGAACTAGAACTAGGTTTTCAGTGAGATGAAGGTGAAAGAAATCTTAAGAAAAGCACTACACTTGGAGTTCATGTTTGCCCTTTTGATCTTGAACAACCTGAGAGAGGAGGGAAAGATTCACAACCACCACGTAAGAGTTATAAACTGGTTACTGCCTTGATGACTAATTTAAGACTGACATGCTAGGTGTTCATGGATACTTCTTAATGGGGACAAGAAAAGTATTCCATTGTACCCTTTTCCTAGAGGGTGGACAATTTGATGGTTAAGTATTCTGTACTTAGAGAGACTGAGGTACAAATTTGATATGGTGGGAGTGACTGAAACTAATACCCACCTTATTAGTTTGATGGGAGGAATAAACTTGGTAATTAGCACCATCCAGGCATATAAGAAAGCTCTCAGCAAATGCCCTTATTAAATATTACTAGCTCTAATTAAATCAGATAACAAATGTGAAAAACTTGAGAAATTGTAGACCAATAGGCCAATGTGAGCTACCATTAATATTATTCACAAAGAAGAGCCCAAGTTACTTGGTTCAAGTTGACCATTGACCATTGGGCAAAATTTGCCATGTCCTACCTTTGCATGTACCAGGTCCAAATTTAATGCCCTATTCTCTAGATATTTCAGAGAAGACAATATTCTGACTGAAAGCAGTTTTAAATCCAGCCTCTGTAACTTAAGGAAAAGGCAAGATTATTATGATACCCTCTACAATTAAATTTGAAGCTGAAAAATTATGGTCCAGGAGGTTTTCCTTCTCTAGTCTTATAATATCCCATTTTTTTTCAATGAAAGTAAAAGCCTCTGCCATGACTATCACATGAGGTGGTCAAAGAGGACAAATGATGTGACACATAGACAGAGGTTTTGTAATTAGATGGGGTTATACTAATATAATGTGCTATGTGTTGGTTTTTGTTATGAAATTACAGCTATTAATTATTATTTAATTCAAATCAGAACCTCGATTGCCTTGGGCATACTGACAGAGAGGGGCGAGAATAAGTCTTCTAAGATCTGATAATATGGTATTTTGTAGTTAGGTGATGGCTACATGATGATGAGTTTGTAACAATTCACCAATCTGTACACTTGGAATTTATGTATTTTACTGTTAATATGTTATGCTTCTTTAAAATATTATAGAAAAATTTTGCTTGACTGGAGTTAAAGTGTGGTTTAATAACAGGGAGAGAGGGGCAGCTGGGTGGCAGAGTCGGTTAAGCATCTGACTCTTGGTTAAGCATCTGACTCTTGGTTTCAGTTCATATAATGATCTCAAGTTATGATATAAGGTCAGCACAGGGTCGTGATCTCAGGGTAGTAAGATCGAGCCCCACGTTGGGCTCTGTGCTCAGCTCAGAGTCTGCTCATAGTCTCAAGATTCTCTCTGTCCCCCACCCCGCTCTCTCTTTCAAATAAATAAATAAATCTTTAATAAATAAATAAATAAATAAATAAAACAGAGAGTCTAGAGAAAAGTACAGTGTAACACTATAAACTTTTAAATCAAGAAAGTAGCTTAAAATCCAACACAGAATATGATGGAGAATCATTTCAGGGCATTTTAAGGTTGGAGGGTAGGAATATTTATGAGGAATATACTTAAGATTCTTCCAATTCACTCAATAGATATTTATCAAGCTCTGGACACAGTCTGAAGGCAGATGAGGGAAGGAAAATGCCGCTGTCCTCCTGGAGCTTACAGTCCTGAAACATAGAAACACCCAGAACCTAGAGAACAGTGCTATACCAGATACATTTCATGGCATGTGAGAAGGAGGAACCAGCTCCTGGGGAAATATGATGCCATCTGAAGTTCAAGTAGGGAATTAGGTGAAATCACAAGCATGACAGACACAAAACAGTCATATAACCTTATAGGCTCAGATCCAGTAACCTCCAGGTTAGGGAATTCATCACGTTTCCCAACACAGAACAGCTTCTTTGCCATCTCAGGTTTTCAACCCTGAATTTAATATAAGAACACTGCCACCAATAACCTGTAATTCAAAGGGATGGTCTGGAGATCAGGATGCTGCCTGAGAGAAAGACAGAAAGAGAGAAAGACAACATCTACACACTGTTAGACGCCACAGGTAACAAAACTGTGGCCAAGTTTCCATTGATTTCTCCATAAAGACTATATGCTCTAGCTTCTGCATCTACAGAATCAAATTTTGTTCAGATCAAGATTTATCGAGCTCCTATTTCATAGACTTTAATAGAAATTGTGTGGCATAGAGAAACAAACATACAGTTCTTATAATCATGGATCTCACAGTTTGGGAGCAAAGTCCAGATTTACAAGCACTAAATAAAAAGAGAAAAACAGAGACAAGAACAGGTATATGGTCATGTGTAATACAATCACACCAAAGTACATGAGGAAAACTACCAAACTATCATATCCCATAGTGAGCCTTCTGCCAAAGGACCATGGGGCTAAATGATTTTGAAAAGTGACATGTCACAAAGCTCTTCCTTGGAGATTCACATATACATTAGCATTTTAAAGGCTCTGGTCATCTGCCAAGTAAATATTTTGGTTGACTTGTTTCAATGCAGCATTAACCGAAGTTATTGGACCATGAACCCCTCTTTTATGCCTTATATCTCTTAGGATTCCATTGGAAATACCTCTATAGAGAGTAAAAAAAATCTAATCAGGGAAGGGAGAGCCCAAACCCTAATTTCCAGATCAATTCTCAATCCATCAGATCCAGATGCTTCTTAAAGTCGCCCAATTTGGGACTAGACTGGCCACCAGGGAAAGGAAGGGAATCCAAACTTTCCCACAGCTGCTTCTTCACTCTGCAGACTTCCCTGGTAAGCTCTCATCATGTTGCTGGCTAAAAGTAAACTACACTTTTCTAAAAACTCTAAACAGGTATCTGTACTTCTTGTAGAGCCCTGAGAAATTTCTATTCCAATCTGTTTTATTTAGGTTTTTCTTTTCATCTCTTGTTTGGACCAGGACTCCAAGTTTATGTTCACAGTCCAATGCTGTTACAAAATAAACATGTATATATGCATAAAGCAACTTCTGGGAGTAGAAAGAACATCCCCCTAGGACACAAGCAACCTCTGTTCTAGTTTGCTGTTGGTCACTCTTTAACTGTGTGCCCCTTGGATAATTTACTGTGGACTCTGGTATCCTTATCGATAAGATAGGATTATAAATATTTACTTCATAGGCTGCTGTAAGGATCAAATTAGACACTATTAATGGAAAATCTTCATAAGAGGGACATGTGATGCAAATAGGAGATGCTGATGCTTTTATTTTACACTGTATTCACATGCAAACCCGATTCTTCAGGGAGGCTCAAGGCCACCCAGAGGATGTGCTCTCCACCAAGAGTGGGTCTAGACAGATGTCACTGTGAGAGTCCTGTGGCTCTCCTCAAGACCCATTGCCTAAAAAGTGAACTTGCCTTCAGAAATTAGACTTGAATGGGTCTCAACCACCCTTGGTCTTAAAAACACAGTCAGCTGTCCTTTCACAAGAGGACATCTCTGTGTCATCTCTGTTTCTGTCAGAAAAAAATGACTGGCTGGCCATCATCCAGAGCTTTGTCTGCTCTCATGTTCAGGAAACTGGAAGCTTCAGTATCTTCAGCAACTCAAACAGACCCTATAGCACCTAGGGGCTCCTCATTGTCAATTACGCAGAGAAGCAAGAGGGATGGGTCCTGGGTCCTAGTCTTGACTCTTGCATTAATGAGCTTTGTGACTTTGCCACTGAACTTTATTCTCCAGGTAACTCAGTTTCCACAATTAGTTTTACTAAGAAGAGTTAAAATCATAAGTTAATTTAGAGCTTTCACAGAAGACTTACCATGTACCAGGCTGATACTGCTAATTGTGAGAAAGGATGGGGCCTTCAAGACAGCCCCTGCTTTCAGCTATTCTGCCTACTGGAGAACACAGGCCATTAGGCATACTCTCCATCCCTACCCCCAGTCTTGATGCTGGAATGCAGGGATAATATTCCAAATCTTTCTGGAAACCCACATAAGCCAAAATTAGAGTCTTAAAGAAAATATCATCTCTCTGGATCTAAAGTGTTAAAGAAAATCCCCTCATGAACTAACACTGTGTGAGTCTGTGTGAGTCTGTGTCCCTGTTGAGAAAATTCTATGGCTTCTTTCATGGATTTTTGGACACCAGGATCATCCTAACAGATGGCAATGTGCACCCACCAGTCCCATAGTCTGGGATGTGACCTCAGTCCACCAGACCACTCTGGATGGAGGGGAGGGGTGGGGGGCTCAGGCCACAGTTCTTACCATATGCATTTGACATTTGGTGACTTTATTGCAAAGAAAGTAAGACTGTGCAATTCTCCTTTCATCAGAATGAAAATGAGCTGGAATTTTATAGTGCTATTATCTACTGATCCATAAACCACTAAAAACTCAAGTGACCCTATTTTCAACAAATATGCTACTTAGAAAAAAAAAACAGTGTCCTCACAGAGAGGTGCTCAAGCAGGGCTTAATATAAGGTTTTAAAATGCTTTGAAAAGAAAATTGAGTAGGAGATCAGAACATATACATATACACACACACACACACACACATATATACACGCAAACACACACACACTAATATATATGTATATATATATATGCATATATATATATGCATATATATATATATATATATATATATATAAAATACAAATGGGGATTTTTGTGGCTGCACCATTAGTTTTTCCAATGCAAAGCTAATAAATGGTAACTGAGCACCTACTAGGCTACACCAAATGCTAAAGGATGAAAGATTTGAACATCCAGGAACTCACAACCGAATAGGGATCTCTCACATGAATGGTGCTAATTACAAACCTGTAGGTAAGTCTGTTTTTTTAGTTAAATGTTCCAATCCCTGGTTCTGGCTCTTAGTACTGGTAGAATATTGGTAGGTCACTTAATCTATCTGTGCCTTAGTTTCCTCAACTGTAAAATGGGGGAGAATAACAGTATGTACTTCATGTGTTTTATGACAGAATTAGATGAGTTAACATATACAAAATGCCTAAAAGAATATTTGCTATTATCTCCTTAACTGTACAAAGCAGTTTAGCTGTGTTTGCTCATGCTATTATTAAGTATACAAATCAATCCAAGCAACATGCTCTGAAGATGGAATTTCCTGCATTTTAATTTGGGGGGGAGGGGCGGCAAACGGGGTTGGGCATGGTGAGAGATTCCTTGAATAACACGGCATTACAGCTGTACTCTGCAGACAGGTAACACTCTGAAATGTAGCCATGCATAGGAAGAAAGGCATTCAGGGCAAAATTAAAATAAAATGAGCCTCACTTTTTCCCACTGAGCAGAGAACAGGAAGGAAAACTTGTTGAAAAATTCTAATTAAATGAATAATATTAAGTCCCTAAAACCATAGACTAAGAACAACTATTAGAAATAGAAACTTTGGGGCACCTGGGTGCCTCAGTTATTAAGCGTCTGTCTTCGGTTCAGGTCATTATCCCAGGGTCCTGGGATCGAGCCCTGCATCGGGCTCCCTGCTTGGCGGGAAGCCTGCTTTCCCTCTCCCACTCCCCCTGCTCTTGTTCCTACTCTCGCTGTATCTCTCTCTGTTGAATAAATAAATAAAATCTTAAAAAAAAAAATTTAAGAAATAGAAACTTTATTCTGCACATCATTTCAAGGGCTTACACTCCTTGGAGCTGCTAATCACATCATTGCATGGTTACCACATTCTACCCTAGGTAGCAGTACTGGTGATTATAGGAGTTACTAGGACATTACCCAAGCAATGGAGCCATAAACTCTTGTTCAATTATGCCAGCACTGCCAGTTCAAGAATGGAAGGTGTTCTCATTAGCACACATGCACACATAAATATTGTTAAAACACTTTGCCATCCACAAAGCTTACATATTGATATATAGAGAGAGAGGGATTCACTTAAACCTCTGAAGACTGCCAGGAGTTTGATAATTAATATAAACGCCATTTTACAGAAAAAGTAGTGATTTCCCCAAAGGTCCACAGATAATAAATGGTGACACCAATGTTCAAACTCAGATACCTTGACCCCAAATCTCATGATCTTTCTACTATACGCTCCCTCTCTTGCTGCCATTATTTTAAATGTTTGTGTCAGAGACATGGGGCCAGAAATACTATTTCTACTGGGGTCTCAATGTCTATCTTCTGCTTAGCAAACAATCTCAGCATTTGTCATGTCCTAAAGGAAATCCCATGTTGCTTCTTGCCATTGATCTGTAGCTGTCTCCAACAGAAGGACCTGAATGCCTGCTGCGGCCCTGGGAATTTTAAATAAGAAGTCAATGAGAGATGCTGGTAAATGGTTCTGTAATTGTCTAGGGGCGGATAAAACCTTGGTGGAATAATAATCATATCAATATGCCAGCTATATGAATGACCCTGCAGTGAATTATAACAGGGTACTTCAACTCCAAAGCCTAGGGGGGCACATCTGCATAATTAATCTCACTCTGCAATAACCCCGCAGGGTCAGCAAGATTGGCATTCTGCAGCAGAAATTAATGTCCTATTATTTCAGTCCCCTTCGGTGTTTCTTCAGATTCAGGAAAATAGTATCAGATGTAGAAGCTCTGTTGACACAGACAAGTTACAAAAAAGTCCTCACCTAAATCCTGATAGGTAGGGAATGAATTCAATACATAGTTCTAAAACACCTACTAAATCCAAGGCTCTTGATATTTTTGTTTTATTCTAGGATCCACCGAAACCCTCCAAAGGCTACATATTGATCCATATTGTCCAGCTAGGGCTTCTAGAGAATGATTTCAAGAAATCATATTTTGGTACTATGTCCTCATTTTAGAAAAATATTAGGTGATTAATATTAGAGGAAAAATTAGATTACAAAGTTATCTTTTTTTTTTTTTAATAGGCCTTCTCAGAGCCTTTAGGATGTTAATAAAGCACACTGAACTGAATTACTTAGGAATCATTTACCATGCTCTTCTAACTTAAGTGACTTTTTAAAAATTTTTGTTTAAGGAGCATCTGGGTGGCTCAATCAGTTAGCATCTGCCTTTAGCTCAGGTCATGATCCCAGGCTCCTAGGATCAAGCCCCACATCAGGATCCCCATTCAGTGGGGAGCCTGCTTCTCCCTCTCTGCCTAACTGCAGCTCCCCCTGCCTGGACTCGTGCTCTCTCTCTCTCTCTGTATATCAAATAAATAAATAAGATCTTTAAAAAAATTTTTTTTTGTTTGTTTTAAATACCTCTAAGTACTAGGGGATAGGATTCTTGGTACAGTTTAGAAATACAGACTAATACAGAAATACAGAAATACAGGGGTCATCTGTATAAGGCACTCAGCAACAGACCAAGCTTTGAGAAATTCCCATAAATTCTCTCATAGGGCATATTATTTAAAACTCCTCATGAGACATGGGTCATGAATTCTTAATTGGGGAAAAAAGTGGGAAATTCAAATCAATTTTCTAATTTACTAAGACATCCCCATGGCAATTTGATGGAGAAGCAATAGCATAATGACTAGCTAAAATGAGACATAAGGCATGCTGGTGAATGTAAGTATGCAAATGCTATGCTCGGCCAGTATAGCTAATTGGAGTTGATTATGATTTCACTTCTTCTAGCATCCTGGATGCTTAAAGACCATTGTCAAATCAGAACATAAGACACCACGGATAAAGAGTCAGAAAACAGAGCAGAGCTCTTATTTCTCCAATTAGAAAAGGAGTAAACACATAAAGGGACCTGGCAAATAACCCTTTCATCTCTGTAACCTTCATACATGCTAGAAGAATTAAAAGTGTTATTATTTTTAATTGATCTGCCTTTCACTGAAAAAGAGAAAGATGAGAAAAATGTGTATGTTCATTAGGCTGACCTAAAAACTGTTAGGTTTTTTTGTTTGTTTGTATTTTTTGTTGTTTTTTGCAGGTAAATACTTCTTTCTGTCCACTGATACTTGAAAATCAGACCAAAATCTTGTTCTCCAAAGCCAAAAGAAGCCATGCTTACCGCCACCTCACAGACAAGAAGGCAGTAGAAGCCTTAGGTGAGTTTTGAGTGCCATGAGGATACTGCTAACGGCTGACTGATGACAAGAACTAAATCAATTTTCCCACACAGCACAGCTAAATTCTATTTCCCTGATGTCCTTCAGAGGATATTGTGGATCCTTTAGGATCTGGTGCCACAACTTCTCACCCAGTCCTCTTTCAAAACTCTCCTCACAGAACCCAGACACGGGCCACAGGCTCATACGGATAGTGCTACAAATCACTGTCATGTCTCCCATGCTTTTCAATAATCGCTTGTCCAGAGTGACCTGCATTCCCCTCTTCACATGCACAAACCCTACCCATCCTTTGCGACCTATTTGCAAAAGCATTTCCTTCATGAAATGCCCCTGCCTCTCTTAGCCTGATACAATTTATCCCTTCTCCCTACAACTTTACCTTATTGTTCCAGTAATGTAATTTCCTACTTTGTAGGACCATTAAGCCTGTGTGTTTTCCCTCTTGAGATCCTTGAGATCTCAAGATCTACCAGATCTTGAGGGAGAGAGAGGTCTACCTCTGAACACTGTTTGTCTCCCAGGGCCTAGCATGAAGTCAGGGCACACAGAATATACTCGTTGCCCTGGGTCTGAATGACTATGGTCTTCAGAATACAGTGATTCTGCAGGCTGTTTCTCAGTCTAGGAAAATACTGTTCCTCTGTCACTTGTTTTCTCCACCTCTGGTCTCTCAACACTCATTTCTTTCTCCAGATCATCTTTAGGGAGGTGTTTTCTCACTAAAATCTGTCAGACAATTTACAAGAATGGCCTGGGACTGCCATCTGCTTTGCCCGTGGAGGACTTGGTTATGCCTTCCACTACAAACATTTGCATTTATCCTATGCAGCGAGACACTGAACAACTGACACCCCCGCGAGCTCCCACCCAAGTGTCCACACAGGAAACGAGCCCCGAAATATTACATCATTTGGATTCGCAATATTTGATTCCACATTATTGCAGCTCATTATTTTTTTGGCCAGGGTGAAATCCCCTGAGCCTGCTGCTGCTGGGCAAAAAGAAATTCCCTTCTTCCTAACTGTCCCTGTTGCTGGGGATGACCTTATTTCTAACTGCCATTTGTACCTCCTCAGAACCGCTGAGGAAGCATCTGGATTCAAGAGGAAGACTGATGGGAGGAGTGACAGACATTCTTTTGGCCCCTTCCTATCACTCCCCGAACCCTGGACACTGGAGTTTTTACCTGAAGCATGATTTGGGTCAGGGTAGAAGGGTGTGAGCAGGAACCAGAGGGAAACAGAGAGTGGAGAGGTAATAAGCCAAGCCAGGAAGATGTGGAGAGAGGAGAGACCCCTAGGCAACTTAACTCTGAGAACAACTATCTGTTCATTCAACCGCTATTTTCCAAACCCCTCCTATATACCTCAACTGGAGTAAGTCATGGTTTCACCGCATGCATGGCACTACTTTTCAGGTCTTATTTTATTTGATATTCATGGCGCTTATTCAGAGAGAATTATAATTTTCCTGTTTTACAGATGAAGAGATTAGGTGCAAAAAAGGTGAAGTGTCCTACTCAAGCTATCACAGCAATCAAATAGCAGAGTTGGTTTTAAATAAGGCTCTGATTGCCGCAGATTGCTGACCGATTCTCCTACATCATTCTCTCCAACACCCATAGCAGCCTATGAGCTACGTATATGAAGGAAGTGTTCAATGTGTAGCTTGCTGGGTTTCACAGAACAACCCAAAAGATCAATTAAAAACAATAAAGATTCCCCAGAGCAAAGGTCGTGGAAAATGCCAGGCTACGTTGGTAAAATCCCTGAATTAGAAGCAAAAAATATTTCATTCGAAAAGCGTTTTTTATTACTTTGCAAGTAATGGAGTGGCACAAATGAGGTATTTCTGGGAACCGCACAGACTTTGATTATTTGTAATTAGTGCAACATCAATTGTGTAAATGGGGGCACCACATTCAAAGGTTTTAGAATCCTTTTTCCCAGTCAGTTTCCCAAGAAAACACCTTTGTGTTTCAAATCCTGGGCAAACAGAACCTTACTTACCTCAATAAGCAGGATATTGAAATTTCACGGACAGTTTTTAATAGGTAAGTTAAAATGCTAATGATGGTGGTTGCCAGGGGCTAGAGGTGGAGGGTATAGGAAGTTAGTGTTTAAAGGGTACTGTTTCTGTTGAAACTTGGAATGCTGAGAAAGTTCTGGAGATGGATGGTGGTAACAGTGAATGTACTTACCACCACAGAAATGTGCACTTAAAAATGGTTAAAATGGTAAATTGTACATATACTTGACCACAAAAAATAAAAATTTAAAAAAAAGTTTATGAGTTTTCAAATCAGATTCATCATGAAGGTATAGAATTTGTTATACAAAGCCAAAGGCAAACTTCAGCTGAATCTCTGGTTGATCAAAAACTCAGAAAAAAAATGACTTTAATTCTGAACTGCATTAGTTAAACATACTAAAATATAAAAACAAATACAATTTTTGTCTGCAAAAACAAATGCAAATTTTTTAAAAAGGCTTAATTCTCCTTGAAAATAAGGGAAGAGATTCCCATACCCACCCACCCCTATCCCCGCTTTTTGTCAGAGCATTTACTTTAGAAAACTAGCAATTATTAGGTACTTTCCCCTCCCTTTATGTACATAAATCCTTTTGAAGACTAGGCAGGTCTCTTGTCACCTTGTGACACAAAAATGTCTTTCTCAAAGACCTGGGGGCCATCTCTTGGAAAGGTAAACATCTAAGATAGAGGTGATGCCTCTAGTTTCTGTTGGAGAACAGATACTTAACTTTGGTGGGGCGGTTGCTCTAAATTGCAAAACTACTTCCCCTCCGATCCAGCAATCTTACTCCTGTGTATTTATCCAAAAACAACTGAAATAAGGATCTCAAACAGGTATCTTCACTCCCATACTCATTGCAGCACTATTCACAATAGTCAAGACATGAAGAAAACCTAAATGCCCAACCACAAATGAATGGATAAAGAAAATGTGATATATAAATACAAAATAATACCCTCCACTGAGCCTTAAAAAGGAGGAAATTCTAGGGTCACAGAAAAGAAGGAAATAAGGGACAAGGTGGATGAGCTTTGAGGACATCACACTAACTGAAATAAACAATTACGGGAAGACAAATGCTACCTGATTCTATGTATAAGAAGAATATTCAACTTCGTAGAATCAGAGTGGAATGGTGGTTGCCAGGGGCTGCAGGGAGAGGTAAATGTGAGCTACTAATGAATGGGCATAAGGTTTCAGCTAAGAAGAATTCTAGAGCATCCAACTCTTTTTTATTTTTTTTTAAAGATTTTATTTATTTATTGGACAGAGAGACAGCGAGAGAGGGAGCACAAGCAGGGGGAGTAGGAGAGGGAGAAGCAGGCGTCCCTCGAGCAGGGAGCCTCATGCAGGGCTGATCCCAGGACACTGGGATCACACCCCCAGCCAAAGGCAGACGCTTAACAACTGAGCCACCCTGGTGCCCCCAAGAAAGATGAATTCCAGAGATCTGATGGACAACATTGTACGTATAGTCAGCAATAATGTGTTGTACACAACACAAACTGGTTAAGAGTGCAGATCTTAAGTATTCTTATCACAATAAAATAAGATTTAAAAAAATTAAAGACATGATAAGTTTTTCATTTGGATAAAGCCAATTAACTAACAATTACCAAGTAAAGGATGTCATTTGCTGAATACAAGTTGTGGTTTATCTTGAAAATGTGTATGCCAAGAGCTGCTTGGCCATAGGAAAGGCCAAGATTTCTTTCTGTGTTTGCCATCTCAGTGGGTTGCCGGTGATATGCTTCATATTCTGGTTTAACGCTTACTTAGTAATAAGAGTATTCTCATTCTCTCTTACATTTGTGAAAGGATTTCTGGGCTGAGAAATTTCATTCTTAATTATATTTCCCCAGCTATATATAAAACTATAACACCTATTCTATAAAATCTGTAATTTTCACTAAAATCAATTTTAGTGGGGGAAAAAAACTAAAACACAGACACACATGAGAGAAAAGCCTAACTCTCATTATTACAAACTGGCAGAAAAACCAAAAGAAAGAGGCCAATGAGCCTGAGGAAGAAAAGGAATAATAAATTTTAAAATAATGAATACTGATAGTTATGAAAGCCAATGAATGGTGAGTGGTACATGCAGAACAGGAAGAAATTTCCCTACAGACAGTCTCATGAAAAAGTTTTGTGAAATTACTTCCAAAAGGAGAATTCTAAGCCTTCAGCAAAGACAAAAAATGGAATGGCAAAAGGCAAGAAAGGCAAAGAGAACTTGAGAAGGAGAGAGGAACGGAGGGAGAGAGAAAGAGAAAAAATACGGATGTGAATACAGTAATCAGAGTTCACAGAAACTCCATCCTTCAGTTTCTAATGAACTTCCTTCCATGTCTGCACATCCTGGATTTCTGTAAACAAAAACTCTGTACAACTTTGTTACGTGGTTGTGAGTATTTATCCCTTTCTACCTTGTACTATAGCTCTTCCTATAGATGTCTCAATCTCTTCTATTTCATTGTGAGCACCTTAAAGGCTTGAAGGCAAAACAAATTGTGTTTTTTCTGTAATTCTCCTTTACATCTATGACAATGTCACATGGAGAGCACAGGACTAGAAAACATCTTCTAAATAAATTAATGAATATAACTAGAAAGAAGTATTCAAACAATTTTCATAATCTTAATAATCCCCTCAAAATGGATGAAACAGGCATTACATATTCAAGATTTGTTTTTAATAACAGGGAAAAAATAGCAGGGCTTGTTCTTATATAGGTCAAATAATCACCTGTTTGCTTATTTATTTACTCTATTTTTATTTTACTTATAATTATATTATTTATGATTATATTTATTTTACTTGATTTATCA
The DNA here is from genome assembly GCF_010015895.1 of Lontra canadensis. Taxonomy (NCBI): domain Eukaryota; kingdom Metazoa; phylum Chordata; class Mammalia; order Carnivora; family Mustelidae; genus Lontra; species Lontra canadensis. Next base: position 11,607,107 of record NW_022631050.1, on the reverse strand, counting down.
TCATGTTTGCTGATATTTTTATTTTTAATTTTATTTTATTTAATTATCTATTTTATCTTATATATACATTTACTATATTTACTTTTATTTATATTTATGGTAATTATACTAATTAAACTCGGCAGTTTTAGGAATGGTGAGGAACATCACCAGAAGTTTGGTTATGGGAAAAATGAGTGGAATGAATAAGAAAACTATAAAACAAAGATGTAGAAACTAGAAGACAGAGTGCCAGACAATTAGAAAAATAATAATGCCAGGGACAGTAGACAAGATGGAGATGCTGGGGGAAAGAATCTGAAGGGAATCTCTAAGAGGAGATAAAAGACATCCTTTTGAAATTATGAAGTGTCTCCCTTTCCAAGTTTTCAAAAAGCAAATATAATCAACTAAAACAATGTTATTTTCCTGAGATCGGATGCACCAAAATCTGACTCTGGACATTAGTCTCACCTTGTGATCAGGCTTCCAATTCTTAAAACAAATACACAACTATGCCATTTGTACAGATTTTTATAATCCTATTAATAAAACATCAGTACAAAATGTTTTTTCTGTGCCTTAATATAATCCTTTGGACAGTGAATTCCCATGAGCTTCTGAAAGCTCAAATACTCCATATCATAGAGGTACTTTTCAAAGAAGTGAAAGGAGAAAACAGATTTGATATGGGGGAAGCCCTTTTGTGTCAGGGTCTATAAAACCTGACCACAGCAATGGCACGACTGAGACCATCTGAAAGATATCTTGCTGACAAGAATCATGAAAATGCCTTTTATTCATAGATTTCTCTCACATATCCAAGCTCATTGAAAGCAGAGGCTTTCATTCAACAACACACACTGAATGAAGGGCTTCTACTATGCGCAAAGCCATCCACCCTGCCCTGCAGATGAAAGGTGAGGAAGACACAAGCTCTGATCACAAGACACGGTCTATCAGAATCCACTGACACAAAAGCAGTCAAGTGAAAGGCAAAGTTAGATATCCATTCTAAGATGGAGCTTCTTGAATAGTAATGTGCATAAGGATGATCTGCGGATCTTGGTAAAATGGGAGATTCTGATTCACTAGACTCAAGACAAGACTCAAGATTTTGCATTTCTAGTCACCCCCAAAGCTGTTGCAGCTGCGCCACAAACCACAGACTGAGAAGCCACAGTCTAAGTAATAAGATGCAAGCCAAGGGCTATGGAAATGCTAAGTTAGAAGTGATTCCTTCCAAGTGATAGGTTCAGATAGGTTCCACAGAGAAGATTCTGCTTGTAAACAGGCAGAACTCCAGATGTTATAGATGTGTGTGTCTGTGCAAGTAGGTGCGGAGCAGAAGGACCACACAGAGGAGAGCCGGGAGTGTAGAGGAGAGGAGGCAAGGAAAGAGGAGAAAGAATTGAAAAAAAGGAGAAAGTATGTTGAGCAAAGTTCTGAAAGCAGAAAAATGCATAAGATATTTAGAGAAAAGCAAGATATCTAGTATGACTAGAGTGTAATCTGCAAAGGGGGTGACGAGAACTTATGGGAAACAGGTCTGGAATGATCAGCAAGGAAGAAATGATGGGGATCATATGGATTTGACTCTTTTTTGGGGAGAGGATGGGACATTCCATCACCAACAAGGAAAGCAAAGTCCTCCTGTTAAAATAAATGAAGCAGAATAAAACATCCTAGAATGTAGGTCTGGTTTAAACTTATTCATAGTCTACATTTGGACATTTTACCTAAGTACCCAAAGTCATTATTGTTCTTTACTATAATTGCCTTTCACCCAAACAGAGACCATCCACAGCCAAATAACCTATCTTCAAACAAGACTATGCAGGACTAAAACCAAATATGGTCTGTCCCAAGCTTTTATACTGGCTGCCATGGGCAACCTTATACTCAAACAGTGGCTCAGTGGAATCATCAAGCATTTGTATTTATTCTCATAAATCAAGATCTCATATCATCAAGATCTGATAATATCCAAAACATTTCATAATGTATTATCCTAGAAAAGGAAGCTAAATGAGGCTTATACTGGGTATTGTAAAAGACTGATAAATCACTGAACTCTACCTCTGAAACTAATAATACACTATATGTTAATTAATTGAATTTCTCTCTCTCTTTTTTTTTTTTTTTAAAGGAGTATAGAGGGTTTACACAGCAGTCAACATGGAAAGGCACAGCACAGTCAACGCATGGTGGCACAGGACGGAGGAGCTCAGAGGATGCCTGGAAAGTTCAAGTAAACTGCCAAACCCCTAGATGACAAGTTCATTGCCTCCTCTACCAACATTATTAATAAAAAAAAATAAAAAATAAATAAAATGAAAAGAAAAGGCATCTAAGGTACTAAGGTAAAGGTCTCTAATAAATCCTCTATCAGTATTTGTTTCTGTGTCTGTCCAAATCAGTAGAATCTATAAAGATCATTATGGCTCTTTGGGACAGGATATAAGTCTCACTTAGCAAGAGACTCCATGTGGACTCCTTAAATAAGTCTGGAACTAGTCAAAAACATAAAAACATTAAGAATCACCCATAGATACATAAATGAATGGGGATGTGATAAAGCAGGTATTAAATAACATTAATAATATAGGGGCACCTGGGTGTCTCAGCGGGTTAAAGCCTCTGCCTTCGGCTCAGGTCATGATCCTGGAGTTCTGGGATCGAGCCCCGCATCAGGCTCAGGCTCTCTGCTCCGCAGGGAGCCTGCTTCCTCCTCTCTCTCTGCCTGCCTCTTTGCCTACTTGTGATCTCTGTCTGTCAAATAAATAAATAAAATCTTTAAAAAATATATAGTAGAATCAAGGTAGGGTTATATGGGTGCTCACTGTAACAGATTTTCAACTCTGTTGCATGCTTTTAAATGTACATAATAAAATGTTAGAGGAAAATGACCAATAATCCTATTATCAATCCTATTATTCCCCTTATAAAAATTATAGTAGGTAGGAAGTCAAAACATTATATCTCCCTTTCTGCTCTTGTCAGCATTTCTTTCTTTCTTTTTTTTTTTTTTTAGATTTTATTTATTTACTTGACAGAGAGAGAGAGAAATCACAAGTAGGCAGAGAGGCAAACGGGGCGGGGGGGAGCAGGCTCCCCGCTGAGCAGAGAGCCAAACATGGGGCTCAATTCCAGGACCCTGAGATCATAACCTGAGCTGAAGGCAGAGGCTTAAGCCATTGAGCCACCCAGGTGTCCCTCTTGTCAGCATTTCTTAATCCCACTTCCAAAATAATCAAACATAACTGCTAGTTTCAGATTTTTACACTTTTTGCATATATTTTTTCCTTATTTTTCTTTGTACAAAAATTAAATCATGTATGGATCCACAAGTTGCTTCTTTCTTTAACAATATCTCATTCACATGTATCCAGACCAGCTCATATAATTATATTTCACTCCTCTTAATGGCTAAATACAATTCCATTATCCAGATATTCCATCATGTATTTAACCATTTCCCTATTGATGGCATTTTGACTATTTTCAGAAATTTTCTCTCTTCATACCACATTTAGCTTGTGGTGATTTAAGTATAAATAGAAAGGAAAAAAAAAAAAAATCCATAGGTCCCTAGCATTTACCACAGTAAAAATCCAAAGTGCTTCCAGTGGCTAAGAAGTATAACAACTAAAAAGGGACGAAAGCAAAATACACAGAATCAAAGGCATATGCTTATACCTCAGCAATGAGTAACTCAGTTAGTAGCCAGTGTCAATTATCAAGCACATACCCAGTAGGTAACAACTAGGCAAACTAGTGCTCTAAATATTCACCAGAATGAGTTCTGTACCAACTTAAAAAAAAAAACAAACAAACAAACAAACAAAAAAAAAACAACTTCACTTCTCGTACTCTCAGATCCTCAATTCAAGTAACTTGCTTATCTGAGTCCTTATCCCAAAGTGCAGAAGAAAAGCGAATTTGAATGGAAGGCAAAAGGCTTTTATAAGCAGGCATGTTGATGGCAGTGAGAAAGTTGAGCTATTTCAAGAAAACTAAAAAAACCAAACAAAATAATAATAAACAGTGATATGCAGTCTGAGGCCATTTAGTGATAGAGTCTTACATATTTCAACAGGCCCAGAGGACATCATTATGCACAGTATAAAATAACTGATGTTCAAAATCATGGCCCTGAATTATTAATTAAAGGTATAATTTCTCAGGATACTCGCTGTTAGACAGCTGTGTGGTACGGAATACACTTTAGAAAGACATGCTGTTAAAACAGTTACAACAAGATCCTTGATCATAGAAGACTTAGGGAAGGCCTTGAGTCAACTTTCTCACTTGACAGACAGAAAAACAAAACACAAAGATAACATGATTGATCCAAGGTTGGCTGGTTGTTCGAAATAATCAGAGCTATGATCCAGGAGAGCTGAATCTTGTGGAACTGTGTTTGTGGCTTCCACACGATTACAAAATTGTCAATGAGGAACTACAGCCTTAGCTCTTCATAATGCTCTACAACCCAGAAAGTAGTTATCCTGGAGTCTTTTCAGAGAGCTGAGGTTCTACCTTCAAGCAATCCTGTGATCAGAAATGTGAAAGTGAGTGGTCCTGCGGGAGAACAGGGAGTGAGTGGTAAGGCACAGTTTTCCTTGAAGAAGTAAAAGTTCTAAGCCCCGGAGAATGCAAGGCAGTGTTTATTGGCAAGGAAGAAGGCTGCACAAAAGGGAACTATGTCCAACACTTTTAGCATGGGAATAACAAGTCGTGTGTGTGTGTGTGTGTGTGTGTGTGTGTGTGTATCTCCTCACTAGCCTGTAAAGTATTATTGAAGATCATTCAGCTTTGAGAATCTAGCCTGACTCTTTCTCTGAATACTCATCATTGCTAAATAAACTGAGTAGGCCATGTATTTAAAAGAGAATTGCTTTTGGAGGGAGGAGACACCCATTCGAGGCTCTGTATAACTCTGGGCAAGGGCCTTGGGGTTGTTACCGGTAAAGTCAGTGAACTGCATCTGAAGATCTCAAAGTTTCCTCAGGGCTATGATTCATGTTTCTAATCAGGTCTTAGCAAATAGAAATGAGACAAATAGGGGAAATCCAAGTACCATGCAGTATGCAACAGACACAAAGTTTCACATATTTGCTACAAAGGCTTATTACAACAAAGGCTTTCTGAGCTCTGTTTAAAAGGGGGGACTTCTTTTCCTAAACCCTATACTCCACTTGGTTGTTTTTTGTTGTTGTTTTTGTTGTTGTTGTTGTTGTTGTTGTTTTTAAATTCTCTCCCTGTTTTTCTATCTTCTTATGAAGACCACCTCTAGAAAACCAGAAAGGGCCTTGGAGGTCAAATAATGTTATTTATCTGGGCACTATTTAGGAAATAGGAGCCTAGGAAGGATCCATGACTTTCACAAGGTCCAGAGCCTGCTCGTGAAAATGTGGGATTGCTTCTGATTCCCAGTTCATACTTTCCTCTGATAAAGCCACGCTGCCTCCCAACTTTGAAAAACTACTAGGAAATATAACGGTTCCCTAAAAATAACACCCCATTTATATCCCATAGAAGAGTCACATCTAAACAGGCAATGGTCCTGTGTCAAAGGAAGACAGCGCAGGAGCAGCGAGTCAGCTGTCGGCGAAGCTAAAGCCGCTGTTCTCTTCCCACGACTCTGTGAAGATTTATGGTGTACATGGGGGATCTTGGCCAAACTACCTCCAGGCAGTATTGGACCAGATCCCTAAAGGAGTCCTTGCAGCTATGAAGTTTTTCACATGTTTATCTGCTGGGGACAAGACAGCTGTGAGCTCCTGAAGCTTCCCTATAAAGAATAACACTTCATACTTTGAGATATCCACACATGAAAGATTTGAGCAAAACATACTTAGTTATGACATTTCCCTTAAAAAAAAAAAAAAAAAAAGTTGACGTCGGTTGGAGATTGGTAAGGTCTTTGTAAATCCTGCGGGGAAAGATCACTGGATTTGATGGGAAAGCACAGTCTGTTCTTACACATGGCACTGGTTGGTATGACCTGCTGTTAAGTTTTGCCTCATTTTGTTCTTTTAATTTAAAGCTGTTAATCAACTCCTGGACACTTTCTCTCATTGTACCACCCCTTCCTTCGAGAACCGAGGCCGTGTCTCAATTCTGATGTTCAATCAAAGGATTATCATTTCCTGAACGGCGCAGCTTTCAGATTAGTGGTAAGCCAATTAAAAAAGAAATAAGAAAGAAAATCGGGGGGAAAAGGAGCTTTGCCCTCCTGATATCCTGGCCTGCAAGCGGCTCTCCTTTGAAACGGCAAGAAGAAACTGCTCTCAAAGACACTTTCTCATATGCTGCCAGCTTCAGAGTGGCTCTTTCTCAGGGGATGCTTGTCTGGGCTGACTAGGGCTTGTTTCAGGGTGTGTCTCCATTCCTCCAAGAGGCCTGCCCTGGGCAAGACTGTATTCATTAGTAATGTAAAAAAATTTAAAAATCCCGAGCTGGCAGCCAGTGGGAGGTTTTCCTACACGGATGTGCACCTCCCACGTGCTCCAGTCACAGACACCACTGGGCTGGTGAGAGGCCCCGACGGATCGGTGCCAGGCCCAGACACAAGTCCTCCATTCTGACACGGAGTGCTGCCAAGCGGGAAAGAACCACATCCTTCCTCATTCTAAGGCCCCTTCTTAAATCGAGCAGTTGTTCGAAGAGGAAAGCACGGGGGGAGGGAGGAGGCGACATCGCTAGTTGGTGTTAATTATAACAAGGGGAAAGCTTTATTCCCAATATGAAGTTTCTAAGTGAATTCAACACAGAAGCTCAAGGCCGGAAAGGCCCTCAAATATCATTTTGATTCAAACATTTTCCAAAATTCAAATATCCCTGTAACATCCTTGCCAAGTGGATATGTAGTCCCTCTTTAAATATCTCTAATGATGATGAACTCATTACCGAGTTCGTTTTCATATGGCCTGAACTGTAATAAGTGTCTCCTTAGGTTGAGCTGGACTCAGATCCTCTGGAATTTGTACCTACTTGTTCTGGTTGAGGTCTCTGGTGCCATATCAGAGGTCTTCTCTCTTCCACAGACACCAGCGGGGGGCATTTAGCTCAGGGGTTCTGGCATTTGAAAGCAGCCACTGTCATATCTCCATTGACCTCACTTTCCAAAATGGGAGACTAAGGCTTTTGCAAAGCACTTATTCCCTTCCTTGCTCTAAACCTCAATTGTAAGAAAAGGATACTGACAAAATGAAAAGATCATTAAAATAGGAAGAGCTGGTGTCAATTGATTAAGGCACTTCCTATGCTATTTAGGCTTAAAAGGAAATTGAAAAAGGAGCTGAGGAAGCAAAATGATCAGTGGGTTAGCTCAAGCAGGATTTCTAGGGAATTGTCAGACTGAGCAGTGTACAAGTAACCGAATATCTGTCACAGATGCCCACGAACCCGTAGGCAAACTGGATGGGGCCACAGGACAGAAGGCATGCCTCAGCACAGTGAAGGAAAGCATAAAGTTTCAGCATGGGCTTCAGCTCCCATACACCTAACTCAAATCCTCTGGAGCATGTAAGCTTCTTAACCACACAGACTCTCCGTTGCCTTATTGGGTCGGGTCAAGCATCTCATGGAATCAGGTATAACGATGACGTGAGATCATATTCTAAAGCACCTGGCACGCAGTAAACACTCTGATTTCACAGCTATTATTTCTTATTATTATCACCAGAAGTCTAGCCTTCAATTCTCCGGAACTTTTCCCTACATAGCATAACAACGCAGGAAGCAGAAAACCCCTATTTCTGGTAGGGTGAAATGAGGTCAGTTCTCACGTGGGAGAATGAAAGCAAGAGAAGCAGCACATTACTGTGGAAAGTACACTGTAGCAGAACTTAGAAGACGAATTACAGAGTTTCTGCTAACTCTGAATAAGACACATCCCTCTCTGTTGTATTGGCAGAGCCAGGAGCTTAGCCTTTGACCCTAACTTTCTAGCATTCTCGGAGGACCATTAAGAGTAGTCTGTGTAGGGGCACCTGGGTGGCTCAGAGGGTTAAGCCTCTGCCTTCAGCTCAGGTCATGATCTCAGGGTCCTGGGATTGAGCCCTGCGTCGGGCTTTCTGCTCAGCAGGGAGCCTGTTTCTCCCTCTCTCTCTGCCTGCCTCTCTGCCTACTTATGATCTCTCTTTCTGTGTCAAATAAATATCTAAAATCTTAAAAAAAAAAAAAAAAAAAAGAGTAGTCTGTGTAAAGACAGCTAATAAGGCTTGATTTCTGGATGCCTCTTCCTTCTCCCCTGAACCATGTCTCTGTATCAGTAACTGCAAAAATCCTATATACCCCAAAGCACAAACCTGAAGTTGTCTCCCCAGTTTGGTATGCCTTAAGGATCCCTCCAAGAGGACAAAACTCTTCGGGGTGCACTGAATAGAGGTTTTAGGTTTTGTATTCACTCGCTGTTGGCCATTGCCATCTCAGCAGATAGAGCAGTAGGGGTGTGTGTTTTAAGTAAGTCAAGATGAATGAGTAAGTTCTGCTGTGTTCCAACAGGTAGGAAGCCAGGAGATAGGTTTTATAAACATATGGGAGTATGTGCTTGGAAATGCTGATAGGAAAGACTTAGAGAATGACCTAATTCAAAGATGTGTGGATCTCCTGGGGGTGTTAAGATACCTGTTCAGGTATGCTTTGGTAAAGCAGTCCTTCTTCTTTACCCTGCGTCTGGTGTTCTGTGCTTTGGTGTGAAGAAGCAAAAATCCTGCAAGGGGGTCAGGGATGAGACAGCTGGAACTGTCACAGTCGGGTTACAAAGGGCCTGCACTCTGGGTGTTAAAAGACCTTAGAGGTAATGAAGTCCCAAAACTATGGGCAGATTTAGAGCAGGAACATGGAAGAGCCAGGAATGTGCCCCAAGATTATCAGGCAGTGGTGCCTAATGCGAAATGGAGGGATGAGCCATAGCAAGGTATCCATTGAGTCTACGCAAGTACGGTGAGTGCTCCTGAATCAAGGGGTAAGTGGGCTCTTGACGGTTACCACGGCTCTGAGCTTCAGTTTTGCCACTTAGGCCAATTCAGACAGAACCGACCTCACAGAGTCGTTGTCAAATCAAATGAGATAAGGGACATGTAAGTCATTTGCAAACTGTTAAGCACTTGGACAACAGAAGGAATACTCTTCCTCTTGACTCAGTAAAGCCAAAAAGCATTATTTACTAAATTAAGTAAGAGATGTTTATTTTTATAGGACCTTCCTCTCAGAATGGAACTGACACGGTTGTGTAAGCCAGTTTCATGTTGGTCAATGTTCCAGCTACATATACACTTTTTCTAGCCTTTCACATACTGGAGGCAGAATCATCACCGAATTTTAAAGATTTTATTTATTTATCTGACAGAGAGAGATCACAAGCAGGCAGAGAGGCAAGCAGAGAGAGAGGAAGCAGGCTCCCTGCTGAGCAGAGAGCCCGACGCGGGGCTCGATCCCAGGATCCTGAGATCATGACCCGAGCCGAAGGCAGCGGCTTAACCCACTGAGCCACCCAGGCACCCTCATCAGGGAATTTTAAAGAGTCATTATCAAGGTATGCCATAAAGATATTCGAGTCAACACACTAGCCGTACGTCAAATCACCTTCCCTTGCAATTGTACACTAATATTTTTAGTATTTTTCTGAACAATCACTTATGATTCTGAGTCACTTTCCCAAGTGAAAATAGAAGAATGCAAGTTTCCTTGCTTGGGTTATGATAATACAATGTTCAGTTGTCCTCCCCATTCCTTTCCTAAACTCCAATGCTATGACACAATATCAGATCTGTCTAAAAGACAGATCTGATAATGCCCCTCCCTTGCTCCAAATATTCAGGGTTTCTCCTTGCCTTACAGGTTTAGACGCAACTTCCTCAAGAGAATATTTAAGGACCTCAGCAATATGGCCTTGGGTCAACTTTTTTTAAGTATGATCTTCAATGACTCCGGAGCTCGAATACCATCTCCCAGTAAAACTGGGCTCTCCCCAAGCAAGGCACCAGCTTCCTTCCTTCACTTCATGTTTTCATCCTTTTCCCTTTATCTGGAGTATCACTCGTGGTTTTTAACTGTGTCACTTTAGTTCAATTGGAATCATGTTTTCCAGAATCCCATTCTCTGTTTGATTCTTAGGGGTAGCCAGAGGGAACTGTACATGAGATCTGGATAGGAAAAGTGCAGCTGTATCCATTGTTTTGTAAGAGCCTTTGTAGGCCCCTGGGTCCTATTTACTGCCTCTCACATACATAATTGCTGCTCTAGTGGCTGACCTCCTAAGAGGGGGCAGCAGCCACACCCACCATGCCTTCAGCTCCTGACAAATCTCTCCCTCCAATCTCTCCAAGTCCAAGGCCCGGCAGGTGTGGAGCTCTGTGGCTAAGCCCACCAGCTCCTTCCGCAGGCCACCCACATCATCTAGGTTAGGTACAGTGAGAGATAGTCAAGGGTTGCAGCTTGTCCTCATGGGTTCCAGGTTTTCTCTTCCTCTTCACATCCAGCTTTTTTTATTCCCAACGGCCTGCCTACCAGAGGTGGAAGTGATCTTCTACAGACTTCTTGGCCACCTCCTCCTTAGGGTCCTGAGTGAGTGACTTTTTCTCATCTCCCATTGTCCTCTTTTGGGCTTTAATGTTTCAGCTTCTCCCACAGTTGTAGGTCTAATCCCTATGACAAATCCCATATTCCATATCACCCACCCATTTCATTCATGCTCCCTTGGTTGGACCTTAACTTGTACACTGCTCTTCCCCTCTAGTCTATGTCCAAAACCTGCCCACCGATTCAACACTCTCTTCAGACACCAGGTCCTCAGAAACCCCTTCCTGAATGGCATAGCTGTCTCTTTAAAACTAAACATGTTTTTTCATAATCTATTAAAGTTATGTTATCTACTCCTACACTCTTCTAAATATTATATAAGTTGATTGCCTGTGAATATCTCATCTTTCAAAATGATCTATAAATTCTTATTCTTCAGGGGTTGTGTTTGTGTGACTATATTTTAACCTCTGTATCCCACTCGTGTCTTGCCTACAAAAGGTTTTCAGCAAATGCTTATGGCCCAAACAAGTAAATGAATGATCAATGCTAATCAGTCCCTTTTTAATACCACAGGTAACTAAAACCTGGAGTTCCTGTATATGGCATAGCCTCTCTTGTAGGGAGACTCTTTGGTAGCCACTTCCCATCCCCTTCCCTTAGAGAAGAGCCTGTCTAATCCGAATCCAATCCTGTTTATTTTTATCATACACACAGTTCTAACAAAACTCATGAGCCCACTCCCTAGTCTAGAGTAAAGTGGAAACAGCTAATTATATGGGGAATGGAAAGAAAGCTGCTACAGCAAGACATGCTGAAAGCAAGGAAAAAATATCAGACAATGAAAGAGAGAGAGGCCAGAAAATTTATGAAAATCAGATTATACAAATTTAAAAGTATACCAGTCTAGGGCCATTTAGTACATGGGTAAATGATCTCATCTCAATAAATTTTAAAGGAATTACAGTCCATTCCAATAAGCTGTCCTGAATCACCAAGATTAAGTAACACCACATATCTTAGAATAATCTTCTTCTGAAATTATTTTTAAAACAAAAATTGTGGAAAAAAGTTATACTGAATCTTACCATTTAAAAAAAAAATCCATAGTCTCTACCATTCTCGGGGTATGTGTGTGTGTGTGTGTGTGTGTGTGTGTGTGTTATTTTGTTTTGTTTTATTTTGTTTTTCTCATGCATTCATTCAGCAAATATATAGAGAGTGTCAGCTATGACTGGGGCACTGTCCTCATGTTTGTGAGCATGTGTATGTGCGTTGTGTGTGTGGACCTTTCCTCCAAGGAAATCATCAAACTTGGGAGAGGTGGGACAATAAAAGTTACACCTTTTCAGTATGTCACAACAAAAAAACAAAGAAGGTCATTGTATGTCAGCACCATATTGGCTTCTTACAAAGAAGCAAGCAAATGCAATCAGCAAAAGAGGACTGAGTTCATTGTTACTAGTTTCTTCCAGGGCAAAATAATCTGTCAACTAGAATGAAGCTTCTTGCCTTCTCCATACAACCTTTGCCTCATTTCTCTGCCAAACATCTCTTCACTGCAGGGAAGGTCCCCAGAGAGTCCGATAGTGCTGCAACCCTGCACAGTCTGTTTTGGAGCAAAGCTGTGGCAAAACACAGGCAAGAAATACTCGATTTTATCATCACAGCCTCCCCGATACACCTATGGAGGCAACTCTTAACACTCTCATTTCCCCCCCTAGTTTAAAATTAAAATTTAAACTTTAAATAAGGTTGTAATAGGATTGAGTGAGACAATAAAAACAAAGCATTCAGCACAGCTCTTGGCACACAAGAAGCACGGACTCAATGTGAGTGATTACGAATTAGCAAAAGGTCCAAAACTTCCAATACATTCTATAAATGAGTCTCATTAAGTGTTATCTAGGGTAAAATATGAGTCTTCTTCTGCTTTCCCTTTTGTCACCCAGAATGTTCTCGAACCATCACTGGAGTACAAAATAACTTTCCCACAAGGCAGGTCTGCCTGAGGAGGAGGGTGGCAGGGTGAGAAATACTTGTCTGCAGGTATGTCAGATGTCAGAGATGGACAGGACAGTCCTGCAGCATTGTTGCTCCCACATCATTCCCTAGGACTGGCCCTTCTACCTGCAGGAGTTTTCTGCTGAGGTTAAGGGACTCTAATTTCCTGGAACAAAATTAGTATCACTGATTATATGATTGGGTCTTTGGCTCTGATTTTTTAAAGGAAGTTAATAAAATAAGCACAACTGAAAAACTGCCTGAGTATGTAAGTGTATGCATGTTTGGGGAGGTTATTTTAGTTCAAAAAATAATAAAAATAGCTCAAATGGACTGAGCACTAATTATGTTCCAGGCACTGTGCTAAGCACTTCATGCACATACTTAATCCTAACGACGCTTTTATTCTTGTGCCAACAATGCAGATGAGGACACAAGTTTAAAGATGTTAAGTAAATTTGCCATATCCCAGAGATAGTGAGTAGCATGACCCTATACTGACCGTCTCAGTCTAAAAGCCACGTTTTACCACTATATGCTAATGAAATAATATAACGTGAAAGAATAGGTCACATATGCATTCACTGATTCAAGACATTTATTGAACTATTCCTTCATATGAATCACCATGAAGTGGGACAAATAGAGATGAAAAAAAAAATATTCGGGGTCACTTATAATCAGAGGGCAGAATGGTTACATTTGTGTAACCAAATGGTTACACTTGCTCCAAGTTCAAATACTGGCTCTACCGCTAACTAACCTCCGTGACTTCGAGCCTCGGTTTTCCATTTTACAAAGAGAAATAATAGAGGACAGTTATTCTTTGGTTTCAACAAGCTAATATTTATAAAGCACTTGAAAGATGCCTGGCATATGTGAGACTACATATGCATATCAGTAAAGACTTCATAGAGGAGTTCCACTTCTTGAAGAGTTAGGCACCATTTACATTTGTAGAGCCAGAGAGAAGAAATTGATCTTACGTGGAATTAAATTTGCCTTTCATATGCTTACTCCTTGATACATCGGATTTCAGAAACTGCTACTAAGAATCTTATAAGGAAAATATAAGGAAATAGCTCTTATAAGGAAATAGCTCTGGGTCCAGTGGTTTGGGGGACTGATTACATAAAACACCTACACAAGAACTGTAAAATTTCCAGCTGAATTGAATTGAGCAACAGTGCATACATTTTCACCATTACTTGGTACATGTGGAAATAAGAATGACATCATTTGAGAAAAAGCAAAGGAATCTGGTTTTGCCTCTTTTACCTATTTGTGTGTGCGTGTGTGTGTGTGTGTGTGTGTGTGTGTTTGTTTGTTTGTTTTGAGACATTCTAATGGGGAAGTCTATGAATGACACATCAATGAAACTCAACTTTCTTTCTCCTCTGTTCATAGGACCTTATATGAGATTAAAGCAGTTTAACTCATCTTATACATAAATTCTTCCATTTTCCTTCACTCTCTGGCTCCAAATACAGCACACCTGGTCACCATCCTCCTTCAATCCTTTCGGTGACCTCCCAGCTTATTTTTGGACTTTATTCCCAGTCCTTCTCCCCCTTTCACCTGGCCCCTGCCACCTCAACCACGATCTCAGACCAGCTTGGCTCCTTCACAGGCTTTTCCCTTAATTTAAATGCCACCTTCTCAAGGCAATATGCATACATATGTGTATTAGTGTATATACGTTTGTATATGTATGTGTATGAAACAAGATTTTTTAAATTTCAGTATTACATATGTAATTTATTTTCTTGTCCAGTTCCAACTCTTTCTTTCTACCCCTTGAGGACAAATAATTATATATATAATTATATGTAAATTATATATATATAAACACCTGTCTATGCATGTATTTACTCATCATTTCCTCATGACTAAGCAGCTGCTATGAGCGAGGCCCTCTTCATGGGATAGAGCAAGGAGCGGGGTCTCTGGCCTTGTGGGTGTTACATTCTAGTGGGGGGTGAACTAGACAATAAATAATGGACAGACTAAATATGTGGAAGCTGGTAAAGGTGACAACCAATATGGAAAACGGAAAAGCAGAGTGGGTTAGTGAGAGGAGCACCGGCATGGGTGGAGATGGGAAGCAGGAAGGGGGGTAAGTTTATACAAAGCAACCAAATAGGCTTTGCTGAGAAGACATTGCAGCAAAAGTTTCAAGGAGATGAAGGAGTTAGTTCGTGGTTATCTGAGAGAGTGGGGTAGAGAGGAAACAATGTAAATCATACATGGCCTTACAAGGTATTTTAAAGACCATCTTACACACTGAATGAAATAATGTGTGGTTTCTTGTGCCAGTCACTGTTCTGGGAACTTCATTTGTATTAACTGACTTAGTCATCACTAACAATCCAATGAGTTACATTTGTGTTTATCTCATTTCACACAAAGAAATTAACTCACTTGTCCAGAATTATACAAATGGAGCCAGAATATGAACCCATGTAGCAAGACTCCAGACTCCTACAATATACTCCCTCTTGATCTAGAAAATTCTGATCCAGTGATACTGAGACTTCAGTGCCGCGGCCCTAACTACCTGCTTCCTTAATGAGTTGTCCAGATGATTCAGATGGAGATGGTCCATGCACCACAATTTCTCACCAGTCTAATTCCTCCTCCACATGAAAATTTTGCAGATATTTTAAGGTAAACATCACTCTCACTTCCTATCCTTACCATCCCCATTGTTCATCAAATTGGGGAAAATTTCCTTAGACCAGTGGAAACATCTACTCAATACACACCTCCTCTCCATCTGTGTTTTTAGTGAATTTCATCATAGGGCTGAGGCTTTGGGATATATAACAGTGCTGAGTGAGGAGAAGAATGAATGCTTATGGAGGGTGCTTTGGGTGCCTGGTATTAAGTGCTAGGGATTTAAAACATTTCATCTGATTTTAACCTCGGTAATATATATCAATATATAGATACAGGTACAGGTATAGATATAGATGTGTATCGATCTAGGAGAGAGCTAGAGTATGCTAATTGCCATTTCCCAGATGAGGAAACTAAGTCTCCACAGGCTAAGCAAGCAATATCTAGGATTCAATGACTCTAAACCAGCCAACTCTCCACCACCAACTCTAACCATTCAGTCCCCAACCCCTGCCATTGTTTCATTCTTTAATTGGAAACCGAAGTCTAATCTTCCAGAAAAGTGCTATTTAGTGTGTATTTCCAGTCTCCAGCATCCATCATTTCTGTAAGTTGAAAGAACTCCTATATTTATTCAATGAGAGCCAAGCTTCTTCCATGGGCACTAAATTAGCTCAAAAGAAGAAAGCAGAAAATATGCACTCATAATGCTAAAATTCAAATGAAAGCCAAATATTTTATCTCTTTATTTTTTTGTGGAAGATTATGGTGATTAATGGTGATACAGAGCTTGCTTTATATGAAAAGCCTCTCTTTTTTCATTTCCCATACAATAAATGTCAGTGTGCATAATCCAGCCAGCTATTTTCTCTTCCCAGCCCCCAACCTGGATCCTGAGGAGGAAAATAGTTAACAGGTCATGGGAATGTGGTAGAATCACATCCTGAAGGACACGGAAGGTGTCTTTATGGATCTAACTCCCAGTGTAGCTCTCAGTTGTGGGTCTCACTGAGGACAGTTAGGCTGCTGGGTATCTGGGACTTGGGGCACCCGCCACATCATGGTGTGTGGGTACCTCTGTGGAAAGAACGCGGCGGTTCTTCTCTTAGCTTTTCATGGTATCTCCCAAGTCATCACTCCACAGACACAGATTCATAGAATATCATACCTTAGAAAACACCTTGTCTAAATTTCTCATTTTAGAAATGAGAAAAAGGACTCTGAGAAGGAAAAGCAATTAACCAGTAGTGGGGCTGTTGGAGTGAATCATTAAGTGGGGGGAACCACATAGCTTGGAGTTAGAAAGCTAGGGTCCAAGCCCCAGATCCACTACGTGCTAACTGTGTGGTCTTAGCAATATTTAACCTCTCGGACTCAGGATATACATGTTGTTGGCAATGCATGCCTTAATTACCTCAGATTATTGTAAAAAAAAAATGTGTGTGCCTGTGTATGTAATAAAAGTCATTTTGGGTGGTTAAAGTTCTACATAACTAAAACTATTATTATTTGAACCTAAGTCTTACACTTTCTGTTCCCATATCAATCTGGGCATGCAACTGAGTATCACGGCAGCTGTTAATCATAATAAAGGTTAAAATTCCAATGCATCAGGCCCTTAACAAATGTTATGGCATATGATTGACCTATCAAATCCTGATGAAATGGGTTTCATTATCCCCTTTTATAGATGATGAAAGTAAAACAGAGGGCACCTGGGTGGCTCAGTCTGTTCAGCACCTGCGTTCGGCTGAGCTCATGATCCCAGGGTCCTGGGATCAAGCCCCATGTGTCTGACCCCCTGCTCAGCAGGGATCCTGCTTCTCTCTCTCCCCACTATGATGTTCTCTCTTGTGCGCGCATGCATGCATGCTCTCTCTCTCTCAAATAAATAAATTCTTTAAAAAAAGAAAAGAAGAGAAAAGAAAGCAGAGACAGACCAAATAACTTGAGTAAAGTTACCATAGCATCTAACTATAACTGGCTTAAGGAACTGTGTTATCTATGAAAAGAACACTTTCAGATATCAGAGTTTGTAAAATGACTGGTTCTCTTTTCTGTTGCCTTTAGCATTGATTGGGAAAAAAGGAAGCCAGTGTAATCATAAGGACTTATGTGCCAGACAGGTAGAAACCACAGCCTTCTCCTGGATGGAAACTAGATATAAAAGGTCACCTGTCTTTATTCCAAATATATCAAATAATAGCTAGATGGATGCTCATTCTTCACTGTTTTTAGAAATCTTAAGATCGAAGTTCATTGCAGCTGCCCACCTCCCTGGAAACTTCCTACTTTCTTTCAGGTAATTAATTTATAACACTTGACACTGGCCTTGCTGTCAACACATGCAAGCAAATCCTTCCTTCCCTATGTTTGCTGCAAAACGCCCTTTTTTCTTAGGATAAAAATGTCTTTTTGTCCATCATTGAGCTAGGGATGTCCAACCTTCTTAGAGACTGTGACTCCTTAGCATTTTCTGGTTTTGTAACCACAACATTAAAGGAAATGAAAGCTACCTTCCAAGTTTATATAGACAGCCTTTGAGATAATTAGTAATGTAGTGAAGTGTAAGAAAGCGAGAATGTCAACACTGGACCCACCCGACACAGTATGAAGCCATCATTCCCTTCACTCTGCACTTTTTACATACCAGGCACTGTGCTATGTTCTTCCGCTGCTTAGGCGCTAATCAGGGACTTGGACAAGAAACAACAGGGACAAATTACTGGCCCAGAGTGAAAACAAACAAATAAGTTTTGAAAATCACAGTAGAGATAGAATGAAGACAGTGCACTTATTTCATGTGGTCCCACAGACTGGGAAGAATGAGGCAAGGGTTCTAGCAGCAGGCATGGGAAGGTAGAGGAGGAAAGGACATGGCTACTGCAATGGTATGATATGAGGACACAAGGAGGGGACATTCCTGAATCTAACTCTCCAAGTCCTCCGATTTGATGGTGTGGTGTCTAGCAAACACGGTAAGGTAGCCCGAATGCCTTTGTGTTCAGAAACACACCAATTCTAGTTCTTACTAATTGACTAACCTTGGAAGTCTCCCTGAGCCTTCGTTCTTCCATCTGTAAAAGGCAGATAATAATATATATCTGAGAGTTATTTTATGCTTAAGTGAAATGATAGAAGTGCACGCACCAATGAATGCTGATTTCCTTTGCCCTCCTCTGTTTGACCGGAAAATAGATCTCTTGGCATAAAACATAAGGGTATTTTCTCTTTATTACCCTTTCCTCTTCTAGCTTTGACTTTTACAATGAGATATGGACACAGAATTTTGGAGTTGAAGGGAATCTTAATGAAAAATAACAATGTATTGGGGCAGAAGAACCTCCCATCTGAAGCCCAGAGCTAGAGACTTCTCAGTTCCAGGCAAGGTAATCCCAGACTCAGAATGGCAGGATGGGGATGGGTGGGTCATCGGTCCCAGCCCAGGCTCTCACTTCTAGTCCAGAGGCCACACAATCTCAGACCTTTCAACCTACTTAACGTCTCTGAGCCTCAGTTGCCTCCAAAAATACACAGGGTCACTGCAAGGATTAAATGAGGTGATACTTATAAAACAGTACAATCCACAATGGAGTTCAGTAGCGAATAACTATTACATTTTGATTTTCACAATTTAACGGACTAATAAATTGAAAGAACTAATGGCAGAATTCACATTTATTAAATGCCTCCAGTGAATAAGGTGCTGGGATAGGGACTCCAGCTTCTGGACAGGCGTCAGTGTTCCTGTTTCCTGGCTGAGGAGACAGAGGCTCACCACAGTACCCTAACTTGCCTCAGGTCCCTGTCAGATTCTACAGCTCGACACTGCCCCAGGTGCCAGAGCTGGGCAGAATCAAGTCAGGCTACCAGGAGGTCTTCCCATCAGTTCCACAATCTCCTTGGTACATTCTCAATTTCTAAAAAGAGAAAACAAGCAAACAAACAAACCTGAGCCAATGAGTAGCTAAACTGAATTAATCCCACAAAAGATCAGATGCCAAATGTTCTGTAACTTTTCCATTCTTTGGGGTTTTTATTTCACCCACAGAGCAATTTCCAAAATTTGCAAAGAGCACAGTAGGTGGCTCTCTTTAATATTTCACGGGCAAGGCGACAGTGACTCACCAGATCCTACATCTGTGTCACCAGCAGAAGCCCTGACAAAGTTGAGCAACAAATGAAACTGTGTGTATGCTGGAGATAACCTTTATTTATTTATTTATTTATTTATTTTCTCTTCTGCCTCCTCCTCCGATTTTGTCCAGCCACATTCTGCTTTTCTAACCGTGCCAGGTAAGATGACGCTAACTGGATACCTTTTGGCAAACATATGCTTCCAAATGCCAAAAGCAAGGAGCAAAAACGTTTCTCCCAGAACTGCATTTGCAAGCCTGTCTGCTTGCTGCAAAGCAGAGAAACCTGATGGCCTATGGGGAGTCTCAACGGATAAATGGCCCCATTGCCTGGGCCAGAAACAGATCTGTTCGTTTTCCTACATAAGCCTGCAGCCATCAGTTTCCACAGGGAGGACTGAGGCTCCAGACCAGTGATCAGCACTGTCAAGAAGCAGCGAGTGGTCTTTTTTGCAAATGCTACCTCTGCCTACTGCTCTCCATTCCATCCTGTACCCCCTGCATTAGCGAGAGAAGTGAAGAACACAATGGTCACTCATGACATTTGTTGCACAACCTTCTTACTGCCCTATGAATTAGCACAAGGATGACAGAGAGAAGAAAACACTCAGAACAGGAAGAAATACGTAATATAATTCTGAACTTCATGTCTTCACAGTCCCCTTCCTCTTAGGAATGGAAGGTGCATTATTTAAAGGCAGGAGAGTAGGAACGTTGCCTTAGATATCAGGGCTTTTGAATTTGCTCTCCTAGTAGCTGACCCCCCTAACCTCTACAGAGTACGCTTATGGACTGTTCCTTCAGCAAGGAAATTTCCTCTTGGGACAGAAAGGATCCCCTACACCAGCCCAATAAGGTCACCTTAACTGAGGTAAATTGTTAAAGAACTCGGAGCAGTGACGGGATGGGGTGTGACAGGGAAAAACCCTTAACTAGAAGTTACAAGTTGTAAGCTCTACTCCCAGGTCGAAACATAATAACCATGTGACTCTTAGAAACCTCTCCTTTCTCTGAGTCTCACTCAGTCTCTTTTGAGACCAGCTAAGAAGAGATACCACTTAATGAGCAACTACTCACTACATAGATTTTACATTATTCCACTTAATTTTATCTTCACACGAATTCTCGGGGTAAGCATTTTCCTTTCCATTTTAGAATTGAGTAAAACAAAAGCCCTAAATGGTGAAAAAAACTGCTCAGTATGACCTAGCTGCAGAGGAATTAGGGCTGAAATTTGAATTTGACCACAAAACCTAAGCTCCTTCCACCATTAATATGCCTCCCATGTCCTTCTCTCAGGGCTATCGCAAGTAGCAAGAAAGATAATATATATGGAATATGTTTTGGAAATTTTAAAGTTCTATCTATATGTATGAATTTTGTAACAAATAATCCGGATAAGGAGGAAAGATATAACTGGGTATCCTTTCTTTAAAGAGCCAGAACCAAAAAAATTACCTTCCAATCTCCCTTCCATCCCCTTGTTCTGACCTTATTTTTTAACATTTTCCTTTTGCCCACAGGCCCCCTAGTTCTCAGGCACACGATCAGACGTATCCTGGCCCACTGATCACAATGCATGCACACAGAGCAGGCTGATGGAAGCAAGAGATCCCATCCCCTGCAAACGTTTGGTGCAGGAGGTACCTACAGGGGCACGGCCAAGTTCTTCTCTTCCCTCAAGATGTATCACACCCCCTCCTATGCACTCATCAATACCCCACGCAAATGGAAGGAACCGGGAAGCAGGCAGCCAACTATAAATGCTGAACACTCAATTCGGGGACTTAAAGGCATAGCCAGGAGACACTAGTAAATAACTGTATAAAGTCAATCAGAATAAAATCAATTTTCATGAGCCTCATGGGGATATATGAGAGGAGCTATTCATTTTAAAATAACAATAATTAAGGACGACTAGAGTAGGCATGTGTAGTATTTATGTTTAAATAAGGTATGTCTGTGTCCAGAGGGACTGAATTTAGCAACATCACGGCATAATCCCAAAGAAATAGTGAGAATTGTGTTGCTGTTTTCCCCTATTAAAGAAAACATAAAGTTGCTTGTCTGACCTAAGACAGCAGGAAAACAAGGATTAGCACAGTCTGTAACACAGAAGGAACTTCCAACTTCTCTTGTCTTCCTACTTCTCATCAAATTCAAGACCGTCTTTGCAAATAAAAGGTGCCTCACAGACTGAGGCTTGGCCTAAAAACGAGGGGGCTCAGCATCACTGAGAAACATTAATTTGATATTTCCAGCTCAAGCATCCATGATCAAAGTCACATGGAGACAGCACTCAGAAAACACTTTCTATAAAAGCTGTTCAAACTCCAAATAAGAAAATGCCACAGCATTCCAGATTAAAAAAAAAAAAAAAAGTCACTTTAAGGTAGTATGAAATGAAATCACCGTTCTGAAAATCCACTGTCTCCAGGGTTAGTGTGTAACAATATTTACAATAGTGTCCATCGATCTCAAATTAACCAGATGTCAGGCCAGGCACTGCGCTATACATACCATTTGAATTATCCCATTTCATCCTTCCAACTACCCTCAGGGCTCATTGTGATTTTTATCATCTCCCTGTTGTTGCGGCCAGGGGCAAAAACTGAGTACCGAGAAGATTGGATAACTTGCCCCACCAAGTTCACTCAGCTAATAGTCGGCAGAGCTGGAATCAAAACCAGGTCTAAATACTCCTGCTCAGCCGGCAGCTAACCCGGGATCTGTGGAAAGGAGCAGCAGAAGCCCTCCCAGCGGCAGTGGATCTCGATTTCACGGCCGGAGGTGGAGGGAAGACAGACTGGGTACTGGTTCTTAAAGAAAACGGCAGAAGTTTGCTTTTCTGCTTGTGATTTTTCCCTTCAACTCAGCTTCCTTGTTGCCTCCCGGCACTCAGAAGTGACGGGGGCCATGGCTCCATGAAGCTAGCTATTCCTAACCGAGGGGCATCCTATCCCCTGCGGGACCACCAGCTTCCTCCCGGCGCTGGGAGACAGCTGTGAGTACCAACCTCAGTCATCCGCGCCCCGACGTCCCTCCCCTTGCCACCGCCTCCCCAGGAGCCAGCCAGACACCCTCGGCAGGGGTATCTTTCTGAGAAAGCAGGTCAGGGGAGGACGGAGCGAGGCTGCAAGCAGCCTTTCCCCAGGCTGTCACAGCTCCTGGCATGAGACAGGCTGGGACACACTGCCCTCTCCTATCCTCACCGCTCACAGCAGCGCTCTGGAGATACCCAGGCGGGGGTACGCCAGGGTAGATCCCTCAGAGAGCTGGAACTGGGGTGCAGCAACGCGCAGCCGTCCCCAAACTGCGGTACCTCAATCTGTACAAAGCAAAAATGGGGCTCTGGACAGTTGGGTTCGAGTCCCGACCACAGCACTAACTAGCTGTGTGATCTATCCCCGCTGCTGCCTCGCTCTGTGCCTCAGTTTGTCCTTCTGGAAAATAAGAGGGTTGAACGAGACGATTTTCAGGAGTCCTTCCACCCTGAGATTCTGTGGGTAGGTGATTCCTCCGAGCCCTCACGACAGCAAGAGACTCACCTTTCTTGGGAAGCAGAACGGGCGCAGAGAACCAGTGGGGACGGGTGGCAGGGTCGCCCGACACTGCTTCTTTCGGTGAGTCTGGCCAAAGCGGAGCCCGGGGACCCTGATCCGGCCAGTCTTCCCCCAATGAGCCTCTTACTTTCCGCCGCACTTTCTTTTTCCCCCTTTGGGGCTCCTCCCCCTGCGCGGCGCGATTGGTCGCCGCCGCGCTGCCCCGGCTCCACCCGCCGCCCTGGCTCGCCAGCCCCCGCCGCTCCGAGCTTCGCGGAGCCCCGGTCGCGGGGCGGCACCGAGGGCAGCCCCGCCCGCGGCGAGGAGGAGCCGCGCTGGGCCTGCCTGCGAACCGACGCGAGGCTGCGCCTGGCCCCGTCTGCGCCCCGCCACCGCCTGGGCTGGCTAGAGCGCGCCCGCAGAGGAGAGGGTGGGTCCCGGTGATTGGCCCGCTGCCAGGCGCACTGGGAAGATACGCCCCCACTGTACACAGATTTGCACACCGGCGTTCATTGCAGGGTCCTGGTCTTCCAGGCGAGATGATGCCACCCTGCCTTTTCTCCCCGGCTCTGTGTACTTAGCTGTCCTGCTGCACCAAAGCAATGAATCAGTTCAGACTACAGGATGTGAGCGCGCCCACCATGTGCCAACCACAGAGTGCGACAGGAAGAAACAGACTCAATTTTGGTGTTCCGGAGCTCTTGCTTCGCCACAAGTGACAGTCCTGGGACAAACAAATGGTCATGACAGCAGGACTGAATCTGTATTTTCCATGGGTGGATACCCAGTGCCTAGCACACTGCCTGGCACAAAATAGGCCCCCAGTACATGTGTATTGAATGAATGAATGAATGAATGAATGAATGAATCGTTATAGAAGGAAATAATCTCAAAAAATGTTCCTTTCCTTTCACTCATTCCCATTTCTCCAGATTTCTGCTAGAGACCTCAAGTGCTCTCTCCTATTCTAGATGGTAATCTGCATAATCATCCTAACAGGGTTTGTAATAACTTTCATTGTTCTTTGTTCAAGAATCTTCTGTTGGTAGTCCCTTGTGATTTGTTTCTGACTGGCAGTGTCTTGTCGTCACCTCTCCCCATTTTTGACCCCTCCTCACAAAGGCTGTCTACCACGTAGACTTGTCTCTTCACACATGCCTTGCCCACCACCACCTCCTCGATTTTTTCCTTCCGAGTTAACTAATTGAATATTATTAAATTATCCAAGAAATCGAGATCCAGAGAAAGCAATTAAGCAAAGGAGAAAGAAGGATATGAAAAAAGAAAAGGGGCTAAACGAACTAGCAGGTGGAACTAGCAGGTGGCAGTCTCTATAACGATGGCCAGCAGTGCGAAACTCAGACAGTGCCCCTGCCTTCAAGGAGCTTAAATCCCCAAGGCAAAATAATAGGATAATCAAAGCTGTGGAAATGTTCTTGCATTTACTGATATCACTTAGGGAAATTAATCTGAAGAAACGATTATTTGTCTCTGGATACCTGACACGTAGTACATGCTCACAATATGGTTACTGAACCCAAAAGCAAATAATCCAAAATAATTTTTAAAATTACCTGTGCAAAGCACAAATAAAATTGTTCCTTGGTTTATTATTCATTCGTTGAATATATTCAGGGCATGGACGTTTGTTCTTATATAATACACTTATCAAGCACTCATATGGGCGCTTACATTGTACTAGGCACATTGCATATATCAGCTCATTCAAAGGTACTATTATGATGTGTAATTTATCAATGAGCTATAGAGAAGTTGTATCTTGCCCATGGCTACAAACCTACAAGTGGAGAACACAAGATAAGAACCAAGGCAGTAAATCTTCTTATTAGCTGCTCCACTATACGGTCTCATGTGCTTCCTAGAAGTCAAGACTGGGTGCCTGGGACATGTTGGGGGTTCAAAACTGAACCACATGTAGTCCTGGATTTGGAAGGAATACTCATAGCTTAATGAGGATGACAGACATAGAGAAAAACAATCATTGTAATATCTATTATAGTTTGAAGATAACATAAATGGTTGGGAATGGAAAATGAGGAAATAACTAATGGTGTATATTCACACAATAAAATATCTGCTGTCAAATTAAGGTATTATGAAAATATGTCTACAAACAAAAAAGGCTTATGATATAACTAATAACTTTGTGTAACAACTATGGAAATGTATGTCCAGTAATTGAAAGAAATGTGGAAAAGTGTTAATGTGTTGGGATTATGAGAGTATAGGCATAATTTTAAAATTTTCTTTAATGTCAAAATGTTATTATAACAATTAAGAAAAAATGTTTTCAAACTCACATACTAGGCATTCAGTGAACAATTGTCCCCTAAATGAATGAATGACTGAGACTATGATCTCACTGGTGTCAGCACCTAACAGTGTTGGGTGTGTAGAAGATGCTCGATACAATATTCTGAAGTGGACTGAATTATTTGGAAATTCATGACACTCTCCTTCCCTCTGCTACTATCCCCCACCTCTTTTTTCAGATTATCTTTACTCATATGCCTCAGAATGTTGCTAGTCCCTTGAAACCAATCCAGTCAATCTTGGCCCTAACACTTTAGAGTCAAGGTACCAAATGACCTCTTCCTAGCCAAATTCAGTAGCTAATTCTCGGTCTTCATCTTACTTGACCCATCAGCAGCATTTCCCACAGTTGATCAGTTTCTCCTTCGAACTCCTTCTTACCTGACTTCTTGTTTTCCATTGATTCATCTGCTGCTCCTTTCCAGACTCTTTTCTTGGATCCTTCACATCTTCATCATCTCTGAAGGTTAGAATGGCCCAGAGCCTATCCTTGATGTGCTTATGTTCCCTCCGTGGGAGATCACATCCAGACACGTAGCATTCTCAAACATTGGTGTGACAATGACCCACGAATTTAAATCTACAGTCTGAAACCCAGACTCTATTTACCCTGTTGCTTCCCTTATATATCTTCTTGGGTGTTTCATATATATATTTCAAACTTTACATATTAAGAAAAAAACAAAACAAAACAAAACTATTTCCACCCCTCACCAAACCACCCCTTCTCCCAGTTTCCCCAGTTTTGTAAGCAAGACCATCTTCTACTCAGTTGCTCAGGCCAGAAAGTTGGATTCGCCATGGATCCCTGGCTTTTTCTCAGAGCTCATCTGCAATCCAGCAGCAAATATTGTTTCCTCTACATTCAAAATACGGCTCAAATCTCACCACTACTTCTCTTCACCACAACCACCACAGCCCACATCACTGTCTTCTCTCCCTTCATTGGACCTCTGCTTAAACTCTTGCCTCCAAGGTCTTTTCTCACACTTCTGAGGGTCTTAGCAATGGAAATCAGAATAAATACAGGCTAGGCATTGAGGGCAAGGACCTTGGAGGCAGACCACCTGGGTTCAAGGTCAAAATCTGTAACGTATTAATATAATTGATCAATTTACTTAACTTCTTTGTGCCTCAGTTTCATCATCTGTAAAATTAACTAATAATATAATGTCTACATCAGAGAGTTGTAAAATTAAATGAATTCATTAAAAAGAGACTGGCACACATGAAATACTATATAAATATTAATTGTTATTTTTACTAGTAATAAAATG
Organism: Lontra canadensis; assembly: GCF_010015895.1. NCBI lineage: Eukaryota > Metazoa > Chordata > Mammalia > Carnivora > Mustelidae > Lontra > Lontra canadensis. Next base: position 11,580,683 of record NW_022631050.1, on the reverse strand, counting down.
TCATCTTCTCTCAAATATTCAATGAATTCTCATCATGATTAGAGAAATTTCCAGAGTGCTTACAGTAGCCACAAGGACCTTCATGATTTGGCACTGAATTACTTTTCCAGGTCTCTTACTATGTGCTCCTCTCTGCTGCCTGTCCATGTTAACATGTTCTCATGCTGGGCCCTTTGCTCTTCTGGTTCCCTCTGCCTGGAATCCTCTTCCCCCTGGCCTGCTCCCTTACTTTATTCACATCCCTGCTCAGTTGTCACCTTCTCATGGAACTCTTTCCTGACAACCATATCAAATACTACTTTCATTCCCTATCTTAATTTTGTTTTTGTTTTTTTTTTTAATTTGCCTTTAGGATGTTGCCCTCACTGCAATGTAAGCTCCAGGAGGGAGATATGATATTTCCCTAGCATATAGACAGTAGTCTGGACATACTACTCATTTAATAAACATTTGCTAAACTATGAATCCAGTCCAAAACTCTCATGATTCAACTGAGACCCAAAGATATTAAGTGACCAATTCCTTGCCCCTTCCTTTGATTTACATTTTTTTGCCAGAATAATTGGAAAAGAAGAAATAAAACAATAAATAGCTTTTCTTGGCTGGGTGCAGAGGAAAGAAAGTACAGAGCAGAGACATTTTACTTTAAGTTTTTGGATGGAAGGTGAAGAGCAGGACTGAGCCAAAAGGAAAAATGTGAACAATGAAACAATTAATGATGTCACCTTCTCTGTCCTTTTATGTTCCCCCTTTTTAGATTCCTTAGCCCTTTTCCCTTCGGTCCCCATCCAAGCCCAATAGCTGCTCTCTGGCTGTCCCCTTGCAAGGCTCAACCATGTCATTTCCCATTGCCTCTGCAGCTCCCTGTTTTCCAAGTCAGTGCTCCTTCTTGATCCTTAGAGTCTCTGCCCCTGATGAAAGCCCCTCCTCCCTTGGTTTGGTTCATCCAGGTGTAGGTAGACAAGCACGTTAAACATAGTTTTGTTAAGCTGAGACAACTAAGAGCTCAGCCTTATCTCACCAGTGGTATGTGCTCAGGTGCCCAAATAGTATTGAAAGTCAAGTGGTTTGGAAGAGGAAATTTGGCTGTGCAGAGGGAGACTTTCCTCATTCCTATCCCTCAACCGAGAGGGCTATGTGACGTGAAGCCCTGGAAGAAGAGAGGTGAAGGGGGGATTTCTTGGATCCCTCCCAGAACTCTCTTAGCCTAGGGGTAGAGGTGAGCCCCAGGATCAGGTGACTCCCTATAGAGGTGTCAAAGTTCAACACAGCTGGACATTAGTTAAATCCAAAGAAGATGGATTTTTCTGTGACTACTGACAGCTTGAAATCTAGAAATGCTTCAAATGTAAATTAAAAGAAAAAAAAAAAACAACTAAGCTTCATTCTGATTTGTGCAGAGGAAATTCAGGTGTTTCAAGAGAATGAGGGAGTAGGGAGGAGAAGGGCTCAGGAGAGTCAGAAAAAAAAAATTTACAAGAGATTGGCCAATGTGAATGCGATGAGGCCAGCTGTATCTGCTGGTCAGCAGTTATTGAAGTTAAGCTCCTGTCCTCCACGGAGACTGGCCTTCCTGATGATGACATTTCAGAGCGGTAGCTCTCCGGTCCTTGAGAAAGCGCCTTCAGTGTTGAGATACATATTCACAATTGTGAGCCCTTTTTAGTAAATGCTCTAAGAAAAGGAGGTCAGAAGCCTATCATCAGATGTTGGCTAAAACAGACAGGAAATTTTCCTGGCAGCCTTGAGCTTTCTCGGACAGGCATTTTAGTGGGAGGCTGGGGTCATCACAGGGGAACAGCTTTATGCTGCTAAAAGTCACGCTAGAGTTTGGTCCAGTCTCTTACTTAGCACAGGGGTTTGGATGGAGTTGTTATGTGCTAAGAATTCTGTCGTGCTCAGAGGCCGCTAGATTCTTCCACTAGATACCCATCGTCGCAGAACCAGAAACCCCATTCTCCCAGTTGCTTCTCCTTTAAAGCTGGCTTCACCTCCCTTGGAATGCTTGTGTTCATAGTCAGGCTCCTCCTGCACCATCCGTCACAGGAGCATATCTAGATGAGTGACAGGGTGACGGGCAAAGACATGTTTTCCAAAAAACAGCCCGAGTCTTCTTGGCCTATGGCCTAAAGCTCCTGGAGACTGTTAGAAAAGACCTAATTTTCTCTCCCTGCTTTTCTCCTTCCAAACAGAAGCTTTGAAGTAAAGGTCAGGATTTTAATAAAGTCTTGGAGGATGGTTATTATGCAATGTTGACACTTCACTACAGCAGGAAATGTAAAGACAAGAACTTTGCATGCAGAAAGGAGAAACTTACCTTTATGGTGCTCACTTGGCCTTGTATGTAGTTAACAACACATTTACCAGCTTCCAGCCTCCAAAATCTAATCCAAATTGAAGGGATTCTCTTTATAGAAATATCATCACCTATATTATCCCATAAGCCAAACCAACGCAATATTCTTTAGAGCAGACTTAATCTTTGTGGTTCTCCATCTGGTGAGTAACAACCAATCAGTGCCAGGTAAAGTCATGCTAATATTTGCTTGTTCCTACAGCACTATAAGAAGGCTGTGTCATTCAGGGCACCTGGGTGGCTCAGTGGGTTAAGCCTCTGCCTTCGGCTCAGGTCATGATCTCTGGGTCCTGGGATCGAGTCCCGCATCGGGCTCTCTGCTCATCGGGGAGCCTACTTCCCTCTCTCTCTCTGCCTGCTTCTCTGTCTACTTGTGATCTCTCTCTGTCAAATAAATAAATAAAATCTTTTAAAAAAAAAAAAAAAAAGAAGGCTGTGTCATTCAGCCTTCCTCTCCTGCTTCTTTTTTTTCCCCCCTATGCAGCAGCAGGAAAACTGAATGATCTCTTAGCAGACAGGCGCTTATATTATTCATCGCCAGAGAAGGATTTTCAAATAGTCATCTGGGATTCAGAGACTTTGTATGGGATTTTTTCTCTGCCACCAGCATTAAGAAATTTGTTTTATCTTCTATTCATTCGTTTATTCAAACATGGGTTCAACATTTGCTCTATGCAGGCCCTTTGGGGATGCTGTGGTAGGGTAGGCATGGATCTTTCATTATAGAAGAAGACACAATGTCTACCTAGATTCTGCAGAGCAGGGTTGGAATAATATCTCTTCTTCAACGAACAACTCTTACATGGCATGGCCTTCCGACGTGCATTATTTCTAAACTTTACCATGGTTTTGAAAGATAGACCTAGTTTTCCCTACTTTCCGTGTGGAGAAAATAAAGTCAGAGAAGCTTGCTTGCCTAAGGCCACACAGCTGGTTGGAGTTGAATCCAGTGGCAAGCCTCAGATTTAACACCTTCTGAAGGCCAGACTTCTCCGTGCTGCACTAAGGTCCATGAGAAAGTTCAAATAAAATATTTTTGAGTATGCAGGAAGGAAAATTGCTTCTGTTTGGAGGGGATCAAGGAAGGAAACTGAGAAGGGGCCAGTAGGAGGGACTGGAAAGACAGGTGGAATTGAGATTCATGATGACGAGAAGGGAAGGGGTGAGCAACTATACAGGACAAGGGAACATTCATTTATTCATCCATCCAACTTCCATTCCATATATAAATAGAAGAACTACAACATGAGGTGGGAAGTGCTTCTGGAAAGAGACAGCACAGCACAATGCTCATGGAAGCCCAGAGGGAGAGGCTTGCACACGGCCCTGAGAGGTGGGAAAGGAGAGTGGGGTGAGTCCTCTCACTGTCTATAGAACATGTGGGAAGTAGTGGGTGAAAGGGCTGGAAAACTGTACTTTAATTAGATATTGGAAGAAAGGGGGGAAGTCCTCTTGAAATGACCCATTAGAGAGCAAGAACTCTAACTTGCTGGGCTTTACATCCCAGAATGGTGCTTGACATCAAAAGTGTTTGAACAAATGCATGCATTACTGATGCCTACCGAGGGCCAGGTGCTCTCTACTCCTGGCACTTTTTACAAGCATCATGTCATCTCCAGGACATAGGACATCTCCGGGAGATAGGTATTTATTTTAATCCTATTCGAGACATATGAAGAAATCAGTGAGGCCCAGTGAGGTAATTTGGCTTGTACAACATCACAGAGCTAAGAAGATAGAAAGCCGGTGTTTAAGCTTTGACTCTACAACTTGGCATTTTTTCCCTCACTCTCTGTCCTGCTCTAAAAGCCAGGCTAAGGCAGTGCTGTCTTGTTAGCATTTTTGTTATTATTGTAGATAAATATTTTATGGAAGTGTAACATGAATATGTAAATTTGCACTCATCACATGTGTAGAGCATAATGAATTTTCACAAAGTAAACACAACCACATAACTAGTACTCAGATCAAGAAAATCCCATTACCACAGGTGACAGACTTTGACTTTCTGTGATAGCCAGTATCTTCATTTCCGTTGCAGTAAAGTACTCCCCCGAAAGTCTTTATTCATGCACATACGATTCATGGGAACTCATGAGTTATTGAGCGATAACCTCCCTAGAAAATGAGTGAGTCAGTCAACAGGGGCTCCTCTTGAGGGAGCACGTGCATTCCCTAAAGTCAGAGGTTGTCTTTATTAAGCACAGCATCAGAGGCATACTTTGGGATCGCTGGGCCTGGGGCAAATATGGCTCTGTCTAAATACCAACCAGGAAAAAGAAAAGCAACAATGAGACTTCTCTAATTTGGAAATTTATTCATAATTAGCATACTGGCTTGTTGTATTCCTACAATTATAACCTGTGAAACTCAGAGTTGTCAGAGAGCTAGCCCAGATATGGAGAAATCCTGCAAAATAGAAGGACGAGTGGATGCTTCAGAGAGGAAAGAGGCGTAATGGTACACTTAACTGGGGCAAGATGACCTGGGTTGCCATCTGGCTGTGACTGCTCATTCTCTGTGCCACCGGACACAGTCATGTCTACTCGCCGAGCTTCTGATTCTTTACCTTTAAAACGGTCATGAACTTGCTTTTTAATTTTGTTTTAGTGGGTTTTTTGGTATGGTTCGTTTTGTCTTTAATAATTAGAGACGCCCAGTCCTTCGGCTGACCTGCGGGTTGTGGGCATACAGTGAAATTAATCACCTCACTCCAGAGTGATTCTAATAATTGAAATTTGATTAGAGAATGACTGGATTTGCTGGTCATATATTAGTGCATATATTAGATCATGTTTTAGTTCAAACATAAATTTAGAAAAGTTCACAAATTGTCATTTAATCTAACTCCAAAGCTGTATATTTAAAATGTATTTATCTGAGAAAATGACCCCAGGGTTTTTATCGCAATAGATAATTAAGGGTAATTAAGATAATTAAGTGCAAAATACATTTAATAAAATTTGCACATTTGTCACGGTTGAGTATCACATAAAGTCCACAGGAAGAAAGACCAATTAAGAGATTATTTGACTGTTTTTGCATATGCTTATTAATCTCAAATGAACTATCATATTGTTTACTTATCTGTTTTGATATTTAGAAAGGTTATCATGTGAAAACGAAGATGAAAACAATTCAGAGATTAAAACAACTATTGCACGTAAAACCCTGTATTGTACCCCACAGAAAATGCACAATAAACTTAAAAAGATAGATTTTGCCTATGAAAACTGAGCAACCATATACATTCACACTCACACTATGGAATACAAGACGACTTCCAGCTGGGAAATCAGGGAAGATTCATGGAGAGGGTATTTGAGATCCATCTTAAAAGATGGACAGGACTTATTTCACTCAGCATAGTCAAGCAGAGAGAGTCAATTATCATATGGTTTCACTTATTTGTGGAGCATAACAAATAACATGGAGGACAAGGGGAGTTAGAGAAGAGAAGGGAGTTGGGGGAAATTGGAAGGGGAGGTGAACCATGAGAGACTATGGACTCTGAAAAACAACCTGAGGGTCTTGAAGGGGCGGGGGGTGGGAGGTTGGGGGAACAAGATGGTGGGTATTAGGGAGGGCACGTATTGCATGGAGCATGGGGTGTGGTGCAAAAACAATGAATACTGTTATGCTGAAAATAAAAAAATAAATAAAAAAAAGATGGACTGGATTTGTCGAGAAAGGAGGGAGGTGGGAGGCACTTAGGCAGTAAACACAGCAGGGACAGAGGCAGGGTGGCGTGAATGTTCGCAACAAGGGGAAAAGAAAGAAATGGAGCTTGTTTCTTGACGTTAGTCTCTATCGCTGGGAGTAGGTAAAAATAAGTTAAGAAAGGCTAGTTGGAAACTCATCATGGCAGACTTAGCTATATTAAAGCATCATCTTTGGAAACCTTGGGAAGCCCTTCAAAGTTGACAAGTAAGGGAATGAGTTGCTTCAGGTCACACAGGTGATAGGAGTTAGAAGGGTCAGCTAATTCAGATTGTCTGAGCTGAAGTCAGAAGATCATTCTCACTGTCCCCAACTACCGGAGAGGTGTCCGTAGAGTCATGGAAGAATACCCATCCCAAATACCCCACACTTAAAGACTCAAAGACTTTTCTGTAGCAGTCTAAGTGTTGGGAGGTGGGTTCCATAAAAGTGAAAGACAAAAATGACATTTGTAATGACTTTCCCTCTGGTACCTTCAAGGCTCTCCAGGGTAGAGAGCCCCAGTTACTTATCCACGTAGATCAGTTGCATGCAGCAGGTTAGCAACAGGAAGCACAGAAGGGCATTGCATTAGAAACTGCAGAGGGAATGTAATATTGACCGAATGCAATTACCCAAGTTGGAATTTGGCCAAGGTCTCAGGATTTAATATCACCACTCATCCTGTGTCCTTGTAAAGACCCTCTGTGGTCAGAGACCTTAATTTTATTGTTCTGTAAAATTCATGGGATAGCATTTCTCAGCCTTCCTCCCACCCCCAAATCAGGACCCTACTTTCTTTTCTTGGCCACAGTACTTCCAATATGCCTTTGATTGCTGCTGCTGACACCAAGACACTTTCATTGCCCCTGAAGGCCATTTTATTTATTGGTGCTATGTTTCTAAAAGATGCATTTCCTTCCACCAATATGTTCAGGTGGCTACATAATAACATAGGCTGACATTTTGGTCACCACTCAGGAGAGACTCAGATTGTATAAATTCCACAGCTCTACATGTCAATTGTGAGGTACCTTGAAAAATTTTTGTACAGGTTGAACTTGCTTTAAAAAAAAATCATACTGGGGGGAGGGGGGTTGGGAGAGGGGGGTGGGGTTATGGACACTGGGGAGGGTATGTGCTATGGTGAGTGCTGTGAAGTGTGTAAACCTGGCGATTCACAGACCTGTACCCCTGGGGAAAAAATATATGTTTATAAAAAATAAAAAAATTAAAAATTAAAAAAAATCATAGAAAATATACAATTGTAGAAAATATAGTAGAAAGTAAAATCTAGTATCACATTTTAAAAGTCAAGGAGCTTGGTGCACCTGGATGGATCATTGGGTTAGGCCTCTGCCTTTGGCTCGGGTCATGATCCCAGGGTCCTGGGATCGAGCCCTGCATCATGCTCTCTGCTCAGCGGGGACCCTGCTTCCCCCTCCCCTCTCTGTCTGCCTCTCTGCCTACTTGTGATCTCTGCCTGTCAAATAAATAAATGAATAATCCAAAAAAAAGTCAAGGAGCTTTAATTATTATGCATACATATACACACAATTTTTGGTTGTGAAAACTAAAACATAATTAAAATTGAGATATATGTATAGAGTTAATATTGCAGAATATTTGGAAAGTCATGTGACAAACATCACATCCCAGTAGTTAAATAGACAAATATGTAACCGAACTATTAATAAATAAGGAAACATAGTTCCAAACATATTTGGAACAGTATTGAACTTCACTAGTTATCAAAGGAATGCAAATGTAAACAATAAAGAACATTTTTACACTTGTTATTGAAAAAGACTTAAAACTAATTTTGCTAATGAAATTTTGGGATTACTGGTACTCTGTTATATTCTCATGATGCTAAAGTTAATAGTCACAACTCTTTGAAGAAGTAATTTGGCAATTAAATTCAAGATCTTAAAAATGTTATATTCTTTGAGTCAGAAATTTCAATCCTGGAAATTTACCTAAAGAAATAATTCAAAGAGGAAACTGTATCCACATAGATATTGATTAGAAAATGCAATAGTAAGCTAAGGTTAATACCTAGAATACATAAAGAACTTCTACAACTTAATAACAACAACAACAACAACAAAAAAATAGCTCAACTAAAAAATGGGTAAAGGACTTACATAGACATTTTTTCAAAGAAGCTATACAAATGGCCAGCAATCACATGAGAACATGTTCAACATCACTCATCAGCAGGTAAATATTAGTGAAAGCCACAATGAAATACCATCACATAGAAAAACAAAATAAAACAAAAACAGAAAAGAAAAAAAAGAAAAAAGAAAGAAAAGAAAAGAAAAAAGAAAGAGCAGATGTTGGCAAAGATACAGAAAAATTGGAATCCTTGTACACTCTTGGTGGAATGTAAAATGGTTCAGCTTCTATGGAAAACAGTGTAATTACTCCCAAATTTTTTTAAAAATAGAATTACTATTTGATCCCATAAATTCCACTTTTGGATATATACCAAAAAAATTGAAAGCAAGGTCTCAGATAGGTATTTGTAAACCTCTCTTAATAGCAGCATTATTCACAGTCAAAAGGTAGAAGCAACCCGAGCGTTCATTGACTGACAAGTGGATAGACTAAAGGTGGTATATACATTCAATCCAATATTATTCACTCTGAAAAAAGAAGGACATCCTGATACATACACAAGGTGAATGAATCCTGAAGACATTATGCTAAGTGAAGTAAGCCATCACAAAAAGACAAATGCTATATGATTCCCACTTACATGAGGCACCTAGAGTAGTCAAATTCACAGAGACAGACAATAAAATGATGGTTACCAAGGGTTAGGAGTATGGAGAAAGGGGAGTTATTGTCTAATAAGTATAGATTTTTGGTCTTGCCATAGAAAGAATAGGTTTCTGAAGAAAAAAAAAAAAAGGAAAATGTTTCTGGATGTTGGTTACATAAGATCATGAATGTACTTACTACCAAACTGTACACTTAAAAGTGGTTAGGATGGTAAATTTAATATTATGTGTATTTCAGCAAAAATTTAAAAAAAATAATGGCAACCTGATATTTAGGAAGTAAGAAAATTATAGTCCATATTGACAGGTTATGTGATAGAGTATGATGTAATCCTTAGATGTTATAATTATAAATAATCTAAAAAATCTTATGATATTTAAATTTGAAAACAATTCAAAACTCATATTTATAGACATGCAATCAAATATAAAAATGAAAATAAGTGAAGCATTAAGATATGTAGGACTATATATGTATAAACTTTGTGATATTTTATTTATACTATTCTACAATAATATTTGTGAAAGAATAAATTGATACTACTCCTCCAAAAACAGGGTTTTAATATCATTTCTTTTATGGGAAAGAATCAAAAATAAATGTTCTTTTCTTTATTAAGTTTTTTTTATTTTAATTGCAGTATAGTTAACATACAGATGTACAATACAGTGATTCAGTGATTCTATACCTCACTCAGTGCTTATCATGATAAGTGTACTTTTGGGGTGCCTGGGTGGCTCAGTTGGTTAAGCAGCTGCCTCCAGTTTAGGTCGTGATCCTGGGTCCTGGGATTGGGCCCAGCATTGGGAATCCCTGCTCAGCAGGGAGTCTGCTTCTTCCTCTCCTCTTTCTCCCTCTGCATCCCCCTCTCGTGCTCTTTCTATCTCAAATACATAAAGAAAATCTTTTAAGAGAATGTCATCAATGGAAAGGGCATGGATTTAAATCTGTATCACAAAGCTCACTCTTGCTTATTGTGGTTTTTCCGGTAACCTCCCCATAAGTGGCCTCTCTGCCTCCACTCTATTTTTGTCTTTATCTAAACATGGCATTTAAACTGGTGGTTCAGGCTATCTTGGGGAGTTACTCCCAAATATACATGAGGTATACATGTTAATAAACTTTTTTTTATTAAAAAAATGATAAGTGTACCCTTAAGCTCCTTCACCTAGAGAAACAAATGTTCTTCCTCCCCATGGAAAAGTGCACACATAAATAACTTTCACATAGAGAAGCCTTTTTAGAAAGAGAAATCAAAAGATGTATTTAGTCTGGGATAAGAGCAGTGCATAAACTGGAATTTGAACCATGAACTACAGAAAATCACAAGGATACAAAGAAACTTAGAGTATTATTGAATGGTTTATGTTTTAGCAGATCTAATTTGTGATTCTTTTCTAATATTATTATTATTGTTTTATTTTTTTTTTCTTTTAGATGTTTGGTATTATGAGATTAGTAAGCTTACTTTGTTTTTGTTCATATCTAATGCTGCAAAAACAATTTGCTATTGAATTATATCTCCAATTTTGTAATGCACATCAACAGAAAAACATAATTTGGTAAATATTCTTTATAATAAGTACTTTTTAAAGGATACTTTAAAATGTTAGCTTTAAGTGTTTATTCATTCAATAAATACACATTTTTTCTTCACAAAATAATTTATAACATATTTAAAATTCACAAACATGTCGGATGTTTCTAGAGGTTATTTAACATGCCACATTTTTTTTGTAACTGTAAAAATGGGGTAAGAGCCTTCATTCCCTTTGCGATAGTCAACTATTCTGTGAGCCTAAGTGAAATCATTGAAACCACCATCCATAAAACAGTTAAGACTTAAATGAAGAGTTCATTATAAAGCAGAACCCTGGAAAAAAGAGATAGAAGGAAAGATAGTGCCGAGCTATATGTCCCCAAAATGTGGCTCTGTGAGCACATGAAAGTGGGAGCATATTAAAAACAATAGAGTAAGCGACACTCACAACAGGCCCCACCATACTTGACTGGTCCTTCCTACTATTTGCCCAAGACCCAGCTTGGGCTGTTGTTCAACTTTCTGACTGATTGATGATGGATTCTTGAATGATATGTGACTTCTCTATACCTGGACATTAAAAAACCTTTATCTCAAAAGGTAAATTACTGGTGAGGATGAAAAGGGATTATGCATTTGAATTGCCTACCAGGTGTTTAATACATTACTTGTGAACAGAAAATGGAAGTTTCCGCCCCCACTCCTTGACTTAAAATGAATTTCTAATTTGTCTCTTGTTCCCAAGGAACTACAGGTACCGTAAGAGAACCATAGCTGATACTAATTCTCATTCTCCCCAAAGTCCAACACAATTCTTCCCATGTGATAGGTATTTGATATACATTTATTGATTAACACAAGCATTCAATAAACACTTTTTGCTGGATCAACATTGCAGCTGGAAACATATGGTTTTAAAATGCTTTCCTGATTTATTATAAGGAGTCCAAAGTACCAAACAAAGAGTAACTGGGGAGCCAGCTCCTACCTTACTGTTTAAAAAGAGGGAAAGAGCCTTACTGGAATTGCTGTAATAATTACATTTTTTATGTTTATGCACTTCAGTGTACGGTATAGGGCATTAACCTCTATAACCTGATCCTCGAAACAATATGCAAGAAACCTAAGAAGCAGTAATTATTATTCCCATTTTAGCATGAGGCTCAAATTGGGTGATGTGACTTGCAAATATATAAAAATTGTCAGCAAAGGGACCTGAATCCAGATCGGCCACCCCATGTTCTCGTTACAGCACTGCTTTGGTTTACACAGTACAAGATGTGTTCCAACACAGACCCTCATACGGCCTTGCAGACCTGACCTTATAATTTGCCTATCTCCATGTCCCACAGAACTAGTCAGTTTCTTCATCATCTGGCTTCACAGTATTCTGAGTCTACACCTAGTCCTATATTGTGATTTATTGAGACAAGTTGACTTCCCCTTGAGAAAGACACAAAAAGATGATTTTTATTAAAATTATTGTAACCATCATTATTATTTCATATGGACTGCTCCAGCAATGTTTTTCATACTCTGTTTTTATTAAATAATCATTACCTTTAACATTTTCTGCCTTACCTTTGAAGACCCACAACTCAGAGCTAAGGTTTTGAAAAGTGTCTCAGCGTAAAATGAGTGGGTAAAATTGTCTAGTCTGCAAACTAATTAGGTGAAATTGGCATCTCGAGAGGGAGACTGCCAGCACCTTTCCCAGGCATTGCTGATGGCAGCTGTCTGTCATGAGCCCAAGTGCCATGTGATTTGGCTTCACAAGCCAGTGTTGCTGATATAATAACCTGATATTTGGTCACTTAAGAAGCTCTGGTGTATTAGGGAATGTTAAATAATGTGGCTGCCTTTAGCACTGCATTGGCATGTCTTAATCTAAGATATGGGACAAAAAATTCAACTGATTGACAGCACAATTCAGGGATACAGAAACCACATGCTATAATATACGTGTCCTTCATATTAGCCTTGCTTCCCTTCTCAGGCCTGCAGCGAATAAATCATTGTTTACCACGCATCCACTACTTACAAAGTACTGTGCAAGGATTATGGGGAAGAATATTCTAAATCTGAACCAGTCTCTGCTCTCAACAAATTTTTAGAATCTCATAAGGAGTGAGAGTAGACAAACAGGGACACTTTGGTGGCTCAGTGGGTTAAGTGTCTGCCTTTGGCCCAGGTCACGATCTCAGGGTTCTGGGATCAAGTTCTGCATCGGGCTCCTTGCTCAGCAGGGAGCCTGCTTCTCCCTTTGCCTGCTGTTTCCGCTGCTTTAACCTCTCTCTCTCTCTCTGACAAATAAATAAATAAAATCTTAAAAAAAAAAAAAAGTAAACAAACAGAGACCACAGAAAGAAGATGGGAGCTATGGACAGTTACAGAGTGCAAAACAGTTTAGGAAAAAATAAAAATTAAAGAAATCACCCCAATTTCTTCTATCTGGCAAATTGTCTCCTCCATGTATATTCCTTCATTTTAAACAATTCTGCTAAAATTTAAGATCGCACATTCTCACTTTGTATCCTATGTTGGTTCTTCCTAGATTAATCTCCACCCAAAAAATTAAGGTCTCTTTTTGCCCCTGCTATTCCTACTCTTGGTTTTAGCGAGAAATAGATTAGTTCTGCTCATTAAGTGGTTTTAAATACTATGTTTTATTTTCTGCTAATAGAAGTCTTAGCATCCATATAGCTAAAATTTCAAAGGAGATAGGAAAGAGGGATTATCCAATTGTCTGGACTCAAGCACACGACTTCCTACTTGGGATCATCTCTTACAAAGGACAGTGAGGGAGAGACAACATATGACAGCAAGACATGCATACTACTACGAAAAATTTTAAAGGTCAGACTGCAAGTGACCTGCTCTTATATATGAATTTCACAGTGACTAAAGAACAAATGTTCTGAAGAGATTAGCTGGATAAAATGACTATTATAAACTCACCATTTATGTATGTCAGGACAAATGGAGCAGCCTAAGAGCATTTTTTTCTGAATTTCTTTGAGGTATGACAGAGAAAATTAATTTGAGACTAGAGAATAGGAAGGGAGAGTTATAAATTTGGAATTTGACAAATAAAGCATGCTTATACAATGTGCCAAGACTGAAATAAAAAATGAACTTATGAGAAAATCCCAAGTCCTTGTGAAGAAGTCTCTTTTCTTAAGAAAATTTTTTTTCCAGTCAGTCCTTTTTCTATTTTTTTCTTTCCATCTTTTTGTTGTTATTCTTGTTTTTTCTGTCTCTAAAATCTTGAGCCATAATCAGATCATCACCACTGTCATCATCATGGAAAAAATACATTAAAAGTGAGTGTGCATTTTTTCCTGAGTTGTATACAAGCTAGCACGTAACCACTAAGTTCCATTTTAAGCTTTAGGCCTCAAGGTGGAGGGGAGGGTTACGGAACCTACAAAAATTAAATAATAGCATTTATATATGTGTATATTTATATATAAATATAAATTTATATATAAATTTATATATATATATGATATGTATAGAGGGCAACTATAAATTTATAGTGCTGATTTTTCTTATGCATGTATACACCAGTGCCCACGCACACAGCCCACACAGCCCAGGCAGTACTCTTACTATATATATGTGTGTGTACACACAAACACACATGCACAATACTTTATATAGCACTTTGTCCATCTGTTTAAGAAGTTTCCATACATTCCCTTCGAGTTAAATGTGCACATGTGTTTCCGATTTAAGATCAGGTGAATCCATCTCTTTATTTCAACCCCAAGCATGGTATGTTGTGCCCCAAAACACAGTCAGCAGTTAGTAAATATTGTTTGAACTAAACTGGATTGAACGGTGAAAGCTGCAACTAATGAATTAAATCAATGCAACATCGATAGGATGGGTATCACAGGCACAGTGAGACTTGGCTTCAAACTATAATCAGAATAGTTCAAGTCCTGGGGAGTGGAAGTATTATGGTGCAGTAAAGAGGACATACCCAGACGCGGAAGTCACAGAATCTGGGTGTGAGTCTCAGCTCTGCTACTGAAGAGCCGTGTGACCGGGGACAATTTAACATCTCCTAATAGTACACGCCTGCTGAAGCATGAGACAGAAAACTAAATAACAAGCTGTCTACAGGCAACTTGTACCTGCTCAGTACTTGCTACCAGTTGCACGCTTTCTCCTCTTCTGTTCTAAGTTTCAGCTGTTTAATATTTGGAAGTAAGAACTTTGTCTTTCCTGGCATTTAAATATGCACTCCCTCCCTACTTAAAGGAAAGTTAAATGCATAAAAATACAAGACCTTTGAATTAGTTCAGTTATACTTTCCACTATGTGATGCAGCCAGCATGTATCTTCCAATGGAAAAGGTAACCAACTGTGACCATCCACTTTTACCCAGGTATGTTAATCTCGGTGAGCCCTCCTGCTTAGGCGCTAATGAGGTGGCATGGCAGTTAGGAGAAGGAAGGCAAGACTGCAGGGACTGTGAGCATGGACAGATCATTTCTCCATCCTCTGAGCCGCAATTCCTCTATCTTTAAATGAGTTAGTTACACCATATCTCAGGGTCATCCTGAGTTGGGTGATAGTGCATACAGAAAAAGACTCTTGTTTATTTGAAGTCATAAGAAACAACAGAAATACAAGTGGGGAAAAAGGAGAGTTATTTGACCCCATCAGAGAATGGATTCTTTTTTTTTTCTTTTAATTTCTTCTGTCCCACAATTGTACAGCTTTTTCAGCCAACTCTCCATGACTAAAAATGTAATCTTTGATTATACTTGTTTTATAATTTGAACAATTCCTTCAAACAATGACAGTTCATCTTTTTCTCATAATCTCTCTTTCTGCAACCCATCCTCTTTGACTGCTTACTGAGAGCTTCCTGTGTGTCAGCTGCCCTGGTGCTATGGGCCCCGCACAAAATAAGACATGGTCCCTGTTGCCAACTGAGAGACAGAAAGAGAGACAAGCCAAGTGAGGGAGAATAAATAAGTTCTCTAATTAGGGCCGAAGAGGTAGGGAGTTTTGAGAGGAGAGTGATTAATTCTGACTAAAGAAAGCAATGCTTAGTAATTAACAATAAATGAATTGCAAATTTCCATACACCCTGCTCAAGATGACTTTTGCTTAAAATATAATAATATTTGAGAATGATGCAAATTTAGGCCGGCAATTCTGCTCATGGAAGGTTTTCTGAGGACGTGCTAGATCCTACCTTCCCTGGTAAGAAAACAGTCAGATATGCGGAGGGGATTCTGACCCAAAGAGCCCTATTCATCAGTCACGCTTCTAATTCATTCCTTGATTCACTCATTCATTCAAAAAAAAAAATTATGAAGGAAATCCTCTATGCCAGGTACTGACTGGGTTTAGGGATATAGAAATAATTGAACTGACAAAGATTCACCACTGCTTCTTGGAGGAATGGCTGATTCTAGGACTGGGATAGGAAATATTCAAGATGAGCCTAGAGCACCTCTTAATACCAGAAAGTAGAAAGTGCTTAAAAAAAAAAAATTGATGGTAATACATCTGATGGGCACAAGAGTGACTGAAAGAATTCCCACTGGCCAGAGCTGGGACAATTTGAAAAATAATTAAGTAAATAAATAAATAAAGTAGGATTGGAATCTAACCTAAAGTGTAAAATAAAATATCCTCGTTAATACTTATAAAAGTAAATGATAATTTATTAAATTGTTGAGAAGAGACAATTCTCCCATGCAGAAGAATCCCAAATAATTTACAAGACACTTTGCCTCCTAGGAGTTGGCGTGTAACCGCTCCTCCTTAAATATGGACTGACTGTAGTGACTTCCTTCCAAAGATTACAATACGGAAGAGTGGGTAGAAGGAAAATAACAGTACACTGGAGAAGCCTGACAAACCTATGTCAGTCAGGTGATCAAGGGCAGCACATAAATCATGGTGGTAGTAGGCACTCTCTATATGTAATGAAAACGGCACTTTACTTTTGTGACCTCCTATCCAAAATTTATAACATCAGTCTAATCATGAGAATAACATCAGAAAATTCCCAAAAGAGGATATGTTGTGCACTCCTACAATGCATCTGACCAGTACACTTTAAAACTCAAAATCATCAAAAACAAGGAAATGTCCAAGAAACTGTCCAAACCAAGGGGAGCCTAAGGACACATGGCAACAACTCTATGTAACATCATGTCCTGGATGGGATCCTGGATTAGAAAAGGGTATTACAGAGAAACTAAGGAAATTTGACTAAACTACAGGCTTTCGTCAATAAAAATAATGTTTCAGTATTGGTTCATTAATTGTGACAAAGGCACCATAGTAAAGGGACATGCTAATAATAAGAGAAACCGGGTGCCAGGTAGATGTGAACTCTCTTCTGTCTTCTCAATTTTTTGAAAATACAGAGTTGTTCTAACAATTAAAGTATATTTAAAAATTTTCACTACTTAATGAAGTTTAACATCTAGTGCAACATGAAAAGTAAAATACACAGTATGTCAGGTGAAAAAAATTCTGTGAAAAAGAATAAGGAAGAAATGGAGTAGAGGGTGCTGGGAAGAGTATAATTTTATCCAGGGCAGTCAGAGAAGGTCTATTGGAGAAGGTAGCATTTGAACAGACTTAAAAGGTGAGGCAGGGATCTCATAGCTAACTGGAGAAAGAGATTCCAAGAGGATGGGATAGAAAGGGCAAAGGCTCAGGTAGGAGCAAGCTTGTCATGTCGGAGGAATAGCGAGGACACCAGTGGTGTGTACTACAGTGGAAGTCAGACATATAATGGTTGGCCATGCCATGTAGTGTAACCACAGTGTAAGGTATTTATCTCTCATTCAGAGTGAGATGCGAAGCTGCTGGTGGATTCTGAGCAGAGGATCAGCACGATCTGATCCATTTTTCAAGGGGATGGGATATTTCTGAGTGTTGCCCTGATCACAGACTGCATGGAAAACAGGAGAAGCAGGCAGTCTGTTGCAATGATCTAGATGAGAAATGACAGCGGTTTCAGCTCGGGATTTAGAGGTAGAGGTAGTGAGAGGTGGTTGATTCTAGATACATTTTTAACATAAAGCCAACAGAAAATGCTAGCTGTTGGAAAGAAGGGTGTGAGAGAACAAGGAACAACATCCTTGTGGAGCAAGGATGGATGGCCATAAACTCAAAGGGGAAGACTGTAAAATGAGCAGGTTTGTGGTGGAAGAGCAAAAGTTCCTCATCAAGTTACTTTTCTTCTACTTCCTAAATACATTTTGAATTTGTCTTTCTGCTGTCTCGGCTGCCACCTGTCTTATCAAATACCCATCGTTCTTTCTCCTGGACTTTTGCCATGGACTCCTAACTGGACTCTCTGCTTTATTCTTATCCTCTTCCTATCAGTTTCTTTCCTGGAAATGAATATGATCTTTTCCAAATGTAAATGGATTGGGGCGCCAGCATGGCTCAGTCAGTTAAGCTTCTGACTCTTGATTTCAGCTCAGGTCACGATCTCCGGGTCCTGAGATAGAGCCCCTTGTGAGCAGCTTCCCTGCTCAGGAGGCGTCTGCCGGAGATTTTCTTTTCCCTCTCCATCTGCTCCTTCCCTCTGCTGCTCACTCACTTTCAAATAAATAAATAAATAAATAAATCTTTTAAAAAGTAATAAAAAATAAAAATGTAAATGGATCAAATCATTCACAACATTAAGCTGTCCAAGTGATTTCCTTTCATTCTCTGTAGCTGAAACCAAATTTCTGTCTGTAACTTCAACCTCATGTCTTTAACTCACTAAATGCTGTTCATACTGGTCTTTTCTCAGTTCCTGCATAGCAAGCTCCTTCTATCCCTCCCTCCCGCCCTGTTCTCCACTTCCCACCTGCCCTGCATCCCCCAGAGCATTTGCTGCAGAAGGAGCTGCTGGAGCTGGAATACATATCCCAGGAGTGGCACCTTCTTGGTCCTTATACTTTGGCCTCAGAAAGCTGTCCTCCTTGTTCTTATTTAAAACACAGGTGTTATACGCAAACAATGAATTATGGAACACTATATCAAAAACTAATGATGTACTGTACTGTGACTAACAAAGAAAATAAATAAATAAATAAATAAATAGACAATTTTAAGATTAAAAACGAACAAACAGGCAACAACAACAACAACAAAAACAAGGATGTGTATGGGAAGGTCAATGTCAGCAGCCCTCTGTCTTAATCATTAGATGGGTCTGAAAAAAAAAACAAAACAAAACATCAAAAAAAAACAACAAAACACACACACACACACACACGCATGCACAAAAACACACTCCCCTTCTCAGTGCTATTCTGTCTAAGCTACATGTTTATTTCTTATCCCAATTTGTCATTGTGGTGCTTTTGTTTTTCTGTCTCTTATCTCATCTAATCTATAAACTGTATAATCAGGGGCAAGGGATCTGGTCAATAATTTATTTAGTCCAGTAATTTATTCCAAATGCCAAGCCATACTTGGAGCTCAATAAGTATTTGATGAGTTGATATATTTTGAAGTTTTCCTATTATTTTATTAACACATTCCCTGGGCAGGTTTTCGGCCTCAGTTTTATACCCCCATCCTGGATGCCACACTATGGAGTCCATAGAGTTCATACAGAAACACCTATGAATGCTTCACCTGCAGAAGTCGTTTTGCAGCTAGTGTCAATGATAACGTCTCATTGAGTGGGCCTCTCTGTTCTGCTCAAGTGGAGTAAAAATAGGCACTGCTTAGCAACCAGCATTTCGTACTGAGCTCTCTCCTTGAAGAGGGCAGAGTAATGCTGGGGCTAAAACAGTGACGGGATTTAGGAACTAGTAAGTATATTAAACAATTAGGGAAGAGTGCTTTTCAGAAAGAGTTCCGAACAATTGCTCCGGAAAAAAACATGAACCTGACATCTAATGATGAAAAGACCCCTTTTTACAGTAAACCTTGTCATCATCTAAATTAGGGATTACACTCGGGTCAGATTACAAAAGGTTCTTCATACACCAAAATAGATCCATAGCACACAAATCTTTCCTAACCCTCCTGACTAACTTGATTCATTGCTCTTATTACCACACACCCACCAACCACGGAGATAAGTTAAAACCAAATTAAAAACTGAACTTTGCTTATTTAGGGCTTTCGCTTTGGGTTTCATTATTAATTCTGATCAGCCAGCTGGTATATCCAAGTCTCAATTTTATTCCTGCCACTTTATCTCCATATAAACCGGGGTAAGTCACTTTTGGGCTCTAGGATCCATTTTCCTCAACTGTCAAGGGAGATGATTCAGTGACTTCCACGGCCTCTTCGACACCTAAAAGTGAGTGATGGAATTAATCTTATTTTTTGTCAACAATCTAGCTTCCTGAAGCAAGGATTAGCAAAAGCATTACATTAGCAAAATGTAATGGTTTCAAGAGACATAGAATAAATACAATACATCTACATTTTCAGTACTAGGTGCTCTCACTTATACATCTCATTTAATCCTTCCAGTAATCTTTTGAGGAAGGTATTGTGCATTGTTTACAGACAAGAAAACTTGGGAAAGCAAAATGTACACCTTAAATTACACACAACTAACATTTATAAGTAAAACTAGTATTTTAATCCTGATTATTTGATTCTTAAGTATAGAGAACTTTCTCCCATATTACAGCTAAGTTACAATAAAATTAGAAAACTAAGTTAGCAATTTATTGTCTTTCTGCTCCAAATGTATCCTTCAAAACATACTCTGATCAACACTGGAATTTTTTTTTTTTTTTAAGATTTTGTTTATTTATTTGATAGAGCACAAGCAGGGGGAGCTGCAGAGGGAGAGGGAGAAGCAGGCTCCCTGTTGAGCAGGGACTCCGATGTGGGACTCCACCCAAGTAAGCTGGGATCATGATGTGAGCCAAAGGCAGATGCTTAACCAACAGAGCCACCCAGGTGCCTCAACACTGGAATGTTTATAATAATTTCTCCTTAAAAGAGAGCACCAAGATTGCTCAGTAGAGTGTACCAGTGGGACATTGGAGAAGGAAGAGGCTCTCTCTGTCTCCTGGGGGTCTGCAAGCAGGTGTGAAAACATCTGGTGGAGCCTCCCTCAGCCACCAGCTCAGAAGACAGCCTCTCTAGGATCCTACAGCCTCTGTCTGATGATAACCTCTCAGCCACCTGCTCAGATTCTGGGTTAGTGCTAAGCTCAGATTCTGGGTGAGTGCTAAGCTCACATACCCAGCAGTGGTTTCATCTGTACAGTGCTTCTCCAACTCAGCATGGCCAGCCTGCCTCTGAAGCCCTTCTGCCCCAGGGGGTGCCAACATTCCCACGGTGCCCCTGTGCCACAGACTGCTGACTTCCTGCAGCTCACCTGTAGTCAGAGGATTATCTATTGTTTGTCCTTATCTCCAGCCCAGTTCTAGCTGTCTTTGTTATCCTGTGACTAAACCATACCTTCTTCTATGGGGTCTGAACTTCTTCCAAGTATGAGCTTTCTTGGCACTCCATTAGCCCCAGGGCATCATATAGAGTTTCTTTATATCTTGCAGTTACTCCCTTATAGTAGTTAATTTTTTTTTTTTAATATTCAACTTCCTCTGTTTAATCTAAGTGGTTTCCATTTCCCTCTTGACTGGACCCAGACTGCTACATCAGTGGAATTAAGATTGTCATACATTTCAGCACAGGGTTGTATTTATTGTAGAGAGGATGAAGCTCTCAATTGTTTTTTAAAAAAATAGCATCTTAGAGAATATCATAGTTTAAAGAAAGATAACTTTCAATTAATAATGATCTCAGTGTCATACAAATGGAATGAATAGAGTAAGGAGAGAAGATTGTCAAAAACAGGTCTAGCAACCAACCCTAGGGAAGGTTTGAGGAGCAATCTGGGTCATTGAAAAATGCATATTCAGTTTAGCTCCAAAAACTGTCCCTTCCCTTCCTATTTTTAATATTGTGAAACCATTCTGTAATGAAAAAGAAGGGTAGGAACTATTGGCACAATTGAGAGTAAAGTTGACCCCTCACCACCCTTAGGAATTTTCTGTCTGGATATTTCTATCTTTTAAGAACTTCTAAAGTATCTATTTCAACTGGAGAGAAGATTCTGGTGGAGTGACAGAGAAATCCATCTTGTATCTAATTTGGTTCAATGTTTCTGCTACTGGATTAAAAACAAAGAGGGAAGATTTGTTAAACTTTCAAATAACAGAATGTGCAAAGAATAATAGATGTATAGGTATAGAATAAAGAACCACAAATTTGGATCTGTATGGAGTTGAAGCTAATCACTCTAATGATTCTAAATGAAAGCTGGGTCTTCAGTAGATTCATATTTTAAGACGAGTTCTTAACATTTTATGACTCTCCCCAAAGGAGAGGGAGTTGACTATTTTCTCAATGAGAAATCATGTGTATTGCCTATCTCTGCTCATTGCTCTTGGTAAAAGTGAAACCCTTGATGAATTTTCAGAAAGATTCATAAATATAAAGAGTTCACTGTCTTGATCTTCTTTTCTCTTATCAGTTCCTAAGTATTAGACATGTGTTGTGCCTACACAAAACCATAAATCTGGTCAATTCAGGTTGAAAAGAAAAGCAAGTCAAATGAGTGGGAAATAAATCAAGGAAATGTCAGTTATAAAACAACTCTTTGCATGATTCAGTTTTTCAGTTTCCATGTCCATATTAGTGTCTCATGCACGATATGTAACTACAGACAATTTAAGGTGTATTAATGTAAGCAATGAAAGACGTTACAGCCCATAATAGAAAATGAGCTATCATATATAGATAGGTGCCTTAGATAAAGTCACCATAAAGGATTTATAATAATTGAGAATAGTATAATAATTAAAATAACTAATAATTACTGAGAGCACTCTAGTTTCCAAGTATTATGGTAAGCACTATACTTGTCTTAGAGATTAAATAATTTTTTAAATTTATACAGATGTTAGATTTGCATCTTACCATGCCTGAGTCTCAAGCCACTTTTCTGCACTGCCAGGTTTGAAAGGAGACTGGATATCATTTGGTCCACACCTCATTTTGTGGGAGAAATAGTTCTGAGAGGAAAAATGATGTGTATAACATAGACTCACAGAGTCAGAGCTCAAGTCTATGTCTCCTGACTCCTTGTCTGTTACATTTTCCAACACACAAAGCTCACAAGGGACATCAGATTCCCCTTGATGCTATGGAATGTTTTTCTGAATCTTCTTATATACAGAGTAGGATAGGACAAAGGTGGGAGCAGGGGAAGAGAGGCAATTGTTAAATGAGTTTAAATCAGAGCCTAAGGAATTGGTAATGTTCAGATATGGATAAGTAGTTCAATACATATTTTTTATGCTTACATAAAATATGAGGGAAACTTCATGGGACAATTACTGTGACAGGTGCTATAGGAGATCAAAAAATCAATCAGGTATAAATCTTCCCTTCAAAAGCATTATATAAGGTATGGTAGAGGAAAAGTTTATATCTATAAACTATTTTAATACAAGGCATGGGGTGCCGGGGTGGCTCAGTGGGTTAAAGCCTCTGCCTTCAGCTCAGGTCATGATCCCAGTGTCCTGGGATCGAGCCCCGCATCAGGCTCTCTGCTCAGAGGGGAGCCTGCTTCCTCCTCTCTCTCTGCTTGCCTCTCTGCCTACCTGTGATCTCTGTCTGTCAAATAAATAAATAAAATCTTAAAAAAAAACTATTTTAATACAAGGCAGTCATGTTTAAGTCCACATGAAATTTCTTTAGAAGAGTATTGGCTTGGCTAATTAACCAGTGCAATCATTATATTGTAAGTTCCATGACTAAGAGCCCAGTCTTTGAGTTACACTATCCCCTGAATTTGAATCCCAGACATTAAACTAGTCAGAGAAAAGCAAGAAGGAAGAACAGGAGGGCTGGAGGAAGAGAAGAGGGTAGCAAAGGAAGGATACAAATGTTATCCAATACAGAAGAGATACTAATTGATTCCAATGTAGAAAAGTACTCCTTGTCTCCAGGAAAGTCATGGCAGGCATGTGAGCTAAGCTGGGAAGACTTCACAGAGTTTCAATATATGGATTGGGATCATCTACTCAACTTCAAATTCTGTGTTATTCTTAGAGTTGTAAGAAATTTATGAAAATGAAAAGTCAGTTGAAAATTTCTCTCTTTCCACCATTCTGGGTGGACTGGTAAGAATTTGTATCCTAAAGTCTAGGGCTGAGGTCATCAACTTCCAGCCTGTGGGCCAAATTTGGTCACAGATATCTTTTAACTTGTCTGTAAATCATGCATAAATAGATGCATGATTAAGGTACAGAAATTGTTGTCCAAGTTTCCTGGATTCTATAAGCCCTCTCCCTTCAGATTCTTGCATGATCCTAAAAGAAGGAGCTGCCCCTCTGACAACAGTGACTGAGATAACATTTCCTCTGACATTTCCTGGGCAGACACAAATCCAGATATACATCATTTAGGATAATAAAGAAATGTGAGGCTTTTGGCATACAAACAAACAAAAACCTTAGCTTTTCACAAGTACAGATGGAAGGAGAAGGAAGCATTTTAGGTTGAGAGAAAAGGCAACAACTCAAAGTGTGTTCAAGGAAAGTAAATAGGTGAAGGAATAATTATGTGAGTGAGATCGGTGATGGTAAAGGGAGAAATGAAGTGAGAAATGGGGATATGTAGGTATGTTGTGATCACATCATAGAGGCTCTGGAATGCCAAAGTAAGGAGTGTCTACTCGGCTCTTTCCCCCTCCGTCTTTTATGAGAAGATTCAAAAATGTGTTAAACCCATACAACAACTTGAACAAAAAATAAAATTACAAGAAAGATATTCAATCATAATCACATTTTATTTTTTTAAAGATTTTATTTATTTATTTGACAGACAGAGACCACAAGCAGGCAGAGAGGCAGGCAGAGAGAGAGAGGAGGAAGCAGACTCCCTGCTGAGCAGAGAGCCCGATGCGGGGCTGGATCCCAGGACCCTGGGATCATGGCCCGAGCTGAAGGCAGAGGTTTTAACCCACTGAGCCACCCAGGCGCCCCCATAATCCCACTTTAAATGAGAATTTTTTCCCCTTAAGTTTTTGTCCCTCATTTATCACAGTCCCTAAATATTTTCTAAATTATATCTGTAAGAGGGATGTAACGTGGATCTACAATTCAATCCCAAAATTACCTCTTGGTCAAATAGTGTTTTAGTGCTTGACTTGACCAAGTGCTTCTGTACACATGATCATTCAAGTCCCACAATAATGAGATATAAGCAAATTATATTATCTCCTAGATGGAGCCAAATCCCATATTTTGTGTCTCTAGGTCCATGTTCTAGAATCCCCAGTCACTACTGTGGGGCAGCACTGTGATTCATCTGATCTTGGTTCTCTGGGCAGCTCTAGGCACAAAAGGGGTATGCTCCACGGTATAAGGTTCATGGGGCAGGTTGACCTAGAACCAGGTGTGTTAACCAAGATGCATTAACCAAGATGGACATTACAGTGGGGCTAGGGAGTGACCAGCCTGCAGGTGGCAAGTCCTATATTTTTGGAGGGAAATGGGACATGAATGAGAGATGCTCAGGGGTAGGCAGGCAGAGAGGTGACTCTAGGGTGGGGCAGGTTACTGAGCAGACCTGTAGTCTCTGTAGGAAGCATCTAGAGAGTAAGGAAAATTCTTCCTCTCTAGCCTGTTGAGCATATCAGGAAGACAAGGATTCAGAATTGTAATGATTCCAGGGAGAAGCAAGAGTCAGAGTGTGCTTCTCAAGAGCAGTGCTTCTCGAACTTTCAGGTGCATTAGACTCACCTGGAGGTCTTTTCAAAAACGCTGATTCTGATTGAATAGCTCTGGGGTAGGATCTGGGATCCTGCAGCTCTAACAAGCTCTCAGATGTTGTCCATGCTGATGGTTCTCTGCTGAGTAACAAAGCTCTAAAGCAAAACAGAGTCAGGACAGATTATCTGCCAGGAGGCCTAACACTGTCTTAGGTGAGGATCCTTCCTGAAAACTCCAAAGTGCAAACTAGCATGTGGGGATCACCCAGCCTCTGCTATACAAAGTGAAAGAGCTCAACACGAAGCTAAGCCCTCCCCAGGCTCTGTTTGCTAACAGTTGGGGAAGAGGCTCCGTTCTGCAGGGAAGCACTCCTGTGAGACCCCAAGCCACGGAGGGCCATCCCAAAGTAGTCACTTGATATATAAATACTTTTTAAAACAGGCTTTCAAACCTTTGTAGAGGAACTGGAGTCAGTCATTTTAGACCCTGCCCTAGGTCAGAGGGAAATAATAAGTATGAGATTTTTATTGTTTTAAACCTGGCAGTAAATTTGGAAGCATGCTCAGCTTCTGTAGCTTCCCCAAGAGAGCTGAAAATAGGATTCACTGGCAGAGAATGTCGTCTGCTGTGTTTGAGATTGAAACAAAAGCCAGATGGGCCCCAAAGACAGAAGAGGTGGGGTGAATAGGAAATGCCCACCATGGACTATATAAAATGCATGATAAGAAACTTGTATTTTACCCTTTGAACCAAAAGGGTGTTAGGGAAGTATTCACCTTGAAATGAGGTGCTCAGCTGTCTAATGTCAAAAAAAAAAAAAAAAGGCTAGATAATAAAGAGGTAAGAACAGATTTTAATCAGTAATATACTATTGCAATGAGGAAAAAAGTCCAGTGTGAATGGAATTCAACTTTGATTTGCACAGAAGTGACTGGGCATTTAAAGGGAGAATAGGGGAAGAAGGAAGGGAGTTAGCAGGGGCTCAGCAGAGTCAGGAAAGTAAAAATTACAAAAAGCAGCAAGGGGTGGGGGGGGGTTGGTCCCTGTGAAGCCCATCTGGATTTTTTTTTTTTTTAAGATTTTTTATTTATTTATTTGACAGACAAATATCACAAGTAGGCAGAGAGGCAGGCAGAGAGAGAGGGGGAAGCAGGCTCCCTGCTGAACAGAGAGCGGACATGGGGCTCGATCCCAGGACTCTGGGATCATGACCTGAGCAGAAGGCAGAGGCTTTAACCCACTGAGCCACCCAGGTGCCCTGCCCATCTGGATTTCTTAACTGGCACTCATCAGACTTGGTTTGTGGTTTCCAATACAGGCTGGGAGACATGGGTCCCATTTCAGGTGTTGACTGGAACAAGCAGTCAATTCTTTGGTAGCCTTGAGTTTCCTTAAGCAGGTACTTTAAGAGGACCTAGGGTCATCCTAGGGTTAGAGCCTTAATCTGTTATGATAGTATTTTGTTCAAGTCTTTGTAAGCCAAGGTTGAGGCCTCGTCAATAAAAGGGTTCAGAGGAGCCTGGCTGGAGTTTGGTCAGGAGAAAATCTTTGTCACTAAATACTGTGACATTGAGGGTTCTGGGAAGTTCCTACATGGCTCTGCCTTTGGGAAATTCTGAAACCTGGAAAATAGGCCCACAGTTAGTCCTTTGATATGATATAATCAGAGCACCAAAGATAGCATAAAAAAAAGAGTCATCAGCTATATTAATAATAGCAAAGTAAATCCATAAAAGATTGGTGCTGGAAGGACTCAACATGTCCATCTAGACATCTTCACCCTCACCATCCAACCCCTGGTGCATTTCACAAATGTGGACAAGGTGACTCAAGAAAAAGTATGTGTCTTTCCCCAAATCCTGCTTAGCTAGGGAGAGAGTCAGATATATGTCAGATGTATGTTTTAGGTAAGCAAAAAAAGGAGTTGCTGAAGCAGTGTGGGGAATTTGGTTTCACAAATACTGGGATTCTCCCCTCCCAACTGGAGTGCCGCCCCCAGCCCTCCCCACATCCACATACCCATGAATTCTCCTGCAGCCTCCACAGCCTCAGGTGTAGTGGGAGGCATGAGTCCCAATGCCATCTGTGCTGCTAGGATGCCCTGGTATTTCCACCCTCCACCCCCTGCATCTCATCTCCACCCCTAGATTTTCTGTCTAGAAAAATATGCACTGGAATCAAAGAAGGGTTTGAGCTCATCTCTCTCCCTCTTACCCCTCCCTCTCTGCACACATAAACACACATTTCTCCCTTGAGTCAGTTTGTCAAACCTTTTGTTATTTACCCTTTCTGTCCCAAATAAGTCTTGTCTTGCCAACATTAACCACATTGCAGTATTATTTATACAGCAGCAATTGCTTCCTACATCTGTGATTATAACCTAGGGGAAAGAACTAGAGCGTCGGCTGGTCTTTCAAGTGTTTCCTTTTTGCTCAAGTCATTAATGTTCCAACATTCGGAGCAGGTTTTCTGCCTTGGCTTTTAGCCGCTAAACTAACGTTACATTAAAGTGATAAATGATGCTATAAAAACGAGGAACCCCAGCTGAGGGATTAATGTGAGGTGCCCTTTAAAAAGGATTTAGATTGTGTATTTTGAATGTATTTGTGATAAGATTTCTTGAACATTTCAGTAATATACCAGCTTTAAACGCTTGCATTCTCATGTTGCCTGTTTAAACAGTGTCAGATCAACTCTCGCTTCATAGACGCCAAAGATAAATCTTCTCATTAAATGAAGCCCTTTTGGTCCGATCCAGATAGAAGTCCACAGTAGGCAAATGATTAAGCGGCTCCTCTGAACTCATTACCATTCGTTCTGTCCACACTGCCTTTCTTTTCTTGACCTCTCCCTTTCTCTTTCCCTTCAAGAGCCAGCCTGCTTTTTCACACTAAGAGGGTGAATCCTTGCTCTGACATCCTACCATATGAAGGTGGTTCAGCTAAGGATAAAAGACTCTTCATTGCTGAGAACTCTGCTGATGAATCCTCCCCCTAAAATGGGGCCATTTTAAGTAGGCTTCACACCCAGCACCGAGCCCAACACGACTCGAACTCAGAACCCTGCGATCAAGAGTTAGATGCCTAACGGACTGAGCCACCCAGGCACCCCCTAAAACAGGGCCACTTTCCGTTATTCTTAAGTTATTTCTGAACCACTAAGGGGTTAATTAAAGAAACGCTAAAACATTTTCCTGGTTTTGTCATGGCTGGATTTATTTTATTTTTACATTTGTAAGAAGCTTTTAAACTAAAACTCTTGCTCCACCCGTCCCTCAAGTACAAGCTGTTACAGTCAATGCCTCATAAGACATATGTGGTAATATTTGTTAGGAAGATAATTATGGTTCCATTAACTAAAACACTGACATTAAATTCTTTCTTTCTTTTTCTTTCTCCTTCTTTCTTTTTTCTTTCTTTCAAGTAGGCTCCACACCCAACATAGAACCCAGTTCAGGGCTTGAACTCACAACACTGAGATCAAGCCCTGAGGTGAGAGAAGAGTCCAATGCTGCTCAACTGACTGAGCCACTTTGGGGGGGTATGACGTTAAATTCTTTCTTTCTTTCTTTCTTTCTTTCTTTCTTTCTTTCTTTCTTTTTTTTAAGATTTTACTTATTTATTTGACAGACAGAGATCACAAGTAGGCAGAGAGGCAGGCAGACAGAGAGGAGGAAGCAGGCTCCCTGCTGAGCAAAGAACCCGACATGGGGCTCGATCCCAGTACCCTGGGATCGTGACCCGAGCAGAAGGCAGAGGCTTTAACCCACTGAGCCACCCAGGCACCCCCGTTAAATTATTTCTTAATGTCACCTTTAGTGAGATCTTTTTCCCCTCATACCTTTAATCTTATGTCACTATCCTATCTTCTTTTACTAGCACTCAAAAACCGTTATGATACAGGATGACGTAGGTATAAGAGGTGTCATAGCAACCAGAGGAAGCTGTAATTATTCTGCAATGTTATCGGTCTGGTTTTGTAGGGAGTTATGTTCTTTAAAAAAAAAAAATGTGTACTTTGTTTTCAAGTTAAGGCAATTAAAAATCTGTGCAGATTGACTATTATGTGTAACTTTCAAAGCACATCTGAGTCCAGTTTCTCAGCCTCTTATTTCCAACAAAGATAAAAAGTGGGGAATTCAGGGGTTAGAGTGCTAATTCAAGCCAAAAATGCTTTGAGGGATTCCTGTGTGTCTTCTAATGTATCATTAACATTCTAATTGAAGGACTAGAGTCTTCTCAAACTTACAGGTTTTCCTACCTCTCTAGTTCCCTTTCTTCCCTTTAGATCAGTATTGATTCACAACCTGGAAGATTATATGTCTTTGGGCACATAGAGAGATACAGAGAAACTGTGTTCTTAAGAATTAAAGCGCAGGGGCGCCTGGGTGGCTCAGTGGGTTAAGCCTCTGCCTTCGGCCCAGGTCGTGATCTCAGGGTCCTGGGATCGAGCCCCGCATCAGGCTTTCTGCTCAGCGGGGATCCTTCTTCCCCCCCTCTCTCTGCCTGCCTCTCTGCCTGCTTGTGATCTCTCTCTTGCTGTGTGTGTCAAATAAATAAAATCTTAAAAAAAAAAATTAAAGCCCAAAGGTAAGTCATAATAGTAGTTCAAAGATGGCTTTCTGTCAACAGTTCATCAATAAAGTCATTTTCCTGTATTAAAGGCCTCAACTGGGAAAAAAAAAAAAAAAAGAAAAGAAAAGAAAAAGAAAGAAACAGCCCATATAATATGTAGGAATACAGCAGAAATACTGGACTCAGAGCTTTGGTCTTTGTGCATGACCATTATCAACTCCCCATTTCTCATCAATTACCAAAATCTTGTTTGATTTCACTGCTATCTAAAACCAAGAAGTCAGGGCACCTGGGTGGCTCAGTGGGTTAAAGTCTCTGCCTTCAGCTCAGGTCATGATCTCAGGGTCCTGGAATCCAGCCCCGTGTGGGCTCTCTGCTCAGGAGGGACCCTGCTTCCCTTCCTCTCTCTCTGTCTGCCTCTCTGCCTACTTGTGATCTCTGTTTGTCAAATAAATAAATAAATAAAATCTTTAAAAAAATAAATAAAATAAAAAATAAATAAAACCAAGAAGTCTCTACTCTAAGTAAACCTTTGTTACACAATTATTTGTGCCTTGTTTTTACCTTTCGTATTTTAAAAAAATATTTTATTACCACCCCCATTTTCCCCTCCTTTTCCGTTCCCTATCTTAAAAGACTTTTAAGAAACTCTTAGTTATTGAAATGATTTCTCAGCAGTAAGATGTAGTGTTTTTGTTTTTGTTTTTTTTAGATTTTATTTATATATAGAGAGAGCATGTGTGAGCGGGGGAGGGGCAGAGGGAGAGGAAGATAGAGAATCTCAAGCGGAATCAGCACTCTGGGCAGAGCCTCAAGTGGGGCTCAGTCTCATGACCCTGAGATCATGACCTGAGCTGAAATCAAGAGTTGGGTACTTAATCAGCTGAGCCACCCAGGCGCCCCAAGTTGTAATTCTTCATACTATCTGATCTTCATTCTGGCCAAATTTATTTTCTTCCATGGGTTTTCTTAGTCATCTGCTTAGCTAGCTTTGGTTAGATTGTTAGATCCAGGAATCAGATGTACTAATCCTTACATCAATCTATAGAGAACTATGTTCAGTTCCCCTGGAATAGACAAGACATAGATAGAAAATCATAGAGGAAGATAAAGGAAACACAGATGAGGATATAAGATGGTATATGTAGTTCTAAATTATAATAAAGGAATTTTATGAAGGATTATTTAGTATATCAATAGTCACCTTTTTTCCCCACAATTTCTTAGCTCTCATCTACAGTATCCTAATAGCTTACTTCCTGGTTTCAGTCCTTCACAAAACAAAATAAAACTTTACTTTAGAAATTCCCTATTTAAGATTATTTATTTATTTGAGAAAGAGAGAGAGAGAGAGAGAGAGAGAGAAAGAATGAGAGAGAGTATGGGAGGGGAAAAAGTCAGAGGGATAAGCAGACACCCCGTGCAGTAGGGAGCCCACTGCGGGACTCCATCCCGGTACTCTGGGATTATGACCTGAGCTGAAGGCAGTTACTTATCCAACTGAACCACCCAGGTGCCCTAGGAATTCCCTAAAAAAAAAAAAAAAGAAAAGAAAAAAAAACCACATCAAAGTTTTTTCTTTTAAGATGTGATCCTTGAACTCTTTGATTAAGGATCATTTACAAGACTAGATTCTTAGTCTCCTTTCCAAACTAGTGAGTCAGCATCTGTGTATCTTTCCAACAAGACTTATTGGTAATTCTTGATCCATCAGCTGGATTAAGGTCTATACATGGTCTATATATAATCAGCTGGATTATATAAGGTTTATATATGCTGCCTATAATTAATTTCATTGGATAAGTGTGAGCCCCTGGAAGACAATAGGTTTGACCAGAATGAAGATCAGATAGTATGAAGACTTAAGTCTTGGGGTGCCTGGGTGGCTCAGCTGATTAAGTGCCCAACTCTTGGTTTCAGCTGAGGTCATGATCTCAGGGTCATGAGACTGTGCGCCACATGAGGCTCTGCACAGAGTGCTGACTCCACTGGAGATTCTCTATCTTCCTCTCCCTCTGCCCTCCCCCCACTCACACATGCTCTCTCTATATATATAAGTAAATAAAATTTTAAAAAACAAAAGAGTTACATCTTACTGCTGAGAAATCATTTCAATAACTAAGGGTTTCTTAAAAGTCTTTTAAGATAGGGAATGGAAAAGGAGGGGAAAATGGAGGTGGTGATAAAATATTTTTTAAATATGAAAGTTAAAAACAAGGCACAAATAATTGTGTAACAAAGGTTTGCTTAGGTAGAGACTTCTTGGTTTTAGAGTCTAAAATACCCAGTTTTCCCCAAGACATTCTCTAAAATGTGGCCTAATTTCCCGCTAGTTTTCCTAGTCTCTGGATTAGCTAGGTTCTTTTGATTTAAGAACCTAAGATTCCTTCCAGGTTAGGTTTATAAGAAGGACACATTAAACTAAAACTGAGCTAACCCTAGGGACAAACTACTCTCTGACTCTTATATAACCTTATGGTTTCTCTTCATGGGGCTTCTAGTCCCTCAAAATTTTAATTTACCATGACCTTGATTCAACCTTATAGTTCTTTTTATATCTTCTCTTCCAGCTTTATCTTCCACTGAAACTTTGTTTTTCTAAGTTCAAATAATCATAGAAGGCATGTGATTAGCCTCATTCATCTTTTTGGCCAAGCCAATGTATAGGTTTCTGACAAACCTGTTGAGTAGCTGACCTCTAATTCAATGAGGGACATTTGGAGACAAGATGGCGTGCTAATGATCATGGCTACTTCAGAGAAAGTCCTGAGTGATGGCTGGACACATGAGTGGCCTCAAAGAAGAAGTTGTATATGGTCAAGGACTGTACCCTCTTTTCCATACCCTAAATACACAAGGTATCTTTCCTAAAAACCATATGAGACTCTGCCTTTGTGTGTATATTCTTTTCTACCTGAAATGACCTAATTTTCCAGTGCCATGAAAATATCTTTTGCACTTTTTCTTATTCCTCATCTCTGAAGATACAATGGAGACTTCCAAATTCATGATCTGTGCATTAGTCGGAGTCTACTTGCTCTTCACCTTCCCTGGGTTTATAATGGGACTTTCTTACTGAAGAAATGCTCCACACCTCAGATCCTTTTTTGTTTAATTTCCTTCAATCTAACTTAATTAAGATGTTTAGAATATTTTGTGTAAGTACACAATCTAATTGTCATGACAAAATGCACAGGGACCTCCAGAAGTTGGCTGGAGTGCACACACTGGGGAATCTCTCCCCTCCCGCCTCTCTCCTCAGGGAGCCCCAGCTGGTGAGTCAGGGCTGTGCTGGCAGAACCCTTGAAAGAGCCTGGAAAATAAGATTCTTAAGAAGGGCAGATTCTTCTTCTCAGTGGAAAATGCCAGGTTGTAAAAACAGAGGCCAAATGACTGAATTTACAGCAGTAATTATCTCAGAATGATAATTAACTATTTTCTTCAAGTTTTCAGAGATTTAAAGGTCTACCACTTTGCTCTAACTGTATCTGTTTTAATATGAGTGTGTTTGGATGTTCTGCTTGGATTCTAAAGGATGATTGAAAACTTTTCTTCTTCCTTCCTAGGATTTTTGCACTCATTCTCCACTTGCTCTTATAGTCTATGATGGGAATTACTTCTGTGGAACTAGTTTTTTTGTTGTTGTTTGTGCAAATGACCATCAGTGATGTATCCTTCTTAAGACGCGAGCATTAAAATAGATTTTTAACATACTGGGACAGTTAAGATCCCAAGCTCTTTGGCATCAGATGGATTTGGTCTAGTTTGGTTTCTGCTACACGGTGATATATAAATGATGGGTTGACGAGAGTGTCTACCCCAGGGGTAGGCACTAAGAGAGAGGATTATTGGTAGAGAATTTGTAAACAATAATAAAACTGACTATAATTTGGTGGGATTTTTATTACCACCATGTGCAGGCACTTCTAAAAAATGTCATCAATAAAATATTCCTCCTTGAAAAAATGATTTTTGGTCCAAGTTCTAAACGAATGGTTCTCAAAATATACTTTGACCTAAGACTGCTGGAAATACTAGAGATCCCTTTGGGGATCCTGTGAGGTCAAAACTATTTTTATAATAACACTAAAATATCAGTTGCCTTTTTTTCTCCTATTCTCTCTTGAGTGTAAAGTGAAGTTTTCAGAAGCTGTAGTACAACCTACTATTTATAGGACTGTTTAACACTAGTGAAAATGCAAAGCAAAGTACTTCCAAGCTAATTTTAATGTAGTTTTTCCTTAAAAATATGTTGTTGCCATGTTATTACATTTTTATTGCTATTTTAAAATGACTTATAAATACATACATAAATGTTTGCCCATCTAATTTCTCATATGGTAAATATCACTAGATATCATCTATGAAAGCAAATGATGTTTCACATTGCAAATGATTCTTAATAATTTAAGAGATCATGAGACCAAAAAGTTTGAAAACCATTGTTCTAAACAACTGCTGTGGTTAATTTTCTTTTTGAGAGCTATGGCATCTTCCTCTGAAAGGATGAAACATACATTGTAAGTACACACATTTAACAAGTAATCAATTGACGGACATTATTTCTAATCTTTGCTCTTATTCACAGATCCACAATTAATATACTTAGAACAGTTACTCTCATGCTTACCTATAAGATGTCTACATAATATGTCATCCAGTGAGGGCCGAAAGGGTAGGGATGTTTGAGATTGTGTTGGGACAAAACAAGTCTAAGCCAGGACTATGTCCCAGTCAAACTGAGATGCATCATCCCTCCACTTCCACAGTACCTACAATGTGACAAGCACTCGACATATATTACTAAATTTTATAATCACAGCAACCCCTTGAGGTATTTGCTATTATTATACCCATTAGACAAATTAGAAAACTCTGGTATAAGGACTACCAAATAATTTCCCTGATACCACACTCAGTAAATGCAAAACCAGGGTTCAAATCCAGTGGACTCCAGCTTCTATGCTGTTAACCTCCACAGTATGTTGTCTTTCTTTGAGACATGTAGGAACTTACCAACGCATAAATTCCGAGAATGACAATTGTGAGTAAAAATATATGGGGATTTTTATGTTGACATATTGCCAAATGTATTCCCATAAAGTTGATCCAATATTCACTCACCAAGAATGCATGAGCTTATCTATTTCCACAAATCCTCACCAAGGTGGTGTATTATCAATCCTTATAAAAAGTACTTGCCGTTCTGATATGAGAAAAAATGTATTTCAGTGTGTTTGCTTTGCTCCTATTCTGATGGTAGTTGAACGTACTTTCATGTGTTTCGGAATGATGTATTGTAATGGTTAATTTTATGTGTCAATGCGACTGAGTGAAGGAACACCCGAGTAGTTGGTAAAACTTTACTAGGTGTGTCTGTGAGGGTGTCTCTGGAAGCGACTTGCATTAGCGGTAGAGACTGAGTAAAGATCTCCCTCACCAGTGCTGGTAGGCGTCATCCAATCCACTGACAGCCTGAAAGGAACAAAAAAGTGGAAGAAGAGTGAATTTCCTCTTCTCTTGAACTGAGACATCCATCTTCTGCCCACAGAGGCCGAAGCTCTTAGCTCTCAGGCTTTCAAACTCACACCAGGACTTAACGCCATTGGCCCACTGCTTCTCTGGCCTGCAGACTTAGACTGAAGTACACCACCTGCTTTCTGGATTCTCCTGCTTGCAGATGGCAAATTGTGGGAACTTTCGGCCTTCAAAATGGTGTAAGCCAATAACAAATCTCCTCTCATCTGTATCTATCTACCTACCTCCCTGCCTACCTATCAATCCTATTGGCTCTTTATATCTGAAGAATCTTGAATAGTACACATGTACTGACATTTCTGTTCATGATTATTGTACTTTTTCAGTTATATTCTTTATCTTTTGCTTACTGATTTGTGCAAGCACTGTATTAAAGAAATCAGACAAATTATCTGTCATATATATTTCATGTGCATTTCCTCTTCTTTTCAGTATGTTTATATTACTTTGCTCTGTAGATTCTTCAAATCTATTTACATAATTAAATTCAATAATCTTTTTTCTCTTGGCTTTTGAATTGTCTTCTATACTCAAATGGACAGCTTCACTCTATTTATGGGTGTGTGTGTGTGTGTGTGTGTGTGTGTGTATAACTTTCAGAGTTTCTTCTTGCTTCTTTTATAGCTTAATTTTCACATTGCAATCTGTGACTTACCTGTCACTTAGTGTAGGTAGGTAGTCACCTTTAATTTTATTTTCTAGCATACATTTTCAATTATTATTTTGTCACAATATAAGTTATATATGGTGACGTTAGTTACCTCTCATTTCTCTACCTTCTCAAAAATACCCTGGATTATTTTTCTTGTCTAGTTTTCCACATGCAGAGTAGAAATAGCTAATCTAATTACAAAGTGAGAATTCCATTCATGTTGTTAATTAATTTTTCTATTATTCTAATTTATATAGACTTAAATTTTGTAATAGTTCCATTGAAGAAACTGGAATTCTTTTTCATTATTTCAAGTCTTATTTGAGTTGCATAATAGTTTCAAATTCATCTTCACATAGATCTCGTTTGAATACAGGAGGAATAGTTATTTTTATATAAGAATTCTGTACATAGGAATTTTACTGAATTATAATGTTGTAGTCTTAAATATGAAGACAAACAATGATCAAACACAAAATAAATCTTTCAAAATGAAAGAGTAGAACAAAATAAACATAAAAGAGAAAAGATAGCACTGGAGCTAACACAGATAATTCCAGGAAAAGTTCACATAAAAACAATACTAATCAGAAGCCTTAGAGAGATTAGAAAAACAAAATAAAAATAAAACAAAAACATTTTGAATTGTTTGAATGCCAGGGAAAAGGGACAAATAAGTACAAAGGAGTTCTTGGACTTTAAAATAACTTCTCAGTTAAGCGGTTCAAGAACAGTATTGAAAGATGTCTTCAAGGAAGTCTCCCACTTTTACATTAACCTAGTAACATTCTTTATTTTGGAAGGAAGGGGTTTTGTTGGTGTTACATCTTTATATCTCGGTTTTTGTTTTCTAATCCTAGTTTACCAAAATAGGCAAAGCAACTTTTCGGTATTATTGT
This sequence comes from Lontra canadensis, assembly GCF_010015895.1. Classification (NCBI taxonomy): domain Eukaryota; kingdom Metazoa; phylum Chordata; class Mammalia; order Carnivora; family Mustelidae; genus Lontra; species Lontra canadensis. Next base: position 11,543,894 of record NW_022631050.1, on the reverse strand, counting down.
ATGCCAAATAGGTTCTGCTTTGTTTTGATTTACTATATGAAATCTCCTTAGTTCTGACTTTGGCTTCACACTGCATACTTTTCCCTCATATCCTTGTTCAAGTACATAATGTATTGTAGTACAAAGTATCTATTTATACCTCTCTTTCACTATTAAGCTGGGAATTAGTAGAGAATAAAGACTACCTGCTTAGACTCTTTCATACACATTCTGAAGAGAGCACCCCACACGTAGTGAGACACTAAGGATTGATGTTGAATAAAAATTCAGTTTCACAAATGTTAACTTACCCTGTAGCAGGCACAACACTACAAATTATATGGAATCCCAAGTAAGACCCAGTCCATGATACCTATTTTTTTTTTTTTTTTTTTTTTTTTTTTGAGAGAGAGAGAAAGAGCAAACACAAGCAGGGGGAAGGGCAGAGGAAGGAGAAGCAGACTCCCCACTAAGCAGGGAGCCCAGTGCAGGGCTTGTTCCCAGGACCCTGGGATCATGACCCAAGCAGAAGGCAGACACTCAACCAACTGAGCCACCAAGGTGTCCCCATGATACTTTCAAAATAACAGAAAGTGGAGAAGATGAAAAAGAAAATTAACAAGCTACAAACTCAAACTGGGTTTCTTCTTCTGAATCACAGCACTGTTGATATTTTGGGCCAAATAATTTCTTATTGTAGGGAAATGCGCTGTGTATTTTAGAATGCTGAGCGTTGTTTCTGGCCTCTACCCACCACAAGATTCCCCACAACTGAGAGAGCCAAAAATGTCACCAGGCATTGCCAAATGTTCCCTGGTGGGGAAATATGTGTTTGACTGAGAACCACCAAGTTAATGTAAGACATGCTCAGTAAAGTAATATAAACAAAGTACTTTGGATATTCAAAATAAGGAGAGACGTGTCTAGTTGGAAAAATCAGGAACGTTTTCATGAATAAATTGTTTAAGATGAAACATTATTAGTACTATGTCCAAGGCATGCTTGAAATTTTGGCTAAAATATCCATCTCTTGAGCTCTGAACAAGTTTGATTTGTTAATTTGAGCATGAGTGTTAGCAAAGGGTATTTATAAAGCTAAAGGGAAATTATGCTATGAATATTTTCTGATATATAAATATCAAGGAAATAATGCTATTCTTTGGCTGATCGTGTGTGTATGTGTGTTTAAAACAAGCTCTGGCTAATTTTATTAAAGAAAAATTTTACATGATTTACTTTTCACCAGTCTGTTCTGGAAACTTCTAATGTTCTTAGAATCGCCTGGATCAATGATAGCCAATATCATACTCTGTAGTATTTCCCACACACCGTGCCCAATTCAGTATTATTGACACCGTGGTGGCAGACACTAGTTTTGGCCAACATGACATGGTATTCTATTTCAGATTTCTTCAAGGCTGGGCAGTTGTTGGCAAAGATGACCAGTATGACTTAGCCATATCTGATCATTTTCAGAGTCTGCTTGTACCTCACCACATGCTTTCCACTTTTCATGATGATATGGAACCTAGAGTTGATCGATTCCAGGGAATTTTTTGTCTTCTTTGCAGCCACCATCTTCCTGCCTTTGGGTGCAGGATGGTCCCAACCAAGAGCAGCTGCCAAAATGGTTGAGAGAAAGGAAGGAAAGAAGCTGATTCTTTGTATATTTTCCAAGTAAATCTTTAGATTTGCAGTTTTTTTTGCTCTCATCTTTAAAATGCAATTTGGTAATATTATATATTTTCTTGATAAAATTCTTGTTTCATTGTATAATGACAATCTTAATTTCTAGTGTTTTGGTTTTTTTTTTTTGCTTTACTATCTATTTTGTTATTACAATAAGGTAAGCATTTCTTTAGTTAGACATTGTTTGATATTTTTTCCCACCTTCATGATTTCATCATTACTTATTTTTTATTATGTAAGCCTTTTCTTTTGTAAATAGCATATTTTGATGTTGTTGTTCCTTTAATCTATTCTTAGAATCTTTTATTTCTTTTTAAAGATTTTATTTATTTATTTGTCAGAGAGAGAGAGAGAGAGCACAGGCAGACAGAGTAGCTGGCAGAGGCAGAGGGAGAAGCAGGCTCCCTGCCTAGCAAGGAGCCCGATGTGGGACTTGATCCCAGGATGCTGGGATCATGACCTGAGCCAACAGTAGCCACTTAACTGACTAAGCCACCCAGACATAGCTCTGAGAGTCTTTTTTTTTTTTTTTAAGATTTTATTTATTTATTTGACAGACAGTGATCACAAGTAGGCAGAGAGGCAGGCAGAGAGAGAGAGAAAGGAAAGCAGGCTCCATGCTGAGCAGAGAGCCTGATGCAGGGCTCCATCCCAGGATCCTGGGATCATGAACCTGACCCAAAGGCAGAGGCTTTAACCCACTGAGCCACCCACTGAGCTCTCAGGCGCCCCTGAGTCTTTTACTAGGCTATATTATAGCATTTATATTTAACTATCTTAAAATATTTACATATTAAATAGTGATAACTTCAGACTTATTTCACCATCTGAATTTTATATAGAGAGAAACTATAGTGGTAACAGAATGGACTTCAGTCCCAGACTCTCTGAGTTCTAGCTATGTGAATTTAAGCAAGTTATTTAGATCATTTGCATTGTCAGTGTCATAATCTATAAAATGACATACTTATGATGCTTGTTGCCTGACACCATTGCAAGAATTAAATGTGAAAACACATCTAATATACTTACAATGCTGTTTAATTTTACTTTATGCAGTCAATGACTTTATTTGTGTATGTAATTATATACTTTCCATACTATGCTTTCTTTACATTTTTTCTTTCTTATTCTTCCATTGGATTAATCTTAGATAATATGTCTTGTTCTTGTCCCTACTAATTTCAGTTTTACAGGGCCATTTATATTCTTCTGTGGTTACTTTTAACTTCTAAAATTTACTTAAAGTTTAATCAATAGCTTTGCTTTCCACACAATCAATACAAAGATTATAAGATTATTTAGTCACATATTTTCCAATATTTTCTTGTATCCCACTTCTTCCAGGACTTAAAATCCTTCTTCCTGAGGGTGGAGCCTGTCAGGGAAAAATTCTCTCAGTTTTTCTTTATCTGAAATTCTCTTCATATGACCCTCATTCCTGAGAGATTAGCTGGACAGAGAATTATAGGTTGACAGTTACTCTCCACATTGTAAAGATATTATTGCATAATCTTGATCCCTATTGTTTTTGTTGAGCTATCTATAGTTAGTCTAATTACAGTTCTTTTTATGTAATGTCTTCTCGATTTTAGTTGTATTTTACATATTCTCTTTGATTTAATATTCTGAAGTTTTAATAAAACATGTCTAAACGTGGAATTATTTATCCTTTACGGAGCTTATGCTTCTTGAAAATGAAGAAATTTAATTCTGAAAATTCTCAACTATGTTGTGTTCAAACTATGTTGTTACTTTCCATATTGTCTCCTGTCAAACTCCTCTCAAATGTGTATTGGGCATTCATTCATTCTATCCCCTCTGTCTCTGAACTTCTCTTCCATGTTTCTATCTCACTGTTTCTGGACAGTGCTGTATTCCATTGGATTTTGCTGGAACGTGCTGTGTTCCAGATGATTTTCTTCAATTTATCTCTCAATTCTCTGATTCACTTTTTAGTTCTTAATAATTTTCCCCAAACTCTTTTATTATGATATTTCGATAGACCTCCTTCTGTGAGATTTTCTTGTGATCGATGATGGAATGTCTCTTTAGAATGTTTTCATGTTTGCTGTGTTAAGTAGTCACAGATTTGGAATCAATTTTTATCTTAGTTATTGAAATATGAGTTTCTCTATCTTGTAGTTATTGGTAACTTAGACTCTAATATTCAAAGACTTGAGTTCAGGTTTCCAAGTTTTCCTTTTTCTTTTTTTCCATCCAGAATCTAGCCAGGGAGAAGCTTCATGGCTGTTCAATAGCTTCACATGTCAGTGTATAGGTTTCATTCTACTTTAACTTTTCACTGAAGTTTCAATTCTCTTAGGGCTCCAGCTATACATATCAATCTTTTTTTCAACCTCTTACATGAATGAACTAATGTTTGGTTATTAAAACCCAAGCGCTAGGTACACTGAGTCTGATACTCAATGCTTTTATCTATTGTGCCCTATGGTTTCCAGAGATTCAGCCCATTAACTTACCACTTTTCATTTTTACCACCTGGGGATTTTTATTCCATTTTGTTAGTTCAGTCACACATTTCATTTATTGTTGTTTTAAATCCAGCATCTCTAGTTGTTCATAGCAGGAGGAATTTTATACTACTTTCACCCACCATTTTACCAGAATTGGATGGGCTACCACTGTCTATCAATTCTAAAAATTTGTATATGGAATGTTCACCATGCACAAGCTATCATAGGAAAGTATAATAATATCTTCAAAGAGCTTTTTTTTTTAAGATTTTATTTATTTACTTAACAGACAGAGATCACAAGTAGGCAGAGAGGCAGGCAGAGAGAGAGGAAGGAAAGCAGGCTCCCCGCTGAGCAGAGAGCCTGATTCAGGGCTCCATCCCAGGACCCTGGGATCATAACCTGAGCGGAAGGCAGGGGGCCTAACACACTGAGCTACCCAGGCACCCTTCAAAGAGCTTTTTATCCAAAATTCTGTTATGGAAATGACAACAGGATTCCTCCATTTTCAAGTGGTAGGAAAGCAGAGGGTTACTTGGTTTATTAAAAACATTCAGCTAACCTTACAACAGAAACCCAGACATTTCTTCTGGCTTCACTTCTAGGACCTTCCTATTTCAAAGAGCAAAGATGAACATCTAGGTCATAATAATAAGACAAATCACATATTGTGGTTCTAGAGGTGTTACTAAGAAAAGAATTATGAGTAAAACATAAAGATGGTGAAATTATATTAAAGCTAGAGTTACTGACAGGTTTTTTGAAAATTCTAAAATAAAAAGGAAAATAAGTTTTTCATACCCATTGAAAATCTGAGGTTCTGAATAAAAATAATTTTTGATATTTATCATGCTGCATTCATATGTACCAGTCAAACGTGAAATTTCCAATACAATATGCATGAATTCATTGATAAAAAACCTTAAAGCAGAATATATTTCAGTATTCATTGCTAAATGGTTTTGCCAAAGAAATTGATCAAGTAACACTTCATGTCAAGTGCCAGGTATTATCATGTAATTTCAAATTCCAGTCTAAAACTCTACCAATATTTTAAAAATAGGATAAAAAAATACAACGTTTATATTTTTAAAAGGCTTTTGCTTCCTCTCTGTCCTTTCCTTCCTAAAATGAAGTGAAACTTACGGCTTGAAATCCTAAATTATTTTCGTCATAGTTTTTTATCGATATGCAAGTTACAAGTAATATCTGAATACAAATTCTAATGAACAAATGGGTATGTTGTCAGGAAGCAGAAATAAAGTAACTACATGAAGGAGCAAATGTAATTTAAACATTACTCCTTATTCATTTACTGAGTAGTAAAAAGCTTATTAAAATCAAAAATTATAGTCACCATGGTTTAAGTCTTAAATCCATAAATTTCAGATGTGTTTTATGGCTTAGCTATTCTTCTTAAGAGATGAGAACCATAAAGAGCTTTCAGACAGCCTCTCTTACTGCAGGCTCATCATATTCTTAATTGCTTTCTCTAAAAAATGAAACTGATCTATAAGTTAATAAGCAGATAGGATAATTTCTAATTTAGAACCCTAATTCTAAGCCCGCCTCAAAACTGAGCAAAGAAAAATATGCTCAGAGGGCACGATGGATCAGCAGATGATGCTTACTTCAGCCTCGACTCCTGGGGCTGCAACACTGCGGACTAAGTCACAGATCAAAACCCAGTCTCTGTGTACTTCTTAGGTTTCTCTTTGACTATGGCAAAATGCTAAAATGCTTCTTGATAATCGAACATATCTTTTAAGGAAGCTGGGTCAGGATTCTGAGTATAGTAACCCCTTATTTTCTCTAGAAATATGAAGTTTGTAAAGGATTTCTGCAGAGGTCTGATCCTAAGTAAATTGATGCACTGAAAAGCAAAATGACTTTCCCAAGCACAAACAACTAATTAATTTCAAACAAGAATAAAACTCAGATTTTTTTTTTCTCTATACCATGGGCTTCCTCATATACTGAAAGTGTAGGATTAATAATTGAATACAGTTTCTTTTGTCACACTCTTTCTACTTCCTTAAAATCAGTACTATATATAACCTCTGGAATATATGACCAAAAAAAAAAAAAAAAGTGAGGCTCAACACTTTACCAAAAAAAACTAATGAGTTTCAGTTCTGGTATAGTTACATTAGCTTCCAATAGCTCAACCCTACTGTTGATAAGAGCTATAAAATCTAGGCAAAACGAACAAACAAAAACAACTCTGGACTATGGAAAGGAGTCTTGGTATGGAGAAGCAACACCATGTGGGAGTTTTCAGGGTGTTTTTTTTTTGTTGTTGTTGTTTATTTGTTTTCCCTTAGAAATATTGGAAAGTAAACCACAACTTCAGGTTGATATAGTGTGGAAGTTCCAACAACTTTTTTCTGGCCACAGGAAACAAAAAAATAAATAAATAAATAAATAAAGAAAGAAAGAAAGAAAGAAAGAAAAGAAGTAGGGGGATGTGGGCATATGGCAGAGATCTAGGGAAAGAATTGCTAATTCTGGTAATAAATTCTCATAAGTCTCAGCCCAACTAAGTACAGGACTGATTCAACCAGTGGAGTAAAGTTTTAAGAAACTGATCTGAGATTTGAGCCACCATTCTCAGAAAATAAGATAAATTTGTAATCTATATATAATTGAATTGATTGACCATTAAAAGGAGAATAAAATTGTTTTCCAAAGAATTATAGCAGAATCCACAGTGTAAAAATGAAGGATTCACAATTTTCCTGACATGATCCAAAATTAACTAACATACACAGAATTAGGAATTGTGAACTATTCTAAGGGCAAGGCAATCAACAGATGTCAACCTAATATGACACAGATGTTGAAATGATAAGATTTTAAAGTAGCTATTATACTGTGCTTTACGGGGAAAAGAAAATAAATTAGAAAAGATAGGAAATTTCAGTAAAGAAATAGAAAACAACAAAGAAATTTTAGACCTAGCAGAATGGAAATGAGAGAGGAAAATGTCAGTGAACTTGAACATAGATCATCAGAAATTACCAATTTGAAGAAGAGAAAAAATAAGATTGGAAAAATGAGTAAGTTCTCAAAGACCCTTGGGACAATTTAAAATGGCTTAACATATGCATAATTGGTGTCCAGAAGGAAAAGAGGATTAAGGAGAGAGAGAGAGAAAAAAAAAAAGGATTTAAAAAAATGACCAAACCCCTTACATTTTTAGAAAAAGAATACACACACACACACACACACACACACACACACACACACATTTACAGACTCAAGAAGGTCCATAAATCCCACACAAGACAAACCCAAAGAAACCCATGTGAATAGAAATTATAATCAAACTAACAAGCAAAGATAGTGAGAATATCTTGGAAACAGAGAAAAATGACACATTACATATAAGATAACAATTTAAATTTCTGCAGAGTTCTTGGTACCATATGGATGAATTAACTTAAAATGAATTGCACCAAAGTGCAGAAGCTAAAACTATCAAAATCTCAGAAAAAAAAAAAAATGTGTGAACTTTGTATCTTATTAAGCACAGTTTTGTGTCTTTTGGTTTTTGGGGGGTTTTTTAGGGATGACAACTAAAACACAACTAACCATAGGAAAAAAGATAAATTGGGCTTCATTAAAATTTTAAAAATTTTGTACTTAATTTTTTTGAAGATTTTATTTTTAAGTAATCTCTACATCTGACGTGGGGCTCAAGCACACAACACTGAGGTCAAGAGGTGCACATTCCTCCAACTGAGCCAGCCAAGCACCCCATAGAAATTTTTTGTACTTTTAAAAACACTGTCAAGAAAATGAAAAGACAACCAACACAGTAGAAGAATATGCTAGCAAATCATATATCTTATATGGGACTAAGTAGCCAGAATATATAAAGGGCTCACAGTAAAAAGGCAAATAATTTTTTTTAAATGAGCAGGCAAAGGATTCAAATATATATTTCTCCCAAGAAGATACACAAATAATCAATAAGCACAAGAAAAGATGTCAAAAGTCATTGGTCATTAGGAAAGTGCTAATCAAAACCACAAGGCAATACCACCTCACACCCAGTAGAATGGTTAGAATCAAAAAGTAAGATAATAACAAATGTTGGCAAGTATAGGGAAAAGTCAGAACCCTTGTTCATTGCTGATGAGAATGTAAAACAGTATAGCTGCTTTAGAAAACAGTGTGACATTTTCTCAAAACTTAAATATAGAGTTACCATTTGATCCAAGAATTCCAATACTATGTATATACCCAACAGAAATTTAAACATATGTCCACAGAAGAATCTGTATATGAATGTTCTTTGCAGCATTATTCCTAAGGGCCAAAAGGTGGAAAGAATCCAAATGTCCATCAAATGATGAATGGATAAACACAATAAGACATATCTCTACAATGGAGTATTATGTGGCCATAAAAAGGAGTGAAGTGATAATATTGCTGCCATATTCATAAACTTTGAAAACATTATGTGAAGTCAAAGAAGCCAATCACAAGGACTACATATGCTACAATTCCATATATATTATATGTTCAGAATAGAGAAATCTATGGGGACAGAGAGCAGATTGTGGTTTCCTATAATAGAGGAGTTGGAGGGTTAGGGAATGATAGCTAAAGAGTACAGTTTCTTTTGGGAATAATAAAAATATCCTGAAATTGGTCATGATAAAAGCTGTGCAGCTCTGTTAATATATTAAAAACTATTGAACTTTACACTTTAAATGGTGACATATGATATTTGAGTTATATCCCCATAAAGCTGTTAACAAAATAATAATAATAATAATATGTTAAGACCAATTAGGGATTATCCCAGAAAAATAATGTTGGTATAACATTCAAAAATCAAACAACAGAGTGACATCAGCTTTACTGGTAAAATAGGAGATTCCAGTCCTCAAACTCCCACAGAAACACCAATTGTAACAGATGAGAATACCTTTATGGGAGCATAGGAGTCTGGCTGATAGGTTCTAGCTCTCGTGTAGGAAAAAATCCAAGAGTAGATGCGTTAAAGAGAGTAAGAAGAACAGTTTTACTATAACTTTGTCACCTCTTGTGTGTGGGAGAGGGGAGAGAGGGAGACAAGCAAGGAATGAGAATTATGGTATCTGAGGACATCTGTTTCTGCCTCTAGTAATGGAATGGATGGAGACAATTCAGAATAAATAACAGCTTGATAGAAGATGATGTATTGTGGATACAGTAAGAGTGATTCTGTCCAGCTGGAAGTATAGATAGAACTTCCAGGTAGAGACATCTATGAGGCAGTCAAATATAAAGGTCTGTAGTTCAGAGTTTTCTGCTAGAGCTGGAAACATTTAGTTTGTGGATGATAGTTGAAGCCAAAAGACAGGGTACTATATCCAGGACCCCTTTAATGAACAAGGCAAGGGCTGAGGATGGGCTCCCAGGAACACTGATATTGAAGGGGTTAGTAATAAAAAAAAAAAAAATCCAGAGAAGAGTAAGGAGATTCTGAAAGGCAAGAAGAAAGCCAGAAGAGAAGGATATTACAGAAGCTAGAAGGGAAACACAACGAGAAGATGCAGCAGCCATTTTCCAATGTCAATTTGGGATCACCACATTTCAGAGGAAGCAACCAAAATGTTTCATCCAGAGAAGAGAAAACCACAAGACGGAAGCAGAAATAAATGCAAAGTTGGTTTTCTGATATCCGCAGACTAATGATACATAAAATGGAGTAGTTTTTGTGTGGGTGGGAGGGTTCAAAAGTCAGAACTAGAACCAATGTCTAGAAGGTTCAGAAAAAAAGATCTCAGCTTAATTTAGGAAAAAAAAATTCTGCATTTTGCTAGAATTATCCAAACAAAAAGTGGACTGCCCCAGTGGGGTTGTTAGTACTAGACTGCTTTGTCTCATGTCAGAGGATCAGGACTGCAGAAAGATGCCATATATCTATCACCATTATCCAGAAGTGCTTACTAAACAGTGAATTGAATAACATGTAATTGCTAATGTTTAGCCATTTTTAACCAATAAAAGCGATAATTTTATTTAGTGCAATCTAGTATTTACTAGATGAAAAAATGATAGAATAAATAAATAATGAATAAATGAAGAATGAATGAATATTGGACTAGGAAGTCCTTTTAATTTTCAGTGAACAGAAATGTAGATGCTTTTTAAAAATTAGCTCTATAAACACTAAGTATTTCCTGGAAATAACACAAATTGACTATACAGTGTGTCAGAAGGAAGTATGTTCCCTTCCACCTTTATGTAGCTATTTCTTAAAGGGGTCCAAAAGCAATATTTTAGTCAAGTATTATGTATATACTTATTTGAGTAATTTCGAGTAAATGTACTCAGCAATGTTGCATTGAAAGTCCATTTTATAGACTGAACAGCAAAATATTATTTTATGATTGTTGTTATTATTGTTATTGATAACACCAAAAAAGAAAAAAAAAGTCTTGTAATAAACACACCTCTGAATCAAGAAGTTCAATAGAGAATTTATTTTTTTTTATTTTGAAAGAAAATATCTTATTTAACAATACAGCTTTGATGATTCAATTTCTGTTGGCTTTTATCATCCATTTGTAAGGATCTTAAGCTACTCAGAAGGAAAGAAATTGCTAGTTGTTGATTTTTTTTTAATGATTCCAAGTTACTATGAGTATAATTTCCTCATGTTGTTGCTTGGGAGTCATAAAAGTCACCACAAGCACAAGTTTTTGTTCTTATTTTGATTTCTATTGACTAAGCCTTTCCCTTTTCAGCCACTTAGTGTCACCCTATCACAACCAAATTATAGTCTAAATTATAAAGACAAAGTGCTCCTTTCCTCAGCCACAGTGGAATGCAGACTCCGTGGAGCATAAATTGTTCCCTAGGGCATGCAGTAGTCAATCTTTCATTTTCTTTCACATTCCTCATTCTAGAGAATTTCTGGCAAAATTACACGATAGGAAAATGAATATTTTGCTTCTTTCACATTTTGTACATTTATAGTCTAAATTATTTTCATCCTGTTAGGCATCTGATTAGTTATTAGCCTGCCTAACTTCTGAATCAAAGCTAATTAAACACATGATTAATTATTAATAAGATGCTAAGTACATGTAGCCATTTTCTGGATCTAGATGTTAATAATCACAAACAATTCAGTTGACATTTTCTCCAGCCAGAGTCATCTCTAGATGAGCTATTGATCATGGTGTTGTCTTGCTCAAAAATCTTCTAAGCAGTTATATTTCCTGAAGGTAAAAATTTGACTAGTCTCCTTATTCTAATATTTAAGGCCTCCATGATCTGGCCCCACATTCTGGTTCTTAGCCCCATTGGAGTCTCTGGTTGTCAATCCCCAACTGTATCTTACCCAATCTTGACTATAAAAATCTGTTCACTCTGTTATTTCTACTGAGATGCCCTGTACTATTTACCTCTATGCATACTTCCCAATCCATCTCCAATATTGTCTCTTCCATGAAATCTGCTATAAATTGGACATGATTTTTCAAACACAAACCATCCAAAGTCAGAAAGGTTTTATTGTTCTTGGATTAATATTTTATAAGTGTGGAGAAGTGTTTCCTATAATCCATATCCTCTATAGCATATTGCCTTTCATGTCTCATTGTCTATACCTGGGTCACATACTAATCATTAATGAGGTTAATGAGTGGATATCACAAATGGTCCAGCCATCCATGGGGATGGGACAGGAATGAAAAGTTAAATAAAGCCAAGGAGGGAGGCAAAGATTTGGGGTAGATAGTCATTGTTTTCAGCTCTTTCCAATGTGAAAATAATTGCTGTGTCTATAAATTCCAAGAGCATTTTCTTTAGACAGTTACCAAAGAAACCTGTTCCAATCAGCCTGTGTTACAGATGAGAAATAGACTAGAAACTTCATTTCTTTATCCCGGTTATCTAGTACACATTGGGTACCAACGAAGTTCTTTGGAAGTAAATCTCATGTAAGTGACCATTGCTGATATTCCTCAATAACAGGATGATAACTGTACCCATGTTTAGAAGGCAATAAGAGGTTAAAAGAAGAAGAACATTTGTGTATAAATACTGCTGGTGGTTACAGTTGTCTGTTCTATCTCTGTTACTTCCTAGCTGCGTGAACTTTGGCAAGTTACATAAGCTCCATAGCTTTACTTTTCCATGTGTAAAATGGAATTATTTTACATGAAAATACTTTTTTTTTAAGTGAATCAATGTTTGTAAATTGCTTAGGCCGGTGGCTGAGACTTAGTAACTAGTAGCTACAGTTTGCTGAGACTTAGTAACTAGTAGCTACAGTTAGGAATCTCCATGGATCACAAAGTTAGGGCTATTTTGGTCAGTGCAGGGTATCAAAATAAAATAAATTCCCTAAAACATGTATCCTTTCTATAAACAAAATCAAGCTAATTTCCACATAGATAAATGGGGCTAGCAAGACACATTTGACTTTTACCAACTGTCATGGCAACAAAGTGAGCAAAACTGATAAACTCTGAATTTTCCCATTACCTTTTCTGGATTTAAAATAACACAACGGTTCAAAAGTATTTTTTGATAATTCTTTTAAAAGAAGTATTGACTCCAATCCTTATGTGAAAAGAGAGAAAACCAAGCACACCAAAATGAAGGTAGGGAGGTAAGTAATATGAGATACTGTTACCAGCTGGATCCCAAGACTGGACCTTTTGCCCACCTGCTTGTATTCACTAAACTTTGTCTTACATTTTTCCTTTAACTCTTTTTTCTGGCTTACCTGTTAACACAAGCAAATGAAACCCAAAACCATGCCTCAGATGATGGCGACTGCCCTGACCAGACCTCCCACCATCCCAGACCACCCAGAACCTCTGAGCTAAAACTCTGACTTCCATCTGCACATAGACTGTGAAGGGACCCCCCTGGTCTGCCTTTACCTCAGCAATTGCCTTTACCTCATTATAATATTAAAATAAAACCTCCACCCAAGGAGGAGACTCAGCCCCATTTACATAACATACAACGTAGCGCAGGCATGTTTCTTTAAGATGCTTGTGGACCTTAACGCCTGCCTCTACCGAGGATGACAAGACTTCCCTATCTAAATACTTAAAACCCTAAATAAAAGGTACCCATTCACCCTCTCAGAGAGACACAACTTTGGAAGCTATTCTGTGTGATCTCCTTATTTGCTGCATATAAAGTTTTTTTTTTTTTTTTTGGTGTGACAACTCCACCTAGGATATGTGACTCACCAAGGAGCAAACTCAAAGTCCAGTTACAATTTGAAAGGAAAACAAAGACTATCCCTCATGCATTCACAAAGTTTTGAGCAATGTTTTTTAAAAATCAAATTTGGAAGTTAGAATCCTAAACTTTTAATATCTGACAAGAAATTAAAAAAATTCCACTGAAGTTGGTGAAAGAAACTGAGACGTACAGTTTAATATCTATCACATTACATTTACAAGGCAATAAACTCACCTATTTAGCGACTGCAATGTTTATCCAATTGTTTTTAAAACACGACCAGAATTTGCAATTTTCGAGAATTCAATGTTACCAGTTAATAAAACAACTCTTACTCACATCTAACCTAAGCATGGTTTGTCAATTATTACCATAAACAGTGGCACTTACAGCAAATGTTTAACTCCAAGTTATGTCAAAGCACTTTTCAGAGTGATATAATTTGTGTTAAATCTGCAAAGGACTATATTTAATGGTCCATTTCAGACATGGCCTCTTAGTTGCTGGTACAATCTAATAATGAATGTAGAACAAACCAATGTCAAGTTTTTTTCCATTCAAAAAGCTGTGGAGACATTATCTCTCCAAGTTGAACTTAGATTCATGCAACCACAGGGCATTTATAGAAATTCTGATTCTCTTTTTCCCTTCTGCATTTTTTTTTTTTCCCTGGTTAATACCTTTTTATATTCACATGACCCTAGTTTGGTCAGTTAAAATCCCGCAAAAACGACCTTCAGTTTGTGCTTATTTTTTTTTTTTCCACCTCTCTTATAATCTGGAGGGTGCCTTCACTGTCGAAGAATGTCTGTTCCCTCTCCTCCCACAAGCAGCTTGCTCTCAGGTCAGCCAGCTATTTGGGACTAAGCTGGCTCATTCATTCATTACTTAATCAATCATTTAGCTCATTTATTTAACACATATGTATTGTGTGCTTACCATGTGAAAGGCACTGTTGTTTAGGTACTAGGGAGACAGAGCGAACAAAACAGCAATAGGCAAATTTCCCTTCCTGTAAGCAGAAAGAGTTATGGATCCCCAGTAAAAGAAAGACCTGATATAGCTCTCGCTCTCGCTTTTCTTTTTTTCAATATAACTCTCTTGATGTAAGAGATGTGATTTTTGTGGCCCCACCCCACCCCCAACTACTTTCTGTAATCCAGGCTCTACCAGCTCTTCTTGCCCAAGCATACTTCTTGCAGAACTTTCTAGGAGGTGTCCGAATTACAAAGAAATGCAAAAACCTCCATAGTTCAGGATTTTAAAGGAACAAAGGAAATACACAAACTAACAAATCTCTAGCCTAACCACATCAGAGACAATAAATCAGTGGTAAAAACTCCCTGGGCTGCTTGAAAAGCAAGAAAGGCCCCGCATTCCTTACCAGAAATAAGGAGCCCAGGGCCCAATCCAGTTGGTACCAGCTCTTGGAGAACAGCCATAGACCTTCCTCTGTCCACAGTTAACTTCTGCTTCATTATAATGTTAAAGTCTCCGCCCTAGGAGGAGCACACACTTCATTAACATAACATAGGTCACATGTAAAGGCATGTTTTCTAAGTAAGTCCAGACAATCTTGTGTCTGCTTTACATGTGATGACAAAGCTCACTTTTCTGAATATTTTACCCTAACCCTAAATAAATGGAACCCACTCACCCCTACTCAAAAAGACATGCTTTTGGAAAATATTCTCAGGATCTCCTTTTCTGCCGCGAATCAAGTTTCCTTTGTGTGACAACTCCACCTGGTGTAGTCTCTACCTGTAACCACCACCAAGTGAACTCATGTTAGTTCTATTACATTTGCTCATGATGGTTTCTCTTCAGGCGAGGGAGAGAAACAATAGCATGATAAATAGGCCTTTCCAAAAATTCTTTGGGAAACATAAATTACAGAAAGAGTAGAAAGGGAGTGCTGGCTGTGGATGAGGTTGTCATAATATCAGATACAGTGGTCAGGGAAACCCTCAGTAAAAATGTGGCATTTGAGCCAAGAGTTTAAGGAGGTGAGGAAGTAAGCCATATGGGCAATTGAGAGACGTTCCTTAAAGATTGAGGGAAGCACTATTGCAAAGACCCCGAGGCAGGAGAATGCCTGGGAAGTTTAAGGAAAATCATGTCTGGTGCAGTGTGCTGGAAACAGAGTGAAGCAAGAGGAGACCCGTAGAATATGAGACCAGAAAAAGAAAAGAGAACAGACCTCATGAGGTTTTATAAATTATAGCAAGGACTTCTTTTCTGCACTTTGAGGGAAATAAGAAGTCACTCAAGAGTTGTGTGCAGAAGAATGAGTGACAGGATCCAACTTATAGTTAAGAACATCGCTGTGGTTGCTGTATCAAGAGAAAGCGGTACACAGGTAAGTGTAAAAACAGAAGGAAATAAGAATCTACTAGAAAGCCATTGAAATAATTCAGGTGATAGGTGATAGTAATTTCAGTAAAAAGTTGGCTGGAAAATGTAATGAAAGTGGCAGAGGTCTGCATATATCTTGAAAGCAGAGACTACAAGATTTGCTGATTGATTAGAGAGGGTAAGAAAGAACTAAAAAGTGTTTTCAAATCTTTTTGGCCTGGGGGAGCCTGGGTGGCTCAGTGGGTTAAAGCCTCTGTCTTCGGCTCAGGTCATGATCCCAGGGTCCTGGGATGGAGCTCTGTATCAGGCTCTCTGCTCAGCGGGGAGCCTGCTTCCCCCCCTCTCTCTGCCTGCCTCTCTGCCTACTTGTGATCTCTGTCTGTCAAATAAATAAATAAAATCTTTAAAAGAAATCTTTTTAGCCTGAACAACCAAAAGGAAACAGTTGTAATGTCCTGATATAGGAAAGATGGGTGGGAATGAAAGAGTAGAGGGAAGGTGGGGAAAATCAGAAGCTAGATTTGGGGCAAGTCTACTTGCAGAAATGTAGTCAAGATCCAAATGTTGATGTGGAGTTGGCAGTTGGTTATACAAATTCAGGGAAGAGATCTGGATTGGAGAGATGGATTTTGGAGTCCTCAGTTTGTGGCTGATAATCTCTGAAACTGAATGAGATTTCTGAAAATATGCATGTAAATAGAAAAGAAAGAGGTCTGAGGCTTAGCCTTAGGGAGACTCAAACATGTCAAGTCTGGATAGACAAGGAAAAATCATCAAAGGAGATGGAGAGAGACAGTCAATAATATGGGAAGCAAACCAGGAAATGTATTGTTCTGGAAGCCAGGTGAAGAAAGTGTTTAAAGGAAGAAATGATTGCCTACATCAAATGTTGCCAATTAGGACAAATGAGATGAAGACTGAAAATTGACCGTTGATTTAGCAATGTGATCAGTATTTCTTCTCAGTGGGGAGAAGAAAAAAATCTGACAGCCAGAAGTGCTGCCTCATTTGAAGTCCTCCTTACATAACCCTGGATCCCATAGTTTTCAGGAGCTGAATGGATTTTGGAATTTATTTTATTCTATGATGCTCCATTACTCAATTCCTTATGTCTATGCCTGGTCTGATTTCATATTGGTATTTTCAAGTTGATCTTTAAGAAAATTATGTGAAAGAGACAAATATTACTATCATTGTTTCTTAGGAAATACAGTTTTAAGAGAAGATAAATGTTTTATCGTTACACTTCTGGTTAGTGCAAAGTGGTGACCTCAGCCCAGGGCTTCTGACTTCTAGAACTTTCTCCTGCTCCATTAATTTCTAAGAGAGTGATTGATGCCTCCTTCCTTTTTCTTTGGACTTTCCTTTATGCGTTGCCCACTTCTTTTCATAACTTCTGTTTACTCTTACTTAATCCCTTGAATTTGGGTCCTTAGATTTTTTTCGAACACCTGCATGCCATGACCTTTAAGGACAAACATTGATAGAACCTTAGGGCTTCAGGGAATTTGGACTTCTGCCAGGCTACAAATCCAGATAATAGTTTCATATCACCTCATGACCATCCTTTCCTGTAGGATTTACTTTCTTCTACTACCCAGCATAGGAGAAAGTTTGGGTAAATGACCAGCACTGTACCATTGAACATATATCTCTCCATTCTCTTGTTACAAAGATAATGATTATAGAGTTCAACATCCAAGTACTCAGTAAATATTGTGAGTCTGATCTCATATAATATACTTGTTCTCCTTTTTCCTGTCCTTGTTCCTGAGTCTTTCGAAGAGTTTTTCTTCTTTCCACCCTTATATTCAAACATAAGAAGTCCATAGTATTTTAATGACTTAAGAGATCATTTTACAACAGACATCTATCTTCAAGCTGACTTCTCAGTGATGTCAACTCATTACCACTCACACACATAAGCATCCATTTGGAAAAAAATATTGGATTAATCACAACTTTTAGATCATAAAACATGAATGACAAACACCAGGCAGGCAGTGGATTGTATCAGTATCTGTTTCCTGGTTGTGATATTGTATAAGGCAAGATGTTACCAGTGGAGAAAACTGGGCAAAGGGTATTTAAGACCTCTGTTTTACTTCTTAAAACTGTATGTGAATCTACAATTATCTCAGAATAAAAAGTTTAAAATTTATACAGGTAAAACGACATCCATGGGCAGACTTCTTTTTCTAAGACCTTCAAACTGTGATATATGATGCTGAGGAGGGAAGGCACAACAGAAATTGCGCTCTTAGGCAGAAGCTAGCATGCTGGCCTTTGGAAGTGGTATAAAAAAGTCACAGAAGCTAACAGATAAATAGCAGTCTGGATAAAGAGAGGTGGCAATGAATATGAATTTTTATTTTAGCACCAAATATAGTCGTGGCGTTTGCAGTATTACTGTTAGTATAGAGTCCACCTCCAATCAGCTGCCACAGTCACAGTCAGCCACCTGCTGCAAAATCATGTATTTTTTTTCACAAGAATTGTTATAATCTATGTATCCGGCTGGTCATTGTTCCAATTTCCAAAGCTAAATCAAATATGTTGTCCTTGTTTCCACTCCATCTCTTTTCTAGTCTTCCGGCTTTCCTTCCCCTTCCCAGGATTTCTTAAGATCATTGACTCCACTGACGGAAGTCAGACTTCTGACCGCCTAATAAATAAGTTCACCAGTGAAGAGCCTATTTTTCCTTCTGTTTAATTACAGGCTTCAGAGACACTCAAAATGGAGGGTGTCCTAGGGACAAATAATACTGTAGGCTGGGTTTACTTATCTCCTGTTGGTATTGGCACCAAGCCCTTCCTCTGCTTTGCAATTCATGGCTGTGTCTGTGGCTGCATACTAAACAGACCGAGGCCACCACACAGCCCGTCCAGATGCCTCTCAACTAATCCACATACCTTAACGGCCAGTTCCAGTTCAGAGCAGTAGTTTAGGTAACTAACACTGCTGATTTGTTTCTAGTGCAATCTAGGTAAGCCATCATAAATTAAGTCATGTATTATCCTTTGATTTGGATGTGGTGAACTATGCTGGGACTTGAACCACCACGTGCTTGTTCTGAATTCTGGATGATTGGCTTCAAAATTGACCCTTGGAAATGTATGTATCTATAAAATGATTAAATGGCAGAATTAAGAATAAAATCAAACATACAAGAAGCTGTGAAAAATAAATTTCCCTCCTACTCATGTTTCCTCAGACTCTCATTTCCCTTATGCAGAGAAAATCACTGTTAATAGTTTCAAGCAGAGACATCTTGTGCATATATGAGTATATGTGTGTATGTTTCATAGAGAAGGAAGACACCATAGCTGTATTTCCCTAATTATTACATAAAAACCAGCAGGCTGTACACAGTGTCCCACAATTTGTTCCTTATACTTAATGATAACTCTTTTTTTTTTTAAGATTTTATTTATTTGACAGAGAGAGATGCAGCAAGAGAGGGAACACAAGCAGAAGGAATGGGAAAAGGAGAAGCAGGCTTCCCGCCGAGCAGAAAGCCCGATGCTGGGCTCGATCCCAGAACCCTAGGATCATGACCTGAGCCGAAGGCAGATGCTCAAAGACTGAGCCACCCAAGCACCCCACTTAATGATGACTCTTAGAGGTCTTTCCTTGTCAGTAGCTGCAACCTATTCCACCTTCCTTTCTATCATCGACCTATCTATCTAGATATCTAGATATCTATCTATGTATTTTCAGTAAGTTCTACATCCAGTATGGGGCTTGAACTCACAACCCTGAGATCGAGAGTTGCAATCCCTATCGATTGAGTCAGCCAGACCTGCTGCCATGCCTTTTTAAACAGCTGCTTAGTATTTTTGTTGAGCAGATATAATCCTTTTGTATTTACATAAGCAGCCCCATTTTGATGGACATGTGCTATTTCTAATATTTTATTACCAACAATGCTGTGTGAACATCATTGCATGTAATAATTTGTGCTACTTGTAATAGTATCTGGAGGATTTATTCCTGGAGGAATTCCTGACCAACAGATATATTCAGTTTTTAGGTTAATAGGTATTGCCTAATTGTCTTCCCAAGAGGCTGTACAGTTTTCCCAACCATGTAAGAGAGGACTTACCTCCCCTTAGCTATCTCTCTTTGATCTATTATCCTTTTTATCAACTTGCCATTCTGATTATAATTGCAAGCAATATGTATCTTATTATGAGTATGGTTAAGCACCTTACAAACCATTTGCTCCATTCTTTCCACCTAACCACTAAGTTCTTCATCATTCCTTGAATAATGTCTATTCCTCACTAGCTTGAAATGACAACTGAAATCTTTGTTTATTTCAATCTGTTTTTGAATTCTATTCCATTTTATTTATCTTACTGTTTATATGCGTCCATATCAGTTTACTTCTATATTTTTCTAATGTTTTAATATAAATTAAATTCATGCCTCTTTATTGTCCTTTTTCAGAAATTCCCTAGACATTTTGCAAGCTTTTATTTATTTATTTGTTTGTTTGTTTGTTTGTTTATTTGGCAGTTGTGTTGGAGTTGTTTCATCAAACATTGAAATATGCACTGTTTAAAAGTAGGGCACGATCATCATGAGACAAGGAAAGCTTTATGCCCAAGGTTGAGTTAGACCTGGGACTGAAAATGATGTGTAGGAAAAGAAGAGGTAAAGGACCAACAAAGGGAAGAAAATTAAACATTCCAAGTAGCAGATCCTGTATAAATCCCAGAAATGCCCTAGAATAAAACATGCTCTTGAATGCCCTAGGTTATTTAAGCAGCCAGCTAGTTTTGCAGGTCAGCATGTATAACCCTGACTTCTGAGGGCTTGACAAACAGTACCAGGGTTCTGACCTTACACTGAAATTCCTTGAACTCTGAGTACCTGTGAGCACGCACCCAACATGCCTGCCCCCCAGTGTGCACATTAAAAGTCACAAGGAGCATCATTAATGAGTGCTTCGGTGGGAAGCATAACTTAGAGGCTAACAAGTTCCAAGGAAAGAGGGAGATCAACACAGAAGCCCAACCACTGGCTTCGAGCAGCTCGTTCCTTAAGTATGTTGGGACCCAGACCTTTTAATTTTACTTCAGTGATCTCAAAAGCAGGAACCTCGTGTTTGCCACTATTCCAGGTAACCATCTCTCTTTTTGGGAAGAGATTTTCATGGGTACTCTAAGAACCTGATTTGTTCTAGATTTGTTTTTTGGGTAACTTAACTATTCTCACATTTATAAGATTTCCTCTAAGACGGTGTTACCACCAGCTTATGACTTACATATTTACTGGTGAGAAATACAGAAGACGAAATGGTCCATGTCATTAGTCTTATTTCTTCTTTATTAGTTCTACTACCATTGAAGTAATATGACACAATATAATCTTTGCTTAACTTTGCTAGGCTGTGCATTTTTTTTCTAAATAAAAGTTACTGCTGATAAATCCAAATGCTGTGGCAGGATTAATTTAAGACATATTTACTGTTGCCTACAACTGTCCTTGAGGCTTCCCCATTTCTCAGTGCTGAGCAACGCAGACAGACCCATCTTAGAGTTTATTTTGGTTCCTCTACTTTTTTTAGCATCTCATTCAGACTAATACCTGCATCTCTGTATCTGTGTTACTTGAATGCAATGTATCTGAAAGATTTCAGTCCTGCTCATCATTTCGTGATAACCCCGAGGTCCGTCAGCTAATGCATCAGCAGTGAGGTAGGAATAATGGATGACTGTGGACTCCTCGCTAGGTAGGGTGCAGCACAGGAGACTAGGGAGTGACTTGAAAGTGAAATGCAGACTTTATTTATCTGTTAAGCTGGTTCCCTAATGATTTCATCTACTCATAAATAAACTTTCTTTATGGACAAAATTTGAATGTTCATTTTCCTCTCTGTTAGTATGCAAATCTATTTGCTGCATTCGAGCGAAAGAGAGTGCAACTCATTTTCTGGGCTTATAAATTGTTCATTACCATGCTCTCTGATGGCCAATTCATGGCTCCATCTGCAACTCAACAAATCTCTTTGCCTAGATAAACTTGGTGGAGTAAAATATAAGGTGCCGAAGAAGATGCATTTGAGATTAAAGGGGGGAGAAAGATATATTTCACAAAAATCCTCGAGCTTATCATTTTAAATTTTGTAACTTCATACTTGTATTCATATTTGCATGGTATACTCTAGGATAATAAATACTTCACTGATCTCATTAACCCAAGTTTAAGAGCCACCTATGAATGACATGTAAAGATTTTCTCATTGTCCCTGGAAAGCGTCTCATTTTAAGGGAAAAACAAACCTGCAAACAAAACCTCTAGAACAGAGTACTTTCTTTCCTCTGTGATGTGTTATTTTAACCGGTAAGGCTCAACACAAAGAACTAGGATAATTATGTTGAAATGCTGATGGTTTGGGTCATTTAAAACAAAGCAATCAAGTTTACTACCTTTTCTCCCTTCTTTGGTAAAGACACACATGTAAATCTCAACAGGACTGTCATGTAATTTTAAATGGACCTTCCCCCCCTTGGAGCTAGTTAAAGTCACTCCTTCATGCATGTATTTAACACCCATTAATGTTAATGGGATGGACTTCTGTTTTCACATAAGGAACTTGATTTCTTTGTGTGAAAATAATACTCCACAAATAATGAACTTTCTTCCTCCAGCTAAAATGTGAAAACAAAAAAATGCAAGGTGCAAGGAAGGTCTTTCGAGCAAACAATATCTGCCTATAGAAAGAACAAAAGGCATTTTCACATCCGTCTACTGTCGGATAGGAATCTGGCTCACAATATGTATTTCCTGTCACTGCTGAGCTAGAGAATCTACCGGGAGATTTTTTTTCAATTAAAATTCTGTGCACCAATAATGGACTCTGCTATGGAGCTTTTAATTAAAAAAACAAACGGAATGATATAAACCCACATTGTCTCTAAGCGCTGTTTGTATTAAAGGATTAGACTGATGAGATGTTTGGATTTTATTGTCCTAAACATGTGTTTCAGTTGGTGCTCTCGGACCCACCATGTGAAGAAAGTGAAATGTAAGTAAATAGCAAGAGGCTTCATGTTTTTATTTAGCATTTTCAAAATTCAAAGAATAAAAAAAGGCTCAAGTCATTTGAGAAGCCCCAAATGAGTCTCAAATGATGATTATAATCATGCAAGAAAAGTAAGAGCAAATTGTTTTTAAATGCAAATGGCTCAATTTTTCTAAAAGCAGGAAAAGAGACACTTTCATTATGATTAGTTTTGGCAAATATAAGGAGCCTCATTGATTTCTAGGTATTTTTGCTCACTGCATTCTCCACCAGAGTGGTAGCAAGGGTTCTTCAGTCTCACAAAGATGTCATCTTCATCCGCACCCCCACTTGGAAGTCACAGTGTTGGTGGGCCACCATTTTCTGGGTATTCGGTTTCAAATATAAGCCACCTGACAAAGATTCTCACCCGTATTTTGTGTACATTTCAAAATGCATTTGATATACGTTATGAGAATAACTGACTCAATTTTCTCACTTTGGGGACTGTCAACTTAATGGTTCCCAGAATTCTATTCTGGACTTGGGGGAGAAGGTGCCATTAATAATGCTGATGATGATTAATAAGAGCTGTAATGCACTGTGACTTAATGCAAGTGTCAGAAAAGCATGTCTGCCAAGCACGGCCTTCTCGGTGCAGCCCTGATGACCAGGTGGCTCTTTTCAATTATTATTACCTGTCACCCTCAAGGCCAAAGTCTCATGGCCTGGGCGCTGCCTCCAGATGAAGAGGCCGTGCTATGTGGAATGTCTTCCTTGGCCCTGGAACCATTCACCTGCTTTGGTGGATCATCTCATTATTGATCATCTGTGCTTTATGTCTGTGCTCTTCTTCCAGCTCTGGCATGGCTGACTCTCCATTGCTCTTTCTTTGTGTTGATTTTGGACTCCCCTTTTTCAGTCTTCTGGTGTTTATAACATGATGGAATTTTTCATGCCTGATGTACTTACCTAACTCTGGACCTCCTAGCTGCCTCATCTTGCCCAGTCATCTCCTATCTTTGACCCAGCATAATAGAATACAGAAATTTATAACTGGAAAAGATCATAAATGTTGAATCTAATTATTCAATCAAGATGATCATAAATATTGAATCTCATTCTTTGATGATCAATAGAACAGGAAAATACGCTACAGAGGACCTTGATAAGTGGACTTTCCAGTCACTGAGGCTACTGGTCTCCTTTTTAGGGGAAGAAACTGAGACCCAAAGTCAGTAGCAAAGTAATGCAGGGCTTCAGCTAGTTCTGAAGTACAATTTTTTTTTTTAGCTACCTCACTTTGCATACAAGTGTCTACTGTGTTTGTCATTAATACCACTGCTTTTGAATGAAAGAAGAGACTACCTCAAATATAATGCCTAGCATTATAAATTTATTTTCTGCCTAGCAGAAAATAAAAAGAGAGGGAAAGAAAGTAGCTGGTATTGCAGAGAGGTGATATTAGGTAAGTATTTGTACTGAAGATAGATGCCAAATCTTTTGCCACTACAAGGTATTTGAGAGATGATTAGTTTTCTTTATTTTTTTTCAAACCCAAACTATTTTTTCTGATCTGAACTACTCAATTTATTTGATAATGGCTTTTCATTAGTATGAACAATGCATTGCTAGGCTGTCTTTGTATAAAATTTAAATATTATAAGTAATTTAGTATATGAAAAAAACTAGATAGAGCCTCCCCATTACAGCCCAATCCTTTTCCCTCCTCAGAATAAGCAAGTACACTGATACACTGATGTACATATATATTCATAAGTAGAGTAACTTACAAATCATAAATATGATCATACATCCACAGGATTTTATCAATTAATTGCATTAATAGATTCTGGATATCTCACCAACTTACCTGACTCGAGGAAGTTAAGTGTTTTGCTCGAGAGTAAGCAAGTAAAAAGCAGAGCTTGGATTTGGACCCAGGACTGACTCCTGAACCAGAATTTTACACTACAAAGTATGTATATGTACCATACATATATGCGTACTATATGTACTACTATACCACTATATATATATTACAAATTTGCACCATAAAGCTGTATTGTATGCCCAATGTTAAATGAAATTATACACTGGGTAAAATACCTGAGGATATATGGTTCATCTATTCTTCTAGATTCTATACAATTTACCTTGGATTAATGAGGTCAAGCCACCACTCCAGGTGATATGATACAGCACCCATCTCTCTCCCAGTTTGTTATAGCTAAATGCACTTTTGCCTACGTTAAGGGATGATTTAAAAAAAGAAAAAGATCCATGAAATTTGTTATTCCATTTATTCTAAGAGCATATGAAAAATGTTGTCCCCATTGCCAATAGAATCCTCTTCATAAAGCCCAATAGTTTGAATTCTTCTCTAATGTCTACTCCAGGAATAGTTGTGCATCTGGTGAGTAATGCTGCATGATTTTGTTAATTTTAGAGGATACTATATAACCAAGTCTCTCTCTCATCCTATTAACCTCTAGAAAGCTTAAGCCAGATCCCAAGTTGGGTTAAATTCTTCATAGGGGGTTTACTATATTCAATTTAAAAACTGATCTCACTCTTGGCTTAGTCTCTTTGTGTGATACCCTCCATGCTCTCATTTCTATTACTTTTTGTATTTCTAATATTTTTAAAGCATTTTGGAACACAGAATATTGAATGCATTCAGGCAGTACCCCCCATAGTAATTTAAGGTCAGAGTTGGCTTTTCCTCTTCCCAGTGGTGGGGCTGCGTGGTAGTAAGACTCATTCTCCACAGCCAGACCATTTGGGCATGAACCCCAACTCGGCCACTTGCAGCTTTGTTATCTTGGGCAAGTTACTTCATGCCCGAATTTTCCCAGTTGTACAATGAGGATTATAATATTGTGACCTTACCTCATAGCATCGTGAATCTGAAAGTGAGTTAATCTCCTCTGAAATTATATAACTGGTTTAGAAGAATGCCTGGCACAGGAAATTCTGGGTAAATCTAGCAAAGGAGCCACTGGAGCAATTCTGTAGTTTTCTTCTCGAATTTTTCAAGTTGAGGAATTTGTAGTTAGACTTAGGTCCACAGAATCTCAGCGCTGAGAAGAATAATAAAGGTCAACTAGGCTAATCATCCCTGTAGAGGAAAAATCATCTCCATAACATTCGGGGGCAGTAGTTTTACACTAAAGTCAGAAAAAAATCCTTCAGCAACCACTTCGAGAGAACACTCATGATCTGGAATGTCTTCCTTAAGCTTCATAGCTGGTTCTCTTTTCTCCTGAATGTTTTTCGTTTTTGGCATCATCCCAATTTGACCAATAATATATAAATCTCTGAGTAATTGCTTCACTTTAAAAAATGTAATTTTCCCTACACTGAATATCTTCCATTTAAAATTTGAGCAATTAGGGGCACCTGGGTGGCTTAGTGGGTTAAGGCTTCTGCTTTCGGCTCAGGTCATGATCCCAGGGTCCTAGGATCGAGCCCCACATCGGGCTCTCTGCTCAGCGGGGAGCCTGCTTCCTCCTCTCTCCTGCCTGCTTCTCTGCCTACTGTGATCTGTCTGTCAAATGAATAAATAAAATCTTAAAAAAAAAAAGGCTTTGTTTAAAAAAAAATTGAGCAATTAGAATATTGTTATTGTTCTGATGCTTTTTTAAATTAAAAAAAAAAAAATCTGTTTAGGGAGCACCTGGCTGGCTGGCTCAGTTGGTAGAGCATGCGTCTCCTGATCTCAGGGTTCTGAGTTCAAGCCCCACATTGTGTGTGGAGTCTACTTAAAAGAAAAAAAAAAAAAAAGAATTAAAAAAAAATCTTTAAAAATTGATCTTGCAAAAGACATGGAAATAATGGTGGGGAAAGGAGGAAAGCACACAGAGTCAGAAGACTTGTAATCTGGTTTGAGTTCTTTGACCAGCTAGTGATCTCCACAACTTCTCTACTCTGGGTTTCAGTTGTAGAGTATGTAAATTGCTGAGTGAACTAAATGCTCCCAAACGTGCCTACAGTTTGGAAATTCCATGATCACTTTGCATTTGTCCAGCTAACTCCTTCTTGATCATTGTATTTACTGCATATCAGAAACTCCAGCAGTGATTGCACAAGATCAAAAAGAGAAGTCAATTTGGTTAATTGTTATCACTGGCAAAAAAAAAAAAAAAATACTGAGTGGCTTAAAATTTAAAGAACTGAGAAACAAATTGAGGTAGTTAATCTTTAAAATTGACATTTTGATAAGAATGAAGTCTATTCTTAAATGTTGAGAGGGTAAGCAAAGATTTTTAATGGAGGGAGATGAAGCAATCCACACTCCTGATTATGCGCTTACTTTTCAATTTCCCAAATAGGAAATTTCTACTCTTTTGTTGGGCTAGAACACCTAGAGAATGTCCCTATGTCTACAGTGGGATACTGTATGTTTAAGATTTATATTTTTTTAATATAATACTTAAAATTTTTATGACTATAAAAGTGATGTATATTCAAAAAATATGGAAATGTGGGAAAGATAAAGCGCCTCATGATACCAACTGTAAGAGAAGAAAGCATTGTTAGTAACTCGGTGTATAGGAGCATACTACTACAAAACACCTAATTAGTGAAAACATCGCATTTATGTAATAGAATATACAAAGTAGAACTGAGCCTTCTTTGTTATTTTACTTCACAAGGCTTTTGATGATAAGTATGAATCTTCTTGATGACTGGATAACATTCCTTTATAAGGATGTCTCATTAATTATTTTTAAAATCCTTTATCGATGATTGCTTGTCTTAGGATGCCTTCTAAAATTATACTTCAACTGCCATATTTCCCCAGCCGTTTGCACCTGTGTCTTTACGTGAATAAACACACACACACACACACACACAGACACACACAAAACCTACAACACAAAAAACGAAAAGCATGTTCCCTGGGTGATTAACTTTCCTCTTAAATGTTTGGGGTAAAATTTTTACGTTGACACTTTACATATGTTAAAAAGTCACTTCCGACTAGAACGATGATAAACATGACACACTGTCTCCTTGGAGAGGCTGGGAGCAATAAATTAGCTGACAGTTATGAGTGCTTTCAAGCTGAAAAGTACTGAGTGTTATTTTAACAAAAACTGAAGTAGCCATGATTAAGTACAGCTCCAACTCACAGACTTACCGGGCTGTGATGAACAGGTTTCGACTGCTTAATCCCAGAATACTTCGACAATGCCCATTTACCAAAGTATGAAAAAAGTCCATCGGCACACCTACATTCCCGGTGCCCGGCATAGCAACGGACTGTGCGATAAATAGCGCAGAAGTGGTTTAGGTTAGCTAAGCCTCCCGAAAATCTCACTGTGAACTTTGTTTTCGTGTGAGGAAACGTTTTAAAACTTATCCCAGGAATGATTGCATTGTGCCTAGACACTCAATTGGTTTGACCATCCTGACTGAAAGAATCAACGTCACATTCTTTGGTAAATGGCACGTGTAGCCACTTTCAGTCATTTCCCCCTTTTCCCAACTTTTCCTCTAACCAGGTCTGCAGCCTGGCTATTCTCTACCAAGATATTAAAGGTTAACAGAAATTATAAACCTTCCCTGGTGAATCTGCATTTTAAAGAAATTTCATACCTAATATCTATGACAAGTTACCCCTGAAAAGTTAGTCTCCATCTTCCCAATACACAACTGTCATCTTAACTCTAGAATCAAACCTTATGACCATGAAATTGCCTATGTGTGACAGTTGCACATTCACCTGTATTCTCAGTGTCCCGGATGAACTGGGCATATTGCAACCATTTGGTTCATTGTGCAGGGAGGTGGTACACAGTGAGTACATGATTGTTCTGGGAAAATAGGTACAGTCAGAAGAAATATTATGGTCCAAGAGAATAGGTTTTGGCCATCCAGAGGTCCGGCATTAACTCTTCTTCTTTTACCAACAGGTGCATAAACTATAAAGATCGATACACAAGTGACTGGTATATCTGGTAAGGATAACCCCAATTTGTTATAAAACCTTTGGTGATGTATATATACTCTGTTTCCTAAATAATAGAAATGGCACATAAAATCATAGAGTTAAGGAAATTTTAAAGGTCATGAAATATATGTGGAAACATCACGTTCTGATTTTTGGTTAGTGTTTACTAACGTACTTCCTGTGACAGGGAATTTAAACTGTTTTGGGAATAGTTTATTCCCAAATTAGAGAAATTTGACAATGAAATAATTGTTTTTCCTTTTGAAATCTCCCTAAATGACTCCAGTACTGATTTCAAAATTCTTAAAAACCTTCAAAATAAGACTTCTACCTTTTACAAGCTGTCCTTCAGAAACTGTTAGACAGTAGTTATACACCTTCTACATCATGACTTCTGTATTTTTTAAACCAAACATTATTAGTTCTCTCAATTAAGTGGTTAGATCCTGTCTTGTCTACTTTAAATCCCCAGCCCCACCCGACATCTAAGACTGCCTCAGTTGCTTAACTACTAGTTGAATGTATGGCTGGCTGGCTGAAAGATAGGAATAATGGATGAATGAATTAAGGGACAAAGACACTGTTCCTTGGAATAACCTTCAATTTCCAGAGGAAATGATCATCAGCCCCTGGCAAGATCGACCCACTCTGAGCACCATAAGTGTTCCAAGTTTAGCAACAGTATATGAGTAGTGGTGGGGGATTGCTTAAAGAGTTTGGCCTCACAGATTTCTTGCACCATGTCTCCTGGAGCTCTTGCCCCCTTTCCAGGAAGCACCAGGAGTTCCTAAGCTCCCTGCATGCTCCACCTCACTCCTTCTCTGCTCCTTCTTGGCATCAGGTTCTTGCTGCTGATTTTCCTGGTGACTCTTCTCTGTGGAGTCATGTTCTTCTGCCTCCACTGCTGGCTGAGGAGACCCCGAATGGAATCCCCAAGTCGCACCATGGCTGTTTTTGCTGTTGGAGACTTGGATCCCGTTTATGGTGAGCTGTCTGCACAATTCTAAACTTCCCGTTTGAAACCTAATGGTTTGTGGTGAATTGAAGAACTAACCTCTTGAAAAGCAAATTTGTGAACTGAGAACAAGACATGGTTTATTGGAGACCTAAAGGCATGCCATGGGGAGAGAGTCTAAGTGAGAAAACTTCAGAAGAAAGGAGACATGAAAAGAAAAAAAGAATGTGAATTAGGGAAATGACCCATAGTTGAGTATGGCAATAGAACCTCAACCTTTTGTTCAGTCAACATGCAAAAGAGAAGAGATACACAGGGCTGGTCACTCCAAGGGAGGGGTAAGGTGTAAGGTACACAATAACCTCTTCGAGCCTTTGATATCAAACTGTCCTGCCCTGGTGTTCCTATAGTGTCATTACTAAGTTCTCCATGCCTCACTTATCTGCAGTAGCATTGAACCATACTTTCCAGATTGTCTGCTACCAATGGATAGCCTGAAATACTTGGAATTGGGCAGGCGGGTGTCAATGCTCATGTCCTTTCTCCCCAGACACAGGGGCAGCACCCTGATCCTGCCTGTTTCCAACTCCCACCCCCAAAATGACGCCCATCCTATTATTTTCCAGTCTGTAGGAGAGAGTAAGCAATGGAGGGAAGCCAGGCTTTAGAGTTATTTGTAACTGCCAGCCTTAGTTGTAGGTAATACAATTATCACTTACTGGTTTCCGGGAGATCACAGGTCATAGATTATTTCTTTGTGTTAAGCATTGTTCTCAACCAAACCATCTGTCATGAAACTCCCTCTGAGGTGCTGTCTTGTACACCATACATAGAGGCCTCAAGAGGGCTTCATAGAGATTAATAGCTGCACTTCAGGAACTTGGGCCAGCATAAGATTTTCAATGGATGGAACAGGGAAAGCCCTGGGAAAACTAACAGCTAAATAAAAGATGGAGTAAAAATAAACCTAAATGTTTTAATATCAAAACTTGGTACTCAAGATTTAGTGATTATATTAACTATTGGTTTTCTAAAAAGTCATTATTTAACAAAAGAAACATATGTCAATTTGAGAAATGGTTATTTGCAGAAAGATAGAGTCTCCAATTAAAAAATCATCTTTCGCCTAAAATCAAACACTTTCTATTGAGCATAGAAGGAAATAGGGCCACCAACATTCTTATAAATTGTATTAGTCAAAGGGGTCAACATGGTCACATTGGTCTATTTTTATTTATTTAACTTGAGGCATTTAACAAATAAATGTAATTATGATACCTCCAACTTGACTTGAGTTTTTAAGGAGGATAATCCACTCTGGTCTTCTTAGCCCTTCTGAAGAAGACTCTTTTACTAGACTGTCTTGAATCATTAAAAACTTCTCTTCTTAATTGTAAGCAAGCTACCCAGTTGTAGTGTTATCATTTTTAAGGCAGTGTATGTGCCACAGTTATATCCCCATTTTTCTGATGTTTTTATATTTCCTGCTTGGTGATTTACACATATGCTTTTGATTTGCCTGAATGTGCCTGAACAGGTATGATTGGGAGAGAAGGTGTCAAAACTGATAGATTATGGCAATAATCTGCATGTAATCATACCAAATGCAGGGCATTAGAATTGCATTCTCTGTCATTGTGGACAGAAAAAGAATATACTTGGGAAGAAATTATTTAAAAAAAATATAGTCACAATTTATTTCACATCTACCAAGTATTAGGCACTAAATTAGGGGCTTCTCAGATATTATTCCTCATTGCTAAATACCAACCTGGGAAAGCGGCTATTATTCCTCTCAGAAGATGTTATATACGTTTCTCCCTATGCTGGATGAATATACCACAGAGATCTTTACTGCAAGTCAACTAATACACTTCAAATTGTCCACTATTGAGGGTAGGGAGCCAGTGAAAATCAGGGCAGGTCGCTTTATTCTTTCCTCTAAGTGATCCTGTATCTCAGACCTCTAGGCGTTTCCACGGGGTGAGTCCTCAAAGGTAGGTTTTGTTCTCCAGAATCCCCAGTCCCTTTCTCCTTCCATTGGTTCCTTCCTGATGCCACTGCTATCTCTCTGAATCTTATGTTGCTCAAGAAACTTTAAAGCTCTCCTCTAGCTCAAGTTATATTACAAAACTCATTTTTGTTGTTTGCTACTTTCCATTCTAGGGCCAGAGGCTCAGCTGCCCATTCCTATTTTTTTTTTTTTTTCCTTGCCTAGCTGGGTGTTAGGTTATCCCACCCACTACCCATCTCCCACCCTTTCTCAGGGATGCTCAGAAGAGCGTTAGAGGCAGTGAACAGCCATTTGCATGGTTTTTGATGTGGAGATGTCTCCCATTCCTGTTTTTCCCCCTCCCAAGCAAAATACAATGGAGTAATTGAGGAAGTGGTATTCTCTGTGATCTTTAGTGACATCTTCTTGCCTAGCAATTTCTGAAAGTAAATTCCAGGGAGTCAATATTTTAAGGCAGTCTGAAACCCAGACCCTGACTGGATTTCTTTCCCCCACTGGATCCCCATTATACTTTCATTTCTCCTGACAAATGATTCTTCCTGCCTTTTATTTCTGTAAAAGCAGGTTTTCTCCAAAAGGAAAATGAGGGAACCACAACAGGACCTTTTTATGGCTACAGAGGAGGTAAGAGCCAAACTCTCTTTAGAGATTGGCTACTCTACTCTACTGAGCACAAAGTATGTGCTCATAGCTTTGAGTTGAGTCCAGTCTCCACCAGATTCACACATCCACACTGATGGTTGTGGGGTGGTACCTCAGGATCTTCCTCATTGTCGAAGTTCAGAAGGGAGAGGAAAATGAGAACTCACTTGAAAGACACTGGTGACATTAGAATATGAAATAAGGTTTCTGGACTCCCTGCCAACCTTTGAGCACAAGATAGGAATTCCCTCCTGAATGTAGGAAATGGGTCATTTAAAGCATTTTAATGGCTAGACTAGATTTTCTTTACTAACCTTGGGGTTCTTCCTAGACCTTTACTTTATTTCTTCAAAAATTATCTCATGCTATTGCCACTATTTGCTGAATCTATTAGTTGAAATAGCTCTGCTCTTCTGACCAGTGGGTCCAAGGTTTGACTCTCAGGATCCCATGGAAGCTTCCCTCACGTGACAAGCCAAGAGGAGAATTTTGATGGAATATGGAAAGCTGGGATGGACTAAAATTTACTGCTATTAAAATATATAAAATGGGAAATTTCTTCCACTAACAATACCAGACAGCAGTATTATGTCTCAGGTTGTCAATTATCTTGATTAGAAATATTCAAGAGACAAAGACAAACACTTGCTTGGGATCCTCATAAACAGTGTGCCAGCCCAACGCACCCAATGCACGACGATATTTCTGTCTGGGAAAGGTCCTTGGGAATCTCACACAAATACCCAGGCCCCTGTTGCATCTCATGTGCCAGTAGGCAGGACTTTTCACAGTACTGATCTAGTACTCAGATTCCTCAGTCTTTCCTCTTCTCTCATGGGATCTATGTTTCTATGTCCATAGCATGTCCAAAAGGGGGAAAGAATCCCTCCAATATCCCCATGGAGAGTAAGGAGAAACAGCGAGAACTGCTAGAGAAAGAGGAAGGGAGGGAGACCAGAAGGAAGCCAGGAAGGTGGAGGGAAAGGGGAAGGATGAAGAGTAGAGGAGAAGGAATCTACAGTTGGAGGTTGGAGGTATTTTGAGGAATGAAATGAATAATGATTTATTTTATGCAAGCCCTAGGTCATGTTACTTTTTTCTGCCTCAGTCCCACCTCCTCTTCCAGGACCCAGCCCCCAGATAGTTTCTCTTCTTCCGTTATCACCCAACACCCCTCCCCACTCCCAGCTCCTCTCATGGATCCAGTTTTCCCTTAGCATCACTGCTGTACCCCCAGAAAGGACCTGTTCAATGCCCTACACCTTCCTCTGTGGGGTTCTCTGTGACGTGATCTCTGGAACCTCTTGCCCTTTCTCTCAGCCATCAAACCCTAACAGTTCTAGAATAACTCAGCACCTGTGTTAGGGGCAAGCATTTCTTGTTTTAATGTTTTCTTATGGCCTTACCTTACCTTACCTATTTTAATGATGCCTTTGGAATCCCTTTTATCTGAGAAGTCCACAGAAAATGGGAGATTTTGAAGGGTATTTTCCCCCTCAAATTAATAAATGGAGAGAACACACACTGGGCCACAGAAATGATGTTTTAAAGGACTGTATACAGATTTTTAGTAGAGGTGGGAAAAGAAGAGAACATCATTCAAATTCTCCACACCCATCTGTACCCCAAATCAGAATCAGCGCTCTCACTTTAAAGGATCTGGTTCTGTGAGACAGGGTGAATGGGTAGACAATACAAGTGACTTGAAAACAGTTTTGAGATTTTTAGTTTCATAGTTTTGTTTATGTGTTAAATCTGTATTTGAAAAAATAAGTAATGGCAAAGGAGCTGTAAAGTTGACCATAAACAAACTTTTTTTTTGTTTTTGTTTTTTGTTGTTGTTGTTGTTGTTGGTTTACTGAAAACAGGTCTTCATTGAACATAAGGTTGTGACGCTGAGTAAAAGCTCTTATTTGTGAGAAAATAAGACATTTAAGGATAATGAAAAGAAAAAGTTTGGGGTCTGGTAGGTGAGATGACAAAAGGCTTGAGGCAGAAAAAACAATCTAGTGTTCATTAGAAAGAGAGAATTTGAGAGCATAAAGAAAAGATCCCCACCACTATCTGTCCATATTCCTTATTAAAAATAATAAATTACTGTAAAATCTACATTGCCTCCATTTCCATCCTATGTAGATCAGACTTGGGTCCTGTTAGCCCCAGCAAGGCAGCAAACAGGTCCCATGCCATTCCTGAGAAGCCAGCGAGGTGAGTGCCCACGGAGACACCCCTCCTGCGGCCACTCATCTTAGGGACTGATCTCCTCAATAATGCTGCCTTTCAGAGATCCAATCTTCCTGACCCCATTTCTTCTACAATTTCAGAGATAATCTTCCCTTTTTTGTACTTCTGGGTAAATAGAAATACTAATCTTTCATCAATGATGAAACGTAAGGGCTCTGAATTGGGGAAGGGACAGAGAAGAAGCAGGCTTCACATGCCAGCTCCTCTCTCCCTCACCTCTCCCAGATCCTATCTTATTTTAGGATTGTTTCCAAAGTGTTACCTCTCTGAACTTTATGTTCTTCAGGTAGATATTCTGTGACTCATTTTAGGTAAGGAAAGAGGGAGCATTTCATTCACCTACTTTCGTTTCAGAGCATAATAGTAGTAATAGCTCACATTTATTGAGCACTTACCATGTGCCACGTTCTGTGCTAACACCTGACATCTTTAGGCTCATTTACTCTTCCATACAATGCTATGAGGGGTTCACTATCATTCTATACTCCAAAGATGAGGGAGCTCCTCCTCTCTGCCATTGTAGTACAAAAAGGTACATTGTGTAAATGAATGACATAGTTATGTTCCAATTATATTTAATATATAAAAGTAGTCACAGAACTAGATCTAGTTCAAGGGACATTTTTTTTTTTCTCTTTAAAGGTGTATTTTTTTAAAAGATTGATTGATTGATTGATTGATTGATGAGAGAGACAGAGCGAGAGCATGTGAGCAGGGAGAGGGGCAAGAAGAAAGGAAGAAAATCTCAAGTGGACTCCACACTGAGTGTGGAGCCCCTGAAAGGGCTCCATCCCAGGATCCTGAGATCATGACCTGAGCTGAAACCAAGAGTCAGAGGCTTAACCCACTGAGACACCAGGCACTCCTCTTTAAAGGTGAATTTAGAGTTGTTACTAGAATTTATAGTAGTCATTGTTTTGAAAAGAAGCAATCAGGGCACCTGGGTGGCTCAGTAGGTTAGGGCCTCTGCCTTTAGCTCAGGTCATGATCCCTGGAATGGAGCCCCGAGGTGGGCTCTCTGCTTGGCAGGGAGACTGCTTCCCCCTCTTTCTGCCTGCCTCTCTGCCTACTTGTGATCTCTGTCAAATAAATAATAAATAAAATCTTTAAAAGAAAAGAAAAGAAAAGAAGCAATCAAACCATTTCAAGACAAAGACCAAGGTAGGGGAAAATATATGGATTGTGGCTATGAAATGTTACTGTTGGTTCTTGTAACTCAAAAGCAGTAGCAGTCTTTCAAGGAAATACTAACAGGAGATTTCCAAAAGAGCTATGGGAATAAGTACATAGTTTCTCAAAGTGATCAGTTTGAGGAAGAAAATGCTTGTTTTTGATATTTAGTACCTTACAGTGTGCATAATCTTAAAGTCAAAATTTTTATTTCGAGGCATTTTTAAAAATTTGATCAGGTTTTTCCTTTATTGTGCATGTGTACTTTAGATGCAAACTTTTCACAAGTTAACATTTTTACTAGTTCTCATAGAGAAATGTTTAATTAATTACACTTGCTTAGTTTGCAGAGCATAAATATGAAATAATGAAGTTCAGACATTACGCTTAAATATTTCTATTGAAATTTGCCTTTCCCATGATGGAAACATTAGCTAAAATACTGTTAGTATTTATAGGAATCTTGTCTTCCAGTCTACCAAAAAGGGCATTCTCCCTACTTTCGGCCTTTAAATTGTAAATGCTTCTTGATGGGTTAGTCAGTGATGATATCATCTCTTCATGAGAGCAAATTTCCTTGCTATAGTGACTAAACTATCACTTTAGAGAGAGCAGGATGGTTGTAAATTTTTTCTCAAGGGCACAAATAATTTTCTGTTGCTCCAGTGATCCAAGAAATGCCAGATTTTATTAGGCAGTTCATGTACTTCTGTTTTATGCTGACTAGAAAGATTACAAGTCCCCATTTTTCTCTTTCCAGGGACAGAAGTGGCTGTGAATCCAACTGTTGGAATTCACCTTCAAACTCAAAACCCTGAAATGTGTCCTGCTCCATGTTTTGGCACTTTAGACCCCCCACCTCCATATGAAGAAATTCTGAAATCAAGCTGATAGCTCCAGATCGTCAACTGACAACATTAGAAACATTTTTTTTTTTTCAGTTCTGAAACATCAAATGTAGGAACAATTGTTTTATTTAGTGTGAATTTTCAGAAATCAATTAATATAGCCTGAAAAAGGACAATTAATATAGTCTGCAAAAAGACAAGAGAATGACTGTAGAGAAAGAATTTCAGTCAGGGAGATGTTTCAGTAGTGAATTACTGGACTTTTCGTGTATCATTGCTGTGTTCTGTTTCATGCTATACAACCAAGTGATTGTCTCTCTATCAACACTCCCATTAATGCAAGGAGTAGTCTCCATTAAGTGCGATTCCACTCCAGGTACACATCACAGCTTTCTCTGCCTTATTCTCTCTGTTTTCATCCAACCCCTCCCCTTGTATGGAGTTAATAAGAGTTATCATAATTAAACGATGGTCCAAGCGGAGATTCAGACATGTCCAGACCCAGACCAGAAAGAGAATATTTGAATTAGGGTAAAAGGTGAGAGTAGGAACAAGGGACACTCAGAATTGAAGGATGAAGGGTGAATGAAGGAGATTAAAAGTCCCCGTTCGAAAAGGTGCCTGTCTCAGCCTGAGGAGAGAGAAAGCGTAGATGGAGGCTGAAGGAGACCCCGAAGCTGTGTGGCATGTGTAATAGCACAGTGTGGAGAAGGAGGAGGCTTCCATTTGGATGGTAAATGTAGGCTCTAGAGCCCGCAGTCTTTCTCTGGTACCTGGAGGCATTTCTTGAGGAACTATGATAAGTATCTTTGGCTTAGATATCAATGTTCTTATTGAGAACACTGACTACAGAAGTAGCAATGGGACAGTTTCAGCATTTTTGCAGTGACCATGAGCAATGGGGGGCCAGGAAAAGAAATCCATGCTAGAACAGCCGGTGGTGTTCACCTGACAAATTTGTCAAACAAAACAACTGATACCTCCACTTATTTATTTAAAATACCTCTTAAGATAGCTTGACCAAATTTATCTCCTAATCTTTTCGCAAACTTGTTTTTCCAAACTTTCCTCATCTCCAGCAACAGTAACAGCAACTTTTGAGTTGCTTAGACCAAAGAACTTGGAGTCATTCTTGAGTCCTCCCTTTGTGTCTCTTCCTGTATCCCTGTTGTCAGAAAGTGGCTTGGCTCAGCTCTTAACTTCAAAATAAGCCTAGATTCTAAACAGTTCTTACTACATCCCTGGTGGGAGCCACTCACAACCAATCATTGCCTGGATGACTGTAATAGCATCTTGACTGGTCCTTTTGCTTGCAGCTTTGCCCTTCTATATATTCTATTTCCAACACAGTAGCTAGAGCAGTATTTTCAAAACATAAGGAGAATCATGTCCCTTACCTAAACTCCAGTGACATTCCACCTCACTCAGAGGAAATGCTGAAGTCCTTGTCCCAGGCCCCTGTAGGATCAATACCCTGCCCAGGTCTCCTTTCCCGTGACTCTCACCCTTACTTATTTGTCCCAGGAACACTGTTATCAGACCTATCAGGTGTTAACCTTCCTGTATCTGTCTGTTCGGGCCCTAGTACTTGCTGTTTCTTTTTTTTTTTTTCTCTTCTTTTCTTTTCTTTCTTTTTCTTTCTTTTTTTTTTTTTTTTTTGACAGACAGAGATCACAAGTAGGCAGAGAGGCAGGCAGAGTGAGAGGGGGAAGCAGGTTCTCCACTGAGCAGAGAGCCCGATGCAGGGCTCAATTCCAGGACCCTGGGATCATGACCTGAGCTGAAGGCAGAGGCTTTTACTCACTGAGCCACCCAGGGGCCCCACTTGCTGTTTCTTTTGTCTGCAACACTCTTTCTCCAAATATCAACATTGTTTCACTCTTTTACTTCCTTTAATTCTTTGTACCAATGTCACCTTCTTCATGAGACCCACGCTGATTATTCTACTTTAAAAATTGCAACTTCTCCCCATCCTGGCACTTCCACCTCTTTGTCTCAGATACACTTTTTTTTTCATAGCACTAACCACCTACTCTACTACAAAACTGAATTCTATTTATAATCTGGTCGCCTTCCCTTGCTAGAATGTAAATCTATAAGGGGACAGATCTTTGTGTTATTCACTAATTTATATCCCAGGGTCTAAAGGAGTCTGGTATTTAGTATGTATTCTAGCAAATTTTGTAAGCCATCTTACCTAGTTTGGGAAAGTCCCAAAGGTAAATGGATGAGATTTGGTAGGGATAAGGCTTTACAACAGTGAATGTGGGTAAGAGCCAGGGACAGATGGCTTATTGCTACTAAAATAATCTCATTAGTATCTACTGATGAAAGAAGCCCAGAGAACTTGTGTTAATATACTCTAATAATCTCAGGTAGGTATGCAAGGTTTAAGGTATATACAAGGTGCTTCCAGATTTTATTCTCATGATAATTTTGTGACCTAGCTACCCCTAACTTCGAGTTACACATGGTAGATTGAACATATCTGCTCCCTTCTGGAATGTACTAAGATTACAATAAAAGAGGAAAAATGTTTTTAATTCACAAGAACAAAGAAATTGGCAAGAAGATGACAAAGAACATTAACAGCAAGATTTTGGTATACAGAGAGATATCTGAAAAGGAGGCAGATGGATAAATCATAATTCATTGGGGTTTCAAGTTTCTCCACTTGGCTTAGTGTCTTCAGGGACAAAACTGAGAATAATCAAGCAAATTCATGCTGTAGCAATGCAGGGACTCCCCAAGAATTAGAGGTAGGAGAGGTGAAGAGAACTCTGGAAATGATGATGAACATGATCTAAAGGAAGATAGTATTTTTTTTAAAGATTTTATTCATTTATTTGACAGAGATCACAAGTAGGCAGAGAGGCAGGCAGAGAGAGAGGGGGAAGCAGGCTCCCCACTGAGCAGAGAGCCCGACTCAGGGCTCGATCCCAGGACCCTGGGATCACGACCCGAGCCAAAGGCAGAGGCTTCAACCCACCGAGCCACCCAGGCGCCCCCAGGAAGATAGTATTAAGCAACTTAATTAGTATTAAGAACATATTAAGAGCCAGTTCCAGTCAGGACATGACAACAAATAGCTGTAGGATGATAAGAGGGATATTAAGAAAAAAAATACATAATAAAAATGTGGTGATAAATTAACAATTGGTAAGTGGAAAGTGAAGGAACTGAAAAGACGATTCTATATCTATGAAAAACAGAAGCAGGATTAACCCCCCAACCCTGAAATGGTTAAACTATGAATAATGTAAATGGTAAGTATTGAGTTTTACATTGGGCATTAGTTATATCAATAAGCTAAATAGAGGGGGCAGTGTGTCTAAGGAAAGGTGGCAGGATTTAATAAGAAAACTAAATCCTAATCAGATTGTGGGAAGTCAGTGAATAATATTTAAAATTAAAAGAAAGGGATGCTTAGGTGGCTCAGATGGTTGGGCATCTGCCTTGGGCTCAGGTCATGATCTCCAGGTTCTGGAATCACGAGCCCCACGTCTGGCTCCCAGCTCAGTTGGGGGCCTGCTTCTCCCTCTCCCTCTGCCTCTCCCCCTGCTCTTGCTCTCTCTGTCTCTCTCTCTCTTTCTCTCTCAAGTGAATAAATAAAATATTTAAAAAAAAAATCAATTCAATTAAAAGAAAAATTTTTAAAAAATTGTTAAGTGTGTCATTTGGAAATTGGGTCCTAAGTATCTGAAGCAAAACACTAAAACAGTTGAAAATTATTGCCTCAAGAAGTTGGGGATAATGCTATGTGGGGTTGGGTTAGAGCTGAGAAGTGCTGGCTTTTATCTGAGCCTATGATACAATTTGAGTTTTAAAAGTAAATGCATGTGTTACTTTAATTCTTTCTCAATCTCTCTTTCTATAACCCTAGCTATCTATCTATTTATCTATCATGATCCATCACTGCCTTCATTTAACAGATTAGAAAATGTGGGTTCTGGAAAAATTACTGACTTGCCCAACATTCATTATTTACTAGCATGAGGGACAAAACTAGAGACGAGGCATTTTGATCTTTCAGTTCCTATTCCAGATATTTTTCCCCACAATGATCATCTAACTTCAAAAGTGGCTACAAGTGGCACCTGGCTAGCTCAGCTGGTTGAGTGTCAGACTCTTGATTTTGGCTCAGGTCATGCTCTCCATGTTGAGAGATAGAGCCAGGGTCTGGCTCTGCGCTCAGCAGGGAGTCTGCTTGAGATTCTCTTCCTCTCCCTCTGCCCCTCCCCTGCCGACATGTGTGCATGGGCACGCGCTCTCTTTCTCTCTCTCTAAAATAAATAAATCTTTTTTAAAAAGTGGCTACAAACATCAGAGAATGTGGGTTATAAGTAAGTGTACCTCAAATAAGTCATGCTACGGAGTTTTTGTTCATATCCTATGAGCTATGTATGTTAAAATTCATTCCCATTACAGAACAGGCAGTGGATATAATCGACACCTAGAAAAGTACAAGCACATCTGGAAACAGGGCTAACGATTCAGCAGCTGGAGTTTGCCAAAGACGTTAGTGAAAACACGGTTGAAGCGATCGGAATTTATTTTTGTGACTTGCATTTACGTGTCAGGGCATGCCTTACCAAACTGCATGCTTGGCATGTGGTTGGTTGGTTGGTTTTGGGGGATGGGGGGAAAAGTGTGGGAGGTGTTGACAGGTAAGTAGGGCTGATAGAAAAAGTCTGTTTACATAAAAACTTTTTTGACAAAGATGTCTTATCAGACAACCCAGATTACATTTTCATTTAATTCTAAAAAATACCCGTTAAATGACCACTACATGTTAATTATCGAGTAACATTCTGGATATATTTCTCCACCAAACTTGTTAGTATGATTTATAATGATATTAAAGTTTCCATTACTTTGCTCAGATCTCCAGACAGAGACTTAGAAGTTCTAGCAGATGCTCCTTATGGTCCATGGAAAACTACTGAAAATAATAAAAGTAATTTGGATTATATGATATCATAACATTTAAAAAGGAAATTTAAAACGATAAACCTGTACATTTTCTGTCATCTCATCTCTGAAAATCTTTACTTGCATCTTAGTTCACCAATAAATTGTTAAACTTCTATTTAACCTGGTGTTTCAGGTTTTAATTCTAGTAAGACTAGAGTTTTTTCTTCTTATGTTAAAGAGCACTCATTTTTTAAATGAGCCTTTTCTAATTGTGCAAAGGTGTAGCTTTTTCTTTAAGCATCCAGCAGAGGGCATGAAAGCCTACTTATGATTGTAGCCCAATGCTAGATTTGATTTAATGGCTAATGAAACCATAAAGCTGAATTACTACTGACACCAGATTTTTGACAAACCCAAGCAGAATGGAATGATAATGATGTTCAAGCTTACAAAGAGGAAATCTATTACCTTACCACATATTGCTCACAATGAAGCTGAGCATCAGGTGAGATACTTGCCATGGGAGGGTCTAGAAAATCTGATATACACTCTCACTTCTGAGGAGGGGATCTATGAGTTTGAGTTGCCCACCAAGGCAGGCTAATGCCCGTACAGGATGTCCACGTGGTATGGAGAATCTACAGCACCAACCCACAGGTCTAGCCTATTTCTTTTGTACCTGACCACAAGTTCCCCTTTCATTTTCAGTTTTGTAGTTCCAGATTTGTTTCATTTGTGTTAGGAGCACAACTTTTATAAAAGACAACTTTAAAATTCAATATCTTTCACAAAGATGAAATAGAGTTGGGATAGAACTGAATAGCATTCATGTGGACAATGAAATGAAACTCCAGCAGAATATTATATCTAGGGCAAAATGTGAAATACGTCAGGATCGTGTGAGAGGAAATGAGACGATGAAAATGTGTTGCCTGTGAAACCCCACTTTTGATAAAGAATGGTTTCTTTTTAATCAGAACAACAACAAAAAAGACAAATATATACATCCCAAAGGAATCTTTCACTTTTAAATTCATTTTGCTTTGTGATTTTGTGCAAAATAATCCTATCCAGGCTATTTTTGTCTTTCATATTGAAAACTAGATCCTGGGAAAGAGTGTAGTTAATTGCTTTATTATTTTTACTAATTGTATTTCTAGGAAAATGAAATAAAAGTGATATCCCTTTACAAAATGGAATCGTTTGGTGATAAAAATGTAATTTAAAGTTGTGCATTTAGACAAGAGTTATTGTTTTCTTCTAAAATTATGTCAGTCTCTACCTATCTAATTCCTGAAGCAAATAACATCTATCAATCAAGATGGCAGATTTCTATATTAATAAGATGAAAAATGGTATTGTTCAGAAGCACTGAAATTATCAATAAACACAGGTTTCTTATTTTTATTACTTATTGGGGAAGGCTTCATTTTTTGAAAAATCTATTTTGTGGGATGCCACAAGCAAAATTAAGAGAAATTTTTTTTTCCCCTAGCAATTAATAGTTACGTTTGCTTTTCTATTTAATAAGTAGTTTTGTTTTTCCGGTTCCATATGAAAACTGAAGTGTCAATTCAGATTATTTTCTCTTTTATATATCTAAATCTGGGTAAATTTATAATGTTAAAAGAGTCTTAGCTACCACTAACTAATTGCCTTCTAGATTTAGCTATTATTTTTCATTGAAGAATATCAAGGGACACAAACTAAGAAAGTCTAAGGATACATTTTAAATAATCAGTGAATGACTACATACTTACCTGATATCGTGGAGAATATTTGTCACCTGTGACTTGGCCAAAACAAAATAAAGATCAGTGCTATATGAGGAGAGTTGGATGAAGGGATGGGATCCCAATCTTTTAACGATCCTAAAGCATTACTGGGGAATGTTCTGATAAGCTGCTAAATGTGAGGGACAGCCACCCATGGGACACACTCAAATAATAAGAAATGGTCACCAAAAAGGGTGGAGAAACCCAGGGCTTTTACCCTACTGTTGGGGGTATACATATTTGTTTCAGTTCAGAACTGAACTGTATAAGACTTTACAAGAGAGTTTGTTTACTTTAAAAATACATTTTCTTTTACTCTGATTTTATTAGCATAGGTAAAGGATTCCATAAAGAAAGTAACAAGAACTGACATATGCTCAGAATAGCCATTAATGGAACTTAACCCCATGTGATTGTCTCCACTGTGATTCTAGCTCCTGATTTTTATTCTCCAATAACATATTTTTTTTCCTGAGTTTCCCTCATCTTTGTTTCTTTTTTTTTTTTTTTTTAAGATTTTATTTATTTATTTGACAGAGAGAGATCACAAGTAGGCAGAGAGGCAGGCAGAGAGAGAGAGGGAAGCAGGCTCCCTGCTGAGCAGAGAGCCTTATGCAGGGCTCCATTCCAGGACCCTGAGATCATGACCTGAGCTGAAGGCAGAGGCTTAACCCACTGAGCCGCCTAGGCTCATCTTTGTTTCTGACATGGTTGGCTGACTGCTTCAGCTTCTGCTATATTAACCAATTATCTTTTAAAATTTTTATATACTAACCTCAAAGCCTTTCCCTTCTCTAATAAAATAGAGCCCCTTCTGATGTCCTCTTCTAATCCGTATTTCCCATCAATCACTCTAGAAAAAAAAAAAGCATGGTGTAACGTTTGTTTTAATTTAGTAAGAGAGAAACTGTGTTTTACAACTAGAGCATATCTCAGCTCCTTCCCCTAGTTTCTGGGTGATGTAGGCTTAGCTTTACCTAGAATAACATAATTAAAAAAACAGCAGAAAAGTTTGATGATTTCAGCAACCCTCAGAGTTTTCCTTCCACATGCAACCCCTCCTCTGGCAAAGTCAGGAAGACAATTCAAGAGCCCAGTCGACTGGGTTTCATGTTCCTTTATCGGTAGGAAGTGAAGACTGTATCAAAAAAGCATCCTCTTTCCTTCTTTAAAACGTCCAATTTCCTTTTTGACTCCGATTTTTCTTTTTTCCTCTGCTGAGTATTAG
Organism: Lontra canadensis; assembly: GCF_010015895.1. Taxonomy (NCBI): domain Eukaryota; kingdom Metazoa; phylum Chordata; class Mammalia; order Carnivora; family Mustelidae; genus Lontra; species Lontra canadensis. The sequence continues at coordinate 11,499,422 of NW_022631050.1, read as the reverse complement.
CAACAAACATTTAAGCTGTTGGTTTTTTGCAACTGATGAAGTTTTAGAATATAGGTAAGGTTCAGGTGGAGTCTGGAACCAATGACAAAGAAAGAATTCTTGAGACGTCTTTGGTGCAAAGTGGTGGTTTATTAAAGCACGGGGACAGGACCCATGGGCAGAAAGAGTTGCTGCCCTGGGGTTGTGAGGGGTGGCATGTTACCTACGATGGGGTTGGGGGAGGTAAGGAAAAAGGGAGGTTTCAATAGAATTTTCATATGCTATAGAGGACCTATAAGATACCAGATGCCTTGAGGCCTTGTCATTGTCAAGGTTTTTCCCTCTAGCAAGGTACTAACATTAAGATAGTTGGGATATTCCTAAAGAACGTCCCACATGTCCCACCCAGCAGTGAGGGTGGGGGAAGTTTGCAGGGTGTCAGCTTTTGCTTTGTCCTCAGCCTGCCTTCTGTTCCCTCATCAGAACCAGTCAAGTTTTTGCAGAGGAAACCTGTTAGTACTTTACATTTTTCAAATTTCTCCTAAACCTTGGTTCAAGTGGAGAGTACAGAAATCACAGTATTTGATTTGAATCATATCAACAGCAAAGTGTGGACAATATTCGATTTGGAATTTGGGGTCCAATTAAAAAATTATTTTTCACACAGTTGCAACAAAGTAGACATTGGAAAAATTGATACTGAGGAGTTAATTGTTACTGTTGTTGATTGATAATGATATTGTTATAATGTTTAAAAAGTCTATGTTATGCATATATAATGAATTATTTATGAGTGACATAATATGATTTCTGAGATGTGTTTTAAATAACCAAAGTGAATAAATATTATTTTCTTACTCTTTGGGCTCTAGAAATATCCTATATATTGAAAAACTGCCAGCCCCAAATGGTGTTACTTAGACAGAGTTCCCAAACTGGGGCTTAATACTGAATCTTCTTGCAGTTTCAACCTCCCCAGAAATGTAGCCTTAACAGGTCAGTCAGGAACTTTTTTTTTTCAACACCAGTAAGGCTGTCACCTGAGTCCTCTTTATCCCCCCAAAGAAAGAAGAGATAATTAGCATGATGAGACAACTTGCAGATAGCCTTCTCTGGGACAATCCTTTCCTTTTGGAGTAACTTCCTTGACCCACCCCACCCCCCAATTAATAAAAACCTTCTATTTTGTATAGTTCCCCAGATTGCCTACCTGATGGATAGGGTGCATCCTGATTCATGAATTGTTCAATAAAGCTAATTAGGTCTTCAAATTTATTTGGTTGAATTTTGTTATTTGACAGAGCAATATGTCCACTTTTCATTTGCTAACTCTAATCCTAGTTTGTGGCTTTTCTTTGCATGAGCAATAACATTTAATAAGCTATTTTACCTTTTGCTTAGAGTATATTCTATTTTAAGAATACATTGACTAAACCATCCTATACCAAAATTCAGTCTCTTAAATATGAACTTCCTTATTTTTGATCGCCTGGAAAGTGTTTTTACTTATTTTTATTTAATGTATTTTAAATCAACTCAGTTTCAAACTTAAATGTTTGTTAAATGGAAACTTTATCATAAGTGGAAAACGGGCTTTTTCAAATCTATATAAAAATAAATAGAAGGCTATAAAATAGAAAGACTTAATGTACCACTGAAAATGTTTTCAAATACCATTGTTAGTAGGTATGATCCACTTTGAGAAGCTCGTCAATATACCTTTTGAAATTTGGACTACCCCACATGGGACTAAAAACCAAAAAAACCTTAAAATTTCCATCTGCAGAAATATTCAATTAGTGATTATTTTAAAAGTTGATCAACTGTGCTCAATTTAGTTAAATAAATGCAAATCAAAGCAGAAATATGATATCATTTTCTACCCATAATTTCGGTAACAGTATTAAAGATTGCTAACATCCTGCATTACCAACAGTGTGGGAAAACAAGCACTTTTATATTCTGCTGGTGAAGTGTAAATCAGTACTGTTTTTTGGAGGCCAATTTGGCTATAGGTATCAAAAATTTAATATATTCACATAGATTCAGTTTTTCTACTTTTAGACATAGTAATGCATTTGTTATAATCCTTTAAGAGGACATAGGGGTTTTTAAGACAGTATTCATTGTCACATTGCTTATAATAGCAAAACTGAAGATGTTTAAAGGGACAAATTAGATAGACAATGGTTCATATAAACAATGAACTATGAAGCCATTAAAATGGATGAGGTGGTATAGAAAAATATCAATAAATAAATTTAAGTATTGATTTTATTTTTAAAAGGAAAATATCGAGTAACAGGATGCCGTATATACATTGTCAAAGGATCTCTGTATGCCATAAATTTTAATTTTTGTTTCTTTGAAAGGATACAAGAAATATGGGAGAAGTACATCTCTTGGGAGAGAGACTGTAAGGGAAGTCCATGGAGGTGGGTAAGAGGAACATTCATATTCAGTACTGTTAATTTCTGAAAAAGGTTATGCATATATAATTTTCTCTGTGTTAACTCTCTTCTAGGTGCTGGAATAATCGTGGGGTTTTTGTGTGTCTTTTTCCTTATCCTTTTTATTTTAAACAAATAAAATTATTTCAATAAATCTTTAAGTGACAAACTGCAAGCTTTTTTTTTTTGAATGGAAAGAGGTTAACCAATATTGGACTGTGCATTATATTATTTTCAATTAATTACTGCATATCAGGGGCTAACATTATTTACTTGGGAACAATTACTTCTGAGCTCAAAAACTGCAGAACCTACTCCAAGAACTATTTTTCTACCTAATTCTCAGTACATCCCCTTAAAATAAGAGTCGAGCTGTTCTCTTCAAAACCAAAAAAGTAAAGCAACTGATATGAAAGAAGATTAAAGTGTAAAGGAGAAGAAAGGATCAGAAGATTAACTGAAATCAGAATTATGTCTGTGATGGTGAAAACCAGCTTAATACTTTGCTGCATAAAGGATTCCACAAAGAAGCTGTCTGCATTAGGAATACTAGGATGGTTGCCATGCCAAATAAAACTAGCACCCTGGGGACTTGGGTTGTATTTCTAACGATGGCATTGAGGGTTTTTAACAAATATCTTCTGTTGAATTTTCCTACCTTGGAAAGAGGGAAAATGCTATCTCCTCATATTTTTCATTTTAAAATAATTTGTGGGGGTGCCTAGGTGGCTCAGTGGGTTAAGCCTCTGCCTTCAGCTCAGGTCATGATCTCAGGGTCCTGGAATGGATCCCTGCATAAGGCTCTCTGCTCAGCAGGGAGCCTGCTTCCCTCTCTCTGCCTGACTCTCTGCCTACTTGTGATCTCTCTCTGTCAAATAAATAAATAAAATCTTTTTTTAAAATTAAAAAAAAAAATTCGTGAATATCAAAACCTCCTTCTCCAATGTGCCTCAGTGGCTCAGTTGGCTGAGTGTCTGCTTTCAGCTCAGGTAATGGGATGGAGCCCCAGCTCTCGCTCCTGGCTCAACGGGGAGCCTGCTTCTCCCTTTCCCTCTGCAGTTCCCCCTGCTTGTGCTCCTGCTGGCTCTCACTCTCTCTCTCTCAAATAAATAATAAATAAAATCTTACAACAACAACAAAATACCTCCTTCTCCCAGTTAAGCTCTGGGAACATGGAAGTACTTGTAATTTTTAGCACATTAGTTGCTTTCTCTTGCTTCTTTCTCTGTGCATGTTGTTCTTTGTATAGAATTATTTCTCCCAAGTTGTCTCCTTTGAACATGTCTCTCCTCTGCAAAGCCTCCCCTTACTCTTAGGCAGAAGTGATTGCTTTCTTATGCCAATGAATACATACCCACACTGGAGCAATTATTTTATTGCACACTAACTTTAGTTGTTTGTGTCTCTGTCCCCTCTGTGTTTGAGGATGCTTGAAAACACACAGGTGGTCTTTTAATCAAACTGCACAAAATATGCATGAATGATGTAGAATAATCCAATCAACAAATCAGTTGCATGCAATGGCTGCTTGGGTTTTGCAGACCACAGCATGATTGCTGTTTCATTCACTCATTTATTCAAACACAGGTACTGAGGGCCTGCGATGCATCACGCACGGTGCAGGGTGCTGGGAATAGAGCAGTACACAAAGTAAAAAATGTTTTGCCCCTTTGGAGCTTGCAGTCTTGTTAACTATTTTTAAAGATTTGTTTATTTATTTGAGAGAGAGAGAGAACAGAGGGGAAGGGCGGAGGGAAAGGAGAGCTGAGCACGGAGCCACACAGGCCTTGCTCTCAGGACACGGAAGCCATCACCGGAGCCAAAACCAAGGCTGACAAGAACTGGCTGCCCAGAATCATGTTAAAATTTTTGTCCCTTTATCCTAGAGACAATAGGAAGACATTTAAGCAAAAAGAGAACATGATTGGTTATGGTAACTACACAGACTCAGATGGGGAGACAAGGCTTATTTTACAGACGAATTTCTACTACAGTTGTAAATAAAATAAAATTAGAAAATCACCTTTCTACAAATCCTAACCAATTATTGATTCAGATAAGGATTATCAACTGTTAAAGGTGTTATTTTAAAATTATTATTATGGTTGATGGATAATGGAATATCCCTACAGTTTCCAGAAGAACTCATAATAATCCCTTGTTTCTGTCACTAATATATACAACTGAAGAGCGGATGGATTAGAAAGCCATCATCCTAACCCTGTGAATCATTTTCGCATAACTGAGGCTAAATCAACCAGATATTAAATCTCCAGATATGCTATCACAACACTTATAGTGTCTTCTAGAAACTTTTGAACTTGATTACATCAAGTCTACAGATTTAAATTTCAACTTATTAGAAATAGAAGGCATAGAGAAATAATCTAACTGTCATCAAAACAGAATCCAAAAGGTGGGACAAAATTAAAGAAAACTGGTTCCATTGTTTTGTTTTGTTTTGTCTTTTCAGAGTCAATGAAAAAGCATGTGGCTCAAATCAAAGAGATTTAAGGGGCATACCAACCAAAGGAAATGCAGATTCTGGTTTGGACAAACCAGTTGTCTTATGCATTTTTAAAAACTTGGGGAAATTTCAACAGGGATAGGGAATTAGATAAAATGAAAATGTATTGCTATAAAAAAGCAGAAGTATTACATAGGAAAAAAAGTAGCTTACAAGGCAACATATATGAAATTATCTCTTAAAAATAAATACATGCATATGTGGGAGTGTCTTTGCATATATGTGTATAAATGTAGAATGTCTGGAAGGATATGCAGATACTCAGTGAGGTTTTAGGAATAGTGATGCTCTCGGTGAAGAGAACACAGGGCCATATATAAAATATGGAAGATATATTTTTTTGTTCTACAACTTTCTAAATGCATATATACAACATCTATAATAACAAAAGGCTAATTCCCAAAGAAATTAAAAAAAAAAAAACAAATATATGTCCCAGGATATACAAAACATTTTTATTGAGAAAAATTTCAAAACATTCATAGATGTCAGTTATCACCAGAATCCTCTGAAATATTTCCTCATACAAATGAAGTCTTTTAGGGTGGAAAAATTTATATTTCTAAAATCTGATGAGTCATTTAATTAATTTTACCCTGCCTTTCCCAAGAAGAATTTCAAAAGACTTATTAGACTATATAAAACATGACAGAAAATACCTTACTAAATAAAAGTAGAAGTAAAAAATTTAAAAGCCAAGGTTGTGAAAAAGAGAACAAAAAAAAATAAGTTTTAAGCTGCATAAAATAACACCAATATAACAAGTAAACATGATCTACAAATAATTTCTTAAGTGTCAATTACATGGTTAGTTATATCTATGAAATAAAAGTTAATCAGTTGCTTTCAGTTCTAAGATTCACTTAGAATTTCTCCTGAGCATACTGGTAAAAAGATACCACGTGAAGTCATGAACACCATTCACAACAACATAAATATATGTATTAGGCTTTCATCATCTCATTTTCACACGACTTTTAGCTTTTTAAATTTAAAACACTTCTTTTGGGGGGCCTTCAGAAATTCATAACTAAATCTTCATTTTTCCAAAGAACTAATTTCTAGTTCAGTGGATAGCCTGTTAAGGTACAGCAAGAGTATTAATGCTATTCATGCGATATATAAGAAATCAGAAAACCTGAGATTAAATTATTTAACTTTTTAAAAAACCCTACCATTTAAAAAATTAAGATGATTACATTAGAATATGAGTAAAATCCCATTAGCAATCATTCACTGATTTCTTTAAGTGTATAATTAAATATATAGTTCTCTTTTTTCAAATAAGTACACAATTTATGAGAAAAATTGATCTTATTTTCACTAAAGAGCTGTGAGTCCTTATTTCTTCCAGTCAACAACTATGTTACATTTTATCACATGTCAGATATTTTCCTGGGTGCTGAGGATCCAGTGGTGTGAGGACACCTGAATCAGTGAATTCTGTTATAATGTATTCATGAAACATTTTTGGATGTCTAATCAATGAATGAATGAACTCTCTGGTTTAGCTATCACTGCTGTGGTCTAATAGTTTGGCAATATATAGGCAAAATTATAGTGTGATAAAATAATACACAGATCTCTTATGTTGTTAATGAGAAATAAATCATCACTGCTCTAGTATTAATTAAGCACTTACATTTGACATGCCAGGCTTGGAGGGGAAACTTCTTATCTTTAAATTCCACCAGTGGCTGGTGTATGAAGCTGTTGATTTATTTTTCTATTTTAACAGTCAGAGTAATGGTAGGGTTTGATATACTAGTTTAAATTTAGAAGAATCATCTTCTTCCAAGTTATCAAATAACTCATTCAGATGAGAACACAAAGAATGAACCAAAAGCCAGGAAATTTGCTAAGAGGCTGTCAATCCCTTCAAAGATTAGAATCTCTGGCCTCTTTAGAAAGTTGCTTTCTAGTCTTAAAGTGTCATTTTACTTGAATATCACCATGTCACAATCTTTAATAGCAATATAGAAATCACAAACAAACATGTGTATATCCTAGTAACCTTATCTGGAAATACAGGGGAAGTGTATGAGGGCCTGTGAAAGAGGAGGGTAGAAAGGAGGAAAGAGAATATGAGAGTAACAGAAAAGGAGCAGGATAAGAGAATCAAACTTCTTGATTAAGCTGAGCAATTAATTTAGTTGAACATATTGAGGTTTAAGTAAGTGTTCTTGGATTAACCCAAACATATGGATTGATTATTTCAGTAACATACATGCAGATAGACACATGGCACTCTATACCCTCGTGTCCACTGCATACATTTTGGCAGTCTCTGTCCGAGGGGCTACGTATGACTTGGCCATCGAAACAGTTGCTGTTGAATAGGCTTTCCTCGTGGAATACGGATAGTGCCTCTCAGGTCCAACATCTGTTGGAAAGAGATAAATGTTGTGATATAAATATAAATAAGACTCAGTAAATCTGGGGGAGAAAATGTCATTTTACCCATTCTTCTCATAAAGAGGAAAGAATACAAATATTCTAAGACAGAATCATCTAAGAAGAACCCTAGAAGAAATTTGAAGATTTTCATCTGGAAAGTTATTATTATTTTTTTTATTTATTTAAAACTTGGGTAATTTTCTTTTCTTTCTCCCCCCTCCCTTCTCTTTCTCTCTCTTTCTTTTTTCCTTTCTTTCTCTCTGTCTCTTTCTCTCTCTTTTCTCTTTCTTTCTTTCTGATGAGGAGATGGATTTCTCTTACTTTTAAAGTGATATTTTTAGAGACCCAATAGAAACACATTACATTTATTAACAACAATTATTTGACTTAGCTCTCAGTCTACTTCTTTATTTAACTCTGGATATATATAGAATAGATTGGATGAAATTAGATATATGGGATTATGAACACACTGAAATCATCATTTTATATTTAGATATTGGATATAGCTATAACTGTGGGTTTGTTTGTTTTCACCCATTATACCACTAACCAGGTAATAAGCCATGAATATTGCAAATCAGTTGCCCTTAAACAACAGAAATTGTTAAAGTATTGTTTATAATAAGTAGGGATCACGTATCATTTATAATAAGTAGGGATCAAGTATGCAAAAGGCTATGTGAAAAGTGTTCACCATTTCATTATTTTGTGCTGGTAAGATCTGTTTCCATTTGTCTGGGAAGACTGATACAGGATGCATGTAAATGTGTTACTTTATTTTGTTCTTACCTTTGAAGAGGTATAAGCAGCATGTCAGGATGGCACCAGCCAAAAAGCAACCCAGAGACCCAGCCATTCCGAGCCAACAAGACCAACCAAATTTATATTGGATGCCAAGAAATATATTGTGCAAAACCAGAGAAGAACGTTCCACATAAACATCAACAGCATACCACACGGAACCAATGATTCCTGGGGCACCTGAAAGAAAGAAAAGTTGCTAAAAATAATGCAGGCCTTCCCAAATTTAAATTCAAGGAGATCTGACTGCTACCCAAAATGCATGGCATAATTTAGAGGGATAATAATGATGTGAAGGATTCATGGACAGCTCAAAGTTTGGATACCTCTTTGATGTCTTCGTTTTGTTTTCTATTTTGCATTTCTTCTCAACTATATATCAGTTTATACATAAAGAGAAATACAAAGATTTAAACAATGCAGTTTTCCTCTGTTTGTGTAAAGTTAAAATGGTCATTGTGGTTTTCTTTAATTCCTTCTTTCCAATGTTTTCTTAAGTGTTATATAAAATAAAATATGAAAAAAAAGAAAGAACACAAAATCAAAGACAAATAATATATAGCCTATATTCATTGTCTATTGATTTTTAATTAAAAGTATATATCTTTACGACTATTCTATTTCTCCTCTGCCCAACCACATAGACCCACAATTAAAGCTATGTCAACTACATAATCAGCACCCATAAGGAAACTATGTTTTAGAAGTCAATAATTTTAGTGTGTTGGGGTCAAAAACAAATAACTTCAGTAAAAACTGCTTTTATTTTAAAATAAATTCTTTTCTACCACCCTACACTATATAAGCATGAACAAAGAAATTTTGTTCCTTTTAAACAAAATTTAATACCCCAAATTGTCTCTCTGATAATTGGACTGGCTTGAAATGATGTCACAAGAGTCCTCTCACTTTAAGGGTATAAATTGAACATCATTGATTAGATGCAAGGGAAAAAGGTGAGGAACTATGGGACAAAATGTTATGTGAAAAGTGTTCACCATTTCATTGCATTCTTTTCCCAATTGTTTAACGCAAGAAGTTTAAGAAGGACCAGATCATGAACACATAACCGTCAGATAACAGTTTAAATTACACATATTTTCTATAATATTGTAATCTATAAGTTTAATATGGAAATTCCTTTACGAAATTTACAGATTATGAAAAATTATACATATACACACAAAGAGATACATATATATGAAATATGTATATATTTAATTTCATATGAAAATAGTATGCCATAAATATTTATATGTAACATATCATGTGTATGGCATTAGTATTTTAGACATAAAATTAGTATTTTACATACAATATATATGGCATACTAGATGGTTCCAAGCCTTTGGCCATCTACTGAAATTTAATTTTGTCACTTCTTTACCATTCCTGTAGGGATTTTCCCCATCAATTCATTGTTTCTTTGTTTTGGTCTTTGCTTTCATTTATTCATTTATTTTTTTAATAAAAAATGGTATATCTAGCGATATTTCAAAAAGTATTCTGGAGTAAAATTGTATAGCATTAAATGGTGTTTTTTTTTTTTTTTAATTTGTTGAGTAAAACACATTTTTACATACAAAAGCTCCATGTTATCACTAGGCTAGACATGGGAATAAACGTCTTAAAAAGGAAATCTTACTAAGTTCTTGTGACTTTTTAATACAACCTAAGGATCATCAGGCTTTGACTCCATGTGTGTGTGAAAAACTTCACACAGTTTTGACTGTGTGATGGGTTAGGCTCTCTGCTATGTGCTTACTCCAACCACACTGGATCTTCAAGACAGCAGTTCAGAGTAGGTATGATGACTGGGGCTTCACCTTATTTTGCAAATCAAGAAAAGGAGACCAGTTGCTAAACTCACACATCACACATGTATATCTCTAAGTATTTATTTTTCTTTTTTATTGTTTTTTAAGTAAACTCTACCAATCACATGGGGCTCCAACTCACCACTCCAAGATCAAGATCACATGCTCTACTGACTGAGCCAGCCAGGTGCCTCTCCAAGCATTTTTAGTTCCCAAATCCCTATCCATTCATCTTGCACTGCCTGGTGAGATTCCCACGTACATTTGCTTTGCTAGCTTTTGGCTGCTACCATAAAAAAATGATGGTTTTCTTTCTGAGGGCTGTGCCCAGTGGTTTTCAATCTTCTTGCACTTTGATTTCACCAGTGTATTTTCTCTCAGCTTGCATTAAGATCCTAAGAAGACATCATGTTGTGACAGAGGAAGACTAAACTGAATTTAATGACAGACCTGCGTAAAATATCACTCTTGCTCTTCCATCAATAAACACCATGTAAAGTGCTTCTTGACTGTTCATTAGTCATGCTTGATTTATTAGCCTTCAGGACTCCATTTATTCATCTGCTTCTTAAGTGGAGATATAATCTCCTTTATTGTTACATTTATGATCAAATGGCACATGAGAAAAGTCTAACATAGGACTTGCCACAATTTAGTTCACTGCAAAAAAATTGGTGGGAGTGAGTACAGGTATGGAGGGGATGGTTTGAGACTTACTTTAGAATTTAATTTCAGAAATAATAATAAAAAATAAATTATTTGAAAGATTTTAAGCATTATGTAACTTTTTTCACCATTTTAACTTTTTAAATGCTTAAAAAGTAGTTTAAGGACTTCAATAAACTTTACTTTGGGACATTAACAAAAATTAATTATCTAATTCTACAGCTAAAGGAAGTAGGGTTGGTGGATGTGCTCTTTTTACCTGTAATCTAGAAAAGCAGATCACATATGTTCCTCAAATGAACTGCTTGATGACAAGCACCCTTCTCCTTCATTTCAAGATCAATGACAAGCATCCCTACCCCCACCACTAGTGCAGAGAGTACCTGCTATTAGCAATATGGTTCCAGAAACGAAGCAGATGCGGACTTTGATGTATGGCTCATCAGGGAGGAATTTCACACAGTTGAGGCCAAGAAGCAGGGTGATAAATCCAAAGCCAGCTAGAATATCTGCAGTAATCATCAATGCTCGAGTTACCACCAGCTTCACTGGAAGATCAGGACAGGTGGTTACATTGTGGTCAGAGGAAGGAAACATGTTAAGGCACACAAGTGCACCCAAAACAGATAATCACATACGTTGATACATGCCCACTGAAAGAATTAGACTTTAAATCTGCATGAACGTGGAATGTTATCATAAAATGCAAAAATATAATGAGATTATTGATATTATTATTTGTTTAAGCACTGATTATTACTTAGTCCTGCTGGCCCCCTAGCAAAATGCCTGGCATATAATGTAGACTAAATAACTATTTTGTTGCTTATTTCCTGTTTTGGAATGAGTCTTGTTGACAAATATTACAGGTGAACGCTGGATTGAAAGTAGAGTATCTATTCTGCAGAAGTTACCCTAGTAAATATTTAAGAAATTAATGATCACTGCATTTGTTTGAAGTTTTATTTAAAAATGTACTCTTAATAACTGGCTAAAATATGGTATAGGGAGCAGAATAAAATGCATCAACATGTAACTTGTCAGTTCAGGTTGGTGAGAGCCATTAGTAGGTTTTTAGAAGGAGAAGGAGCTTCTGTTATTTAGTAGAACACTATATCTAGAAGCCAGATCATATTCTTTTTCATTTCATTTTCAGGTGGTGATCCTTCTTGGCCAACATTCCACATGAAGCCTTCAACGTTGTACTGTCAACTGAGCAAAATTAAAAACTATAGCCACTTGAGAATATATGGCAGAAGGTCTAGGGAAGAGGATATCAGGTAAACAGAATGGACTAGTAGTAGTCATCATCTGCAATGGAAGCATCCTCAACTGTGAAAACCTATTGAGCTGTGAATCCTAGTTATGCTAAATTTAAAATAGGAGAATTTGGGGCACCTGGGTGGATCAGTCAGTTAAGCATCAGCATTCAGCTCAGGTCATGATTCCAGCGTCCTGGGATTGAGTCCCACATTGGTCTCCCTGCTCAGCGGGGAGTCTGCTTTTCCCTCTACCTCTTCCTGCTGCTTCTGATCTCTCTCTCTCATGCTCTCTTTCAAATAAATAAAATCTTTAAAAAAATTTAAAAAATAAAAATAGGAAAATTTTATCACAAATGGAGGGTTAATTATCCAATGTCAAAGCTACTGTTATTTTAGCTCTTAGAAAAGTGATACAATTTATTCTTTTGGTGGTACAATAATTATGTTTTATTTTCATAGTGATTGCAGTTTCCTGGAATTTTAAATAATTTTTGCTCAATGGTGAGATAAATTTAGGGCTTATTTAGTAATAGGTTGCTTATAAAATATGGCCAATTTATTTAAAATAAAAAGATACTTTTATGATCCATCTAAGAGAGGAAATCAATGCATAAAATCAGCATCTACCTGATTTTTTTTTTTTTTAAGTAGGCTCCACACCCAGCATTGAGCCCATCATGGGGCTTGAACTCACCCCTTGAGATCAAGACCTGAGCTGAGATCAAAAGTCAGTCCATTAATTGACTGAGCCACCCAGGATCCCCAACTTCTACCTGATTAATAGATAAATATTTAAGATCTTACAAGGTGGCATTATTTAAAAAATAAATAAATAAACTTAAATTTCTAATTTAGGCCAAATCAAAAGTCTATTTTTCTCAAAATTCAGGAAAGAGAAAAAGATGTAACTAACGAGGTGGTATCAGTTTTTATGTTTCAACAATCTTGAATAATATATATAAGTGAGTCTCCTACTCAGCACCCCAAGCCAAGCAGTCCCACACTTTGGAGGGCCTTCCTTAAATATTTTTAAGTCTCCTTTTAGAATCTGGGTCCAACAAGGCCGGCACTGCCATCTGGATTGGATGCTCTAAAATCATGGCCCTGGTTTTCCCCTCACTAACACTCGATCCCACACAGAGTACGATTTCTTTCTTTCTTTCTTCTTTTCTTTCTTTCTTTCTTTCTTTCTTTCTTTCTTTCTTTCTTTCTTTCTTTCTTTCTTTCTTTTTTTTCTTTCTTTCTCTCATTCTTTCTTTTTAAAGATTTTTGTATTTATTTATTAGAGAGAGAGAGAGAGAAAGAGGGAGGGAAAGAATGGGGAAGAGCAGAGAGAAAGGGAAAGAACAAGTTTAGCAGACTCCTTGCTGGGCTCAGAGCTCAACATGAGGCTCAATCCCAAGACCCTGAGATCAAGACCTGAGCCAAAACCAAGAGTCCGTCTGTTAATTGACTGCATCACCCAGGGCCCCCAGAGTGTGATTTCTGATGCTCTGTGGAACTCCCCAGCTTATGCCCATGGTGTCAGCCCATGTTCCAAGAGGGCAGTTCTGCAGGCAGATGGCTAATACTAACCAGCCAGGAATTTCTTTCTGGGAATTGTCTGAGATCTGGCTGGTAGAATAATGTTAAATATTCTGATTTGGGGAGGGCGTACTCAACAAGAGTCCTGAAAAAAATTTGTCTGAGTCTGTATACCCTTGGTCTACAGGAAAATGGAAAAGGTTATCTAATTATGATTCTATAAAAGATATCAAAGACTAAAAATAAAATATCACAGGTAATATCTTAACTTAGAGGGTATAGTTATGTTATTTTCTTAGAATACATTTTCATCTTGTGTCTAAGCATAGGATAGAATTTTTTAAATCAAAGTGATGAATGTTTAAGATATTATTTGAAATTAATAGGTAAGAATATATTTAAAAAGGTGAGATGGTATAGACAAATGATTAAAAGAAGAAATATTAAAATATAAACAGCAGTTTTCTCTGTGCAGTAAGCTTATGAATATTTTCTGTTATTCTTGCATAAATGTACATAACGTATTTCAAAATTTTAAATATTTTACCTTTTTTTTTTATTGCTTTCACCATAGCACTACATTTCTGTAATAGTCTAGTGCCCACATAAACTTGCATTCTTATGGATCAAATCATGATTCTTTGTAGGTAGAATTAGGTTAGCTCAAGGAGGGAAAAAGAAAGAATTAACAGGTCTTAAAAAAAAAGTGAAATATGGGCCTTAGGAATTTGGTTGAAGAACACTCAAATCCTAAATAGCAGAAGAAGATATTTTCATCCACTGCTCCTTTTAAGTGCTTATCCCTGACTGAAATAGCCATCCAGGGGAAAAGTCACATTCCAAGGGTTTGCTTTTCATTTAACTTGAGAAAAGAAGTTGCCATTTCCTGCTATACCCCATCCTCCACTTTGAAAGAGACCGAAACCAATTAGCGTTAACAACAGCTCTGGTATTTCTTGGCATGACTGGATGTTCTAAATAAATAAATAAATGCTATGGAGAAAAACTGAGAGAATCAATGGTAACATCTCTTAATCTATGAAATCTCTTTCTTTCTTTCTTTCTTTTTTTATTTTTTGAGATTTTATATATTTATTTGACAGAGAGACGGAGAGAGAAAGCACAAGTAGGCAGAAGGAGAGGGAAAAGCAGATTCCCCACTGAGCAGGGAGCCCAGTGCAGGGTTCGATTCCATGATCCTGGGATCATGACCTGAGCAGAAGGCAGCCCTTTAACCGACTGAGCCACCCAGGCACCCCTGAAATCTTTATTTCATAGGAACGTGGGTCTTGCTAACACCTGATCAAAATTTAAAGCTAAAGGTGAGGAGGATGAAGGAGAGGGCTTTACCCTACCTGCTAACCATGCATCATCATGTATACTGATGTTTTCATTCCCTGATCCTGTCTGTGTTTCTCTCTTTACCTATCTATCTCTATGTCTGTTTTTCTGCCTCTCTGTCTCTGCCCCCTACTTCCACCTTCTCTCTTTCTCAGCAAATTTCCCATTAAATTACTGTAAACTTCCTATTTGACTTAAGTCGCACCTGAAAGACATCTCTGAAACACTTTTCATCTAATCTGTGGATTCTAATCCTCAAATCACAGCACCCTGAAGAATTCATTTCAATTTAAAAAATGTGTACTCTAAGTCTACTGTGTGTAAGACGCTCTGCCAGGCCCTTTGGGGCAGCAGAGATGAAAAAGTTAATATTTTTACCCTCAAGGAATGTATAAATACATGGAAAAAGATAAAACAGACTCAAAATGTTTCAATTCACATTTCTGAAATAAAATAAATGTTTTAATCAAAACTTCTAAAGTTAGAACTTTACTATAGACTGTAAAAAAACAAAAATATGCAATGGAAACCCAGGTTCAGTGTTGTTCGATACCCTCTCCCTGGCAAGGGGCTTGTCTAAGGCATACTTACAGGGGTGTTCAGCAAGTATAGAATCATACTCGTCACAGGTGCGGATCCCATCAAAGGCATTAGTGACACACTCCCACCAGAGGCCTCGGCATTTTGTGCTCACCTAAATGTTGGAGAAGACACCATGCAAAACAATCCACTCAGACACCTTCAGCTCCCCTCCATCAAAGGAAGACCTTGGCTATTGTGCATTTGATAGTACAGTACAGTGGTTGCAATTGTGATCGGAATTTCATTTACAACAAGCATAATGTACTTTAGAGTATTTTCTCTTAAGCACTAACAGCTAAAGGCTTTCCCCACCAGGAAATGAATTGATTTCCTGATGGGGGTGGGGGGTTGGAGGTGGGGGGCAGGAGGAGTGGTGCTCAATGTAGATAAAATCACAATTAGATATATGCAAGTGTCTATGACTAGTTCCATCATGGAGTCGTAGTTTAACAGGGAGACAATTCTTGGCTTTATTGTGCTGACACATGTTCATTAAAAAAATAAATCAATAAATAAAAATCAATCAATAAATCTAACAATGGTCGCTAACTGTTGGCAGACTCAGTCTGTTAAGAATGTACGTTAATTTTTGCTCACCATAAACCCTGTGTTCCATGAAGAAAGGTGTTATGATATACAAAGTTCATAATTTGACAATAATTGCCAAAGAAACTTATACCTAAAGAAAACAATAAATCAAATATAAAGACCCACAACTTCTTCCTCTTTGTTCCACTAACATACTATAAACGTTTAAGCTGTGAGATGGATGTGAACAAATTGAGCCTTGACTTCATACCGTCTGACAGCCATAAACCACTTTTACTTAGAAACTGCAGATGACTCTAAGTGTCTACCTAGAGCTAAAAGATACCAGTGCCCCCAGCCTTTCCCTACTTTATCTGTTAGCTGCAAGTCACAATAGATTTCTTCTTTTTTTTCTTTTTTCTTTTTCACAATAGATTTCTTAAAATTGTAAACATGCCAATGGAAAATAGTTTCAAATATTCCTGACACAGCTCATGCATATGGAACAGAGCTAATATGATTGTTTGTCTTGATTCAATTACAGATTCACATTACCTGGGAATAGTTTAGTACAATTTAACCAAGAATTATCTTGGAAAACAAAAGATAAATTTTTCCTTAAAGGAAGAAGAAACCACAGAGTGGGAAGAGAAATGCAAAAGCAGGGAGATCATAACTGGTGTGAAGAAGGAAGAAAGGAACATAAAACACTTTGATCTCCAAAAGCAAACCTTATCAGGGAGTATTTGTGCTTTGAAACTCTCTGCTCCATGTTCTGCCTTGAAGCCATGAGCTGTGTTTTGAGCCAAATAAAACCGCACCGCTTGCCACACCACCACAAATTTCAATGTTGTGCTTCTATTATCACTTTCCATGTAAAATACTCTTAATTGGTAATTTAAAAATTTACATCGAGTCTATACTATGAAGCAGTTACTACTTACTTATCTTACGATTTCATTTATTCGTTAAAGGATCCTGTGAGATATCAATTATTTCTAGCTATTTCACAAATAAGGAGAATGAGGTACAGGAAAGGTTAGTGATAACCCCAAGAAAGTATAGTTAATAAGTGGAGGAGATAGGACTCAAATACAGCAGTCTGTGTGTTTGCTCTTAAACCCTGCAGTATACTTAAAAACCCATTTTTTAAAAAATGCCAAATCCCTTTCAGGCAGGCATTGGAAATTGGAAGATAGCTTTGAGTGAAGTGTTAAGCCCAAACTTTAATATCATCCTATGGCTATTCTACAAAACCTTACTTTGGCTTACTGTTCCTAAGGTTAAATCTGAAGGGATATTTTGGAGTTTAGGAATATTATCTGCCTAAGGAAACACAGGGACTACAAATTTAACAAAGAAGGTCAACCTGGTGAAGTTTAACATATCAATTTCTAAAGAAGGATGTGAACATCTCAAGTTAGATATGCATGCAAGTTAAGCTACGGGTAAAAAAAGTATAGACTTTAAATCTAAGTTGATATTAACAAGGTGTGTTGTATCCTTGGGTAAGATCTTTCTTACCTTTTTTGAGCTTCGGTCTTCTTATGTGTATAAAGGAGATGGTGTTAAGATAGGTATAAGAATTAATAATTACAAACACATAATATAGATGATTTGCTCATAAATGATCTTAGTAAAGTACTTAAATATTATAACAACCTGAATAGTGACTGAGTACAACATTACTAACTAACAGTGATAGAAGAGAAGAAAGGTTGATATAATGGGTTGAATGATGCCCCCCCCCCAAAAGATGACCATGTCCTAAGTCCCAGAACCTGTGGATGTGACCTTTTTTGGAAAGAGGGACTTTACATATTTAATGAAGTACAAGAGTGGGCCCCAAATCGAATGACAAGTGTCTTGATGAGAGACACAGAGAGCAGGGGGCAATGTGACCACAGAAGCAGAAATTGAAGTGATGTTGCCATAAATCAAGGAATGCCAACAGCTCCCAGCACCTGGAAGACACAAGGGATGGATTCTCCCCTAGAGTCTTCAGAAGGAGTACAACCCTGTCAACACCTTGATTTCAAAGTGGCCTCCAGAACTTGGAGAGAATAAATTTCTCTTGTGTGAACCCACCAAGTTGTGGTAAATTGTTATGGCAGCCCTAGGAAACAAATACAGTAGAGATGCTTGGTAGGGAACTGCTAGACCATATGAGAAAACAGGCCTTCTCGTAGCTTATTGCCCTTCAGTGTCTTGATTAACAGGAACATACTGCATCCAGTTTATTCCAACCTGAGCTAGGTTATGTGGATTCAAAGTCACTGCTCTACAATCGGACAGTGACTGTCCACAGTTTCCACTGTCTAACAGCCACTAAAACAAGCCAACCAATCCACCATGGTATTTCTCATTATATGTAAGCTTATTTAGAAAGGAACCTGTGATAGATATGTGATAATTCTCATTTTACACTAAGAAAAGTGTCTTTTGGCAAAATAATCCAGCAGTGGTGTCATTTTCAAGGCTATTGATCATTTACCTGCAATGACCATATTTAGAAAAGCAATGAGTTCATTAGAGGAAACAAGGAATCCAATTTCATTAGGTATTAATGCTCAGGGGCACACTATGAGATTGCTTGGTATTCACACTCGGTTAAGGTACGTGAGAATAGGGGCTGTAATTAACTAAACTTCTGTGTTAATATAGCACTTACTGGAGACACCCTTAAAGGTGCCTTTGTGCACAAAAGACAAGGTTAAAAGATTTTATATTATTAATCATATTTAGGAAAGCCCCCCTTGTCTGTAATATATAATCTTCACTTACTTATCCCTGTGTTTCACAATGGCTTATTAAGAATTTTCCTAAAAGGCAAGTAAATCTAACTTCTTAAAAGTTTTAAGACAAGATGCTGTTTAAAAAGCAGACTGAGGCTCAAAATATTATAGTTAAACTTTCTTAAAGGGCAAAAATGCAAAATGTTAACTAATAATTCTTATCTTACAAGGTCATTCAAAATAGAAGATTCCAATTTTAAGCTTACTCTTTTAACATGCAATTTATACATTAATAAATATAGATAATGGTACAAGAGGAATTTCTACATTATTTCAGTGAATATCTATTAATCTTGGAGTGAGGAGCAGATTATCTCCTCAATGGGGAGAACTCAGTTTATCTAAGATGTAACAATAAAAGTACAAACATGAGGCCAGCATAAATCTCTTAGTATTAATTACTTACAATAGTAAAACACAGAGATCTTATGGAACAGTTCGGATTTCTGGCTTCTGTTGGAAACTTGGTCCTTCTGGCCACCCGGACTCCTCAGTCCCACATAACAATTAGCGCCAAATAAGCGGCTGCTCCCTTTAGGTGGGATTTGTGCTCACAGGTTCCTTACCCCCTACCTGGGCTGCCTCTCTCCTGGATGTTGACTACCCAGTTCCCAGCAGCACGTAACTTTCTTGCTCTTGGCGTATAATAATGAGAACATCTCCCTTTGCCTTCAAATTTCTACCTATCATTCGAGTCCCACTTCAAAGACATTCCTTCTTCCATGAAGTTCTCCTAGTTTCTCCAGCAGGAGTCAATTTCTTCTTAGATCATGCCATAATTTGTCCATATTCTATCGTATTTACAATACGGCATTATTATTTTTATGTGCATTTATGTACATTCGTCTCCCGCGTCTGTCTGTTGTCATCTTTCCAACTTTATTCATTGAGTCAGTCATGCATCAGTCAACAGATTAACGAAATGCTGGAGATACAGCAGGGACCAAGACAGGTGTGGCACCTTGTTTCAGGGAGCATACAGACTCTTCTGCTGGAAACATAAGACATGCTGAATAGATGTCGATTGAGAAAAGAAAAGTCGGTCAATTTTCCAAATCCACACACATTAACTGACATTTGAACTCTGCCTGATACACTGTATGCATTGTTGATGCTTAATCTGTGCTTTTGGCTTGACTGAATAGACAAAACAGCTGAATATGAGAGTCAAAGAACTAGTACTTATCAACAGAGTTTATACTGACTTGCTGTCAGCCTGGACCCTATCTCCATAACTCGCTCTGGGAAGTGTTTACCACAGGACCCAGGATAAGCCGGGTACCACTCAGAGAAAGCTTTAGGAACCTGTACCGACAATGCCTCTTCCCTGTTGAATTTATAGTATCCTAAATTAGCTCCTTAATTCTGGGATTTCTTATTCTTTTCTCTTTAGCAGCCTTCCATTAAGGCTTCTCTATTCTACTCTTTGCCAATTTTTTCTTTCTTTATCACTCCAGAAATATTTACGAGCAGCAACACACAATTTTGCCTACCTTGTTTTGTTTCCTGTAGTTCTGGATGTGTTTGTCTTGCCTCCAAGTATTTTCTCTATCATTTGAGAATTAGAGAAACTTAAAAATATTTTAATTTACTGGCATATATTTTTCTCCAGCTACATGGGAGAAAAAAAATATATATATACATATATATATATATACAAACACACATACACACACACACATACACATGATAGGCTTAGTAAATATTGTGGGCTGACCACTATCAAATAAGATTTTTTTTGTTAATATGTGTTAGATTATAAAAGCGTATGCAGTGAGATGCGTGTGTAAATATAACACATAGACGAGGAAGTATGAACAGTAGAATAAGTCATGAAGATATATTATTTTAAAAACTATCTTGCATCCACATACTAGAGGAATTTATACTTTTCACATCACTGTGCCATTCTTCTGCTAATGTACTTGAACACTTAAGATGCAACTTACCTGTTTCTAGTATTTAATTAAATACATTTATTAAGATGCAAAAGTTTTAATAATACTATAGTAAGTAGCAGGGTTTACTACTAAGACTGGAAACAATTTCAATCTGAACATGAAAGTCATTTGAATTTTTTATACTATAGTTCTGAATTTTGTTTGAATATTTTATATTATTTTTCTTACTATATTGGGTTTTAAAGAACTCAAAACAAGTACTCATAATGTTAAGGAAGCAAGATTTAAATAAGCATAATAGGGGTGCCTGGGTGGCTCATCATTAAGCATCGGCCTTCGGCTTGAGTCATGATCCCAGGGTCCTGGGATAGAGCCCTGCATCAGGCTCCCTGCTCTGCAAGAGGCCTGCTTCTCCCTCTCCCACTCCCTGTGCTTGCGCTCCCCCTCTCTGTCAAAAAAATAAATGAGGGGCGCCTGGGTGGCTCAGTGGGTTAAAGCCTCTGCCTTCAGCTCGGGTCATGATCCCAGGGTCCTGGGATGAGCCCCGCATCGGGCTCTCTGCTCGGCGGGGAGCCTGCTTCCTCTTCTCTCTCTGCCTGCCTCTCTGCCTACTTGTGATCTCTATCTGTCAAATAAAATAAATAAAATCTTTAAAAAAAAATGAAATCTTTTTAGAAAATAAACATAAAATGTTACTTTTCTTTTCTCCTCCATTTAGGTACCATGGATTTATTTGTTAACCTACATTTGGTTTAGTTCTGCCTACTTATTTGTGGAGGATTAGCCAAAGGTATAAAATGCAAAAATGAGATAATGCATACTTAGTAGGCAAAATATAATTTTTGTGGCCTTCCTGATTATATGGCCTAATTTACATATTTGAACTACCTAAATATTTCAATTTTAACAATTATTGTTTAATTAGTTTAAGTCACATGTTTAATCATTTTAGAATGCTTATGAGAGCATGTTATCACAACTTTGAGATGATGGCTACATCAGTCCTGACAGATCACAATGTACGTTGAGAAATGATAATAAAATATTCATTTACATTTTTCTCTCTCCTTTTCTTCATTTCTGTCTTTATTTGAAGCACCAGGCAGGAAAGTTTTATTCTCTGGGCCAGAATGCACTCTTCACCAATCTTATTATACATCCCAGGGAATTTGATTTTTATTCCTATCTTATAAAAAAGAGGAACCAAGCCCCTGTCTTGAAAAAGTTTAAATTATAGTAAGGTTAAAAAAAAAAAAATCTTGCCTAGGAAAATGTTGTGGTCTCCTTACAGAGATCCTTCTCATTTATGGTTCAGTGTGTAATTTCCAAAGATCACTTGACATTACATTTCCTTCATTTATTTATACTTCTCGTAAATATGCCAAGTATCTTCATATGTGCCCAATTAATTCATGTAAATCACAAGTTCCCATGATTTGGAAGTTGGTGCTAGGTGCAGTAGGAGGTCGTGAGATGAACAAGAGAACATGCGTAGACGCCAGTGTCTGCTGAAGGAGTTCACAATGAGTTGAAAAGTAAAAGTACTACATAAAAAATCAGAGTACATGCCAGGTATAATAATTTTAATATTTATTTTACGTCTAAAACAACTGTGGCATCATTCCTGTAATCAGAAACCCCAGAGGAAAGAAAACCTGATTATGGGGATAAAGTAAATACAAATATAAGAAACCTTCATTTGAGGTAATAAAATTTTAATCATAATAGTGTTGGGTATCTAGCAATTTCACAGTAAATAATTAACACAAGATTAACTGAAAATGGATTAATCTTGTGAAAACATTCTCTCCTGATAATTGAAAGGCCAGTAACTTTGGAAGAAACTATTTTTTTTAATTTCAGTGTGGATAATGAAGAAATACCTATCTTCTAATTGAGTTAACATACTAACAATATAATTAATTCACAATTTATTTTTCTTTTTAAAAGGTATTCAATGGGTACCTTATCCTATTTTGTCTCTATTGTCTGACTTATTCCCTGTTTAGACAAAAAAGGAGCAGTCATAAGTATAAAAATGGGCAAACCACAGCTTAGAGAAGTAAACAAAATTTCTCCAAGAGAATCAATAGCGAAAACAGGAATAGAACGTAAATCTCATATCTCTCCCTTCAGTGAACATTATACAAAATGTCATCTCTTCCTCCAGAACAAAAACAAGACAATAAACTGCAAATAAACAATAATATATCTCTTGTTTATCAACTGATTTGTGTTTGCCCGGTACTGTGGTAAATGCTTTAGGTTCACAAGCTCATTTAATCCTCACAAGACACTTATGATGCGCATATTATTATTCTTTTACAGAAGAGGAAATATGCTTTATAGCAATTTAAATGTCCACAATTTAAAAGCATACAGGTATTACCCGGCAGTGCGGGATTTAATCTCAGGTCCTTGAACATCAAGTGCAACCTATAACTTCCTCACTATAAAGCATTGTATTACGGGTCCCCTTGAGGTGCTGTATCATAATCTAAATGAAAAAAAAAAAAAATAGTGGGATGGTCCAGGGACGTTGCTGCTTGATGACTTCTGTATAGAGACTAGTTTTCTTCTGTTTAATCTCTTGGTAACCCTAACATTCCTCCAACTGCCTAAAAACGATTAAGTGGATTTCAGCCTTGACTTCTCCCTTGAATCAGCTCCTTTCCCCACATGGAATTATCAATCCCGCTAATGGGAATTCTTTAGTTTCCCGTGTTTTCACCCATCTTGCTATGCTTGCTGCCTCAGTAGTCCAACCACCATCGCTTCCCTTCTATTCTATGGTGAAGAACTCCCAGTTAGTCTTCCTACACTTCATCTACCCATTCCAGCCATTCCCCACAAGTAGCCAGAATAATCGATCTTTGTGAAACACATGCATTTGTTTGTTTTCAGTGAAGCACCTTTCTCTACTGAGTAAGATCTTGATTTTATGTGAACACAAAGCCTTTGGCATCAAGCTCCTATATTCTCCTCACTAGATTGGAAATTCTTACGGTGCTGAGGCAGTCTAAAGTCACAAATGTTGCTCTCATATCTGGATCTCTGCCCATCCTCCTTTCTAGGCTGGGGATACCCTACGACTTCTCCCTCACCCATCTATTCTTCAAGTCCTAGTTTAGGTATTTCTTCTTCTGGATTGCCTTTACTCATTATCTGAGATTGGGCGAGCTGGCCACTCAGAGTTCTGAGTTATGATGGCGTGTGTCACACCATACTGTAACTGTCAGCTCACTTGTCTGTCTCTGCCAGCATGCTGGGAGTAACCTAATGTAGATCTAGGTTACATCTTCCTTCCTAACCTGTACCCATCACGGCACTGGGAGGACAGAGATATCAAACAGTATTTGTGGGATGAAGGGAGAGAGAAAGGGAAGGAAACAGAGATGAAGGAAAAGTGACTGGAAAGAAAAAGAGTAAGTAAGGAGAGGAAGAGCATAAGGGATAGAAGAGAGAGGGAAGGAGACAGGAAAAAAGAGGAAGGAAGAAGGGGAAAAAAAGAGGATGAAGGGAAGGACAGGAAGAAGAAATAAATAAGGAGACAAGGAGGATGGGAGAAAGGAAGGATGGGCATATGAAGTTACAGAGAAATGGAGAATGTTCGCAATAGATTCCTAGTAGAAGTTTCGGGGGGAGGCTGTAAACACCATCGGTCCTTCAGTGACTGGCTACATCTCCAGGATTGCAGACCAGTCATAGTCAAAGAGTCCTGATGTTATTAAAGAATGCGAAGACGGAGGAAGGACTTTAAAACAACGCAGTTTACTTTGTTTCATAATTGAAGAAACTGGGCTGAAGACTGAGTCCAGTCTTGTTCAGTGGAACACAGGCAAGTCGCAAACACAGGCTGGAATGATCTTAAAGCCCAAGTTCTGTCCAGCATGTGGGTCTTCCCAGAAACACAGGGAAATCAGTAATGAAGGAGCAGGCTGGGGGCTAGGGCTGCTGTCCCTGGTTTAGGGTTGTGCAATGGGTCAGTCCTGGGCCATTTCTTTTTTTCCTAATGTTTTTACTTCATGCAAAGAATTTCCTTCTTCAAGGGAGGCCTGAGTAAGGCAGAATAATATTTTATGCCATTTTTAGGATTCTGTAGTAAGACAAAAGAATATTTGAGCTTTTTCTGCCTCGTGGTCTTGGTTATTGACCTTCATCCTCTAACGAGCCCTGATCTTTTACTCATTCTTTACTTTGGCAATGTGTCCTCTGGTCTGCAAGTCCCCTGCTGCCATTTCTACCTTTTGAAATCCTTTGCATCTTTTGGAGGCTTTGCTCAAATGCCTTTTCCTCCCTGAGGCCTGCTTCAACGTCCCCAATGGGAAATAATAATTCTATCTTCTTTCCTCCAATGGTATATTGTTCATTTCTTTCTCAAATATGAACCGGTTTATGCCTTTCATTATAGTTTCATGTTTATCTTTTTTTCCACACTAAATGTCCACTCCTGGACGGCAAGACCCACTCTCGCTTTATCTTTGCCTCCCCTGGTAGATCAGCGCAATAGTTTTTATATGCCATCCATTTCATATTCGTTATGTTGAATTGAACTGTAGAATCTATTTTCCAACTCTGACGCCTACATCACCCTAGAAGATTAACAAAGCTAACGGAGCTAAAAATTCATAATACTCCTTTGTGTTTAAATACTCCGTGGGTAAGTTCTTTTAAAAATCACTTCTGTTGTGTACACTTTTGTCCAATAGTTTCTTAAAGTAAGACGTTAATAAGGACCAAAGATGAAACATCCGTAAGAAAGGAAGCAAGGAGAGAGAACAGTAGAATTGAGACTGTGATGATCGGAACCCCCAAATCTCTGGATAACTGTATGCCTTTATATGCCAGCCAACTGGGGGAGCAATTATTACCAGAGAGCCATGTCCTTTTAAACATATTGATAAATAAAGAGATCGTTGGAGAGAAGAGGCCTCATTTGTTTCAGCGTTTCTGTTTTAACGTTGAGGCTTTTTGAGAAATGTGTGTGTAATACGTCTCAAGTATGAGAAAAAGAAAGAAGCTAAAAAATACTAACTCTTCTCCAAGATTAGCAAGGATTTACTTGAGGTGCATAACCTGGGCTGCTCGTTCCATTCATTTTAACTAGCAGTGTTCTTACACAGAGCAGATGGCAAATTGGTTGGATACTGAAATCAGAGCAAGAAGGTGCTTTAAAGGCCAGGACTCTCAATCTCTCTCAGCAAGGTCCGACCCTTTCTAAACTTCCATTTCTTACCGAGTGAAGTTAGTAATGCTGTCATCTTGAGCAGAAAGATTTTCAAATTGTTTTAGAAAATATTTTAACAGTGCTTTTAGATAAGATTTTGCATATTTGTAAAAAATTACTTTTGAATGTGCTCTAGGTCAGCATATTTCTAAATTAATATCCTGCTTCTGGCCATCCAGATTCTGGGACTAACGGCAGAAGACATTTTTATCTGTGCTTTTCTCTGAGCACCACTCAAAGGGCGTTGTGTTTCTCATTCCCCACTGACATGCACAGCCAGATAAAATACATCACTGGACTCGCATAGAGCAGACATTCCTGGCAGTGTTTCAATTCTATCGTAGTTTTCAGAAACATAAGTTTCTGGCTCTAAAGAAGTATTTATAACTAACCCCGTTAGTTTTGAAATGCCATGTAGAAGCCAGAAGAAAATTAAAAGCAAAATAAATAAGTAAATAAATAAATAAATGCAAAAATAATACACATCAAAATAGAAAGATTATTACTTTCCATTTCTAACTTCATCTTGAGAGTCTAATAAATAAAATTAGAAGAAAAAAAATATAGAGACTAGCTCTTGGGTATCTTTCCTAAACTTCATAGAGGTGACATTACAGCATTTGTTAGAACAAATTGTTCCCCTCAGGATGTACATAAGAAAGCAGATTGGGTTGCTATATAGTTTTTGAGTTCCTGATATATTGTTTCTTTTTCTTACCTACACTTTCTAAAGCCTTACTAATGAATCATAGCTGATTTTGAAGATTAGATTTTTGCTCAGTTCTACCTCTTTCAAATTCCTCTACACAGGAAATTATTGTAAACTTCCAAATTGCTTCTTTCCAAGCTTCTCCGGTAAGAAAAATAAAATGCTTGAGATGTGAACCACTCACTCATTTCTTACTTAACAATTGGCTGCCAAGAACAGCTTATTTTTGAGAGGGTTTTATAAATCCATATCTGTCGCTGTTACTTCGAGACCCACAGGAAAGATTTGTTCTCCCTCAGAGTACTTGTTCCTACTTGTAAACGCCTTAAAATAACATTCTTCTCTTGCATAGTAATTGGGTAAGTTTTATATACCTTGAGCTTGATTACTCAATTTCTTACATTATCACTTTTTAAGAGAGGCTCTCATGCTACTCATAATGCCATCATCAAGATTAGAAAGCGTTTGGTTGTGAGAAAGGATGTCACTGGAATGTTTTTCAATTTAGTATATGCAGCAGTGGAAGAGGTGAGTTTCTGGAGGGTTCAGTGACAGAGGTTATGTGATTTCCTTTATGTGAGTTCATCCTGATGAAAAAAAGAGGGATTATTCAGTTACTTCGTCTATAAAATGGGATAACAACACTACCTACCTCATTAGCTGTGATGATTAAATGAGCTAATAAGGTAAGACTCAGTAAGGAGTAAGTCCATCCATGTTGGCCATTATGTCTTTCATTAGCCCTGGTAAGTGTCCTGAGACAGTGGGACTGAGAGAAAATTCGGACAGGCTTGGGTCAGAAAAAGAAGGTGCTGACTTCTTACCTCCAGGGAATCGTCAGCATTCACCATCCAACAGTCTGTCCAGGTGGCCACAACCAAGAACCCAGTAGAGAAAAAGGCAAAGAAGCAGGCGGCGTACTGAAGAAGATCCCTCATTTTAGCGAGCAGCCTATCTGGAAGGGACACATGGGCAGCTGCCAGCCCTGGGCCCGCTCAGGTGGCTGGAACGTTGTCAGGCTTCTGAGCTTCTGCTACCTGGGAATGGAAAACACCAGGCTTTTACTTTTCCTCACACCCCACTGCAGATGTCTTAAGTTGTGGTCAGAGTAATGCAAACAGGCTGTGACCCACAGAGGGGTCCTGGAGGTCATTATCCAAAGCACCCAGCCTCCAATCAGAAGCCAGGTGAGTCAAAGTGCTGAGTGTGTTTTGGGTAGGGGAGAAAAGGAGACCTGGTAAACGTTTTCTGCCCAGACTGTGAGCTGATGTGAAATGATGGTCACCCGAGGCACGTGCCAGGGCCAAGATGGAGAGAAGGAAGAAGGGTAACACCCCATGCTGACGCCTGTAAACTGATCTTTCTCAGGCCCTCCGGGAAAAGTGAGCTATTCTCCTCCCCCCTCTGTAAGGAGGCTACACGGTTGACTGCGTGCCATTTTATTATGAGGACTATTTTAATATGCGTTGACTACCTTAGGTTACCCGTGCAACTGTACTAAACAAGTGTTAGCTCCAGGGAATTTGCATTCCACAGTGCTGGGCAGAACAGCCCCTTGAAGGGGATTCCAGGACCTGGCCCCAGGTGGAGCCACAGCTCCTAATCTTGGGGCACCACACGGTGGGAGGGAGGGCACTGGCATTTTCACCCAGTTGGCTCTGCGCTGAGATCCTGGCTCTGAAGCTCAGAGGCTGAGGGCACTTGGGTTGTGGTTTCTGTAATATTGGAAGTATCAATGCCATCTTCATGAGATGATTGTGTGCATTAAATGATACTGCGTTTCTATATCATTTGGAAGAGTATCTGACAACAGTAGCTAAATGGTAAAGATCAACATGACCAAGAATTCCCTACAGGATTACTTTTCTCCCATGGACCGCTGTTTGAATATATGTCCAAAAAAATCCTGTTTATGTTAGGAAAAAGGATTTTAAAATAAGTGTTTGATACCGCCCAGGCAACTGCAGTTTTACCTATACCTGAGTGGGCGTTCTTATTGGGTATAAATATTCCATAACCAGTAGTCTTTTAAAAATACTTAAAAGAGCATACACACACCATTTTATCATCATTAGAGAGAATTCTCTTAACTACAACACAAAATTCAAGTGACAATAGTAAAAACTATTTTGCATAGTTCTTAATCCGAGAGAGAGGGACATAGAAAAAGAAGGGGTTGGTGAGGAACAGAAGAATTACAAATAGGTCATTACTTTGGGAAGAATCAGCCAATAAGATATTAATTTCAGGAACAGCTCAAGGAAGAATTCTTTTTTTTTTTTCTCCAACATATAAGTGACTGGGTTATACTATTTAGGGTAAAAGCCTAAAATCGGTATTGATACAATATCCTTTGAGGGCATATTGAACTAGTAAGCTTTTATGACTAAAACTTGTTATTTTCTCATTTTAATTCACTTGTATTCAAATATATAAATGTAAATTTAAAGGTAAAAAATGCAAAAGTTGATGCAAAACCATATGTGGACTATAAATCCAATTGTCACCGAAAACAAGGATATATATGTTGACAGTAATCATTAATTTATAAGCTGCATTAGGGATACCTTCAATTTTACTTTAAATTTTATTGACTTATTTTACTTAACAGTTGGGAAAAATAATTTTTGGTTTTTTAAGTACTCATTCAAAGAATGGAATTACCTATGGTGTAAGGCAGCTACAATGCACACATGCTACTTTGGTGAGTCACAAATCTTTCCCTGTGCCCTAAAATCTACAATGTTCACGCTCTATTGATCTGGGAGAAGAAACCCATTCCAAAAGCACATAACCCATTACAGGAAAAGTCCCAGACTTAGCAGCTAGCTTTCCACCCAGGGACTTTTCACAATGAACTCTTTCTGCTAACAGTGCACCCAGGGCAATGGGTCTAAAATTTCAGTGTACCCTAGAATCTTCAAAGTCACTTGTTATAAATGTAGAAGTGGGGGCTCCAACCTCAAAGATTTGAATTCAGAAACCAGGCATGGGGGGGGGGGCAGGTGTTCATGCATTACAAATGTCTTGTATAAAATTCTGATTCTGAAACAGATGACCATGTTTTGAGAGACTAAGAAGAACAGAAGAAAAATCAGCATTAAAACCAGCATGCTATTTTTCAGAATCAAATACCATAGGTCACAAAGGTATGGGAAGGGAGATGTCAGAATTGTATCTTTGGTACCATCACTTCCCTCCTGAGCCAATAGCAGGTCCCAGATCCAGATATCAGGACTTAATGGAGAAGATGAAGAGAGGGAGAAACCATTGAGTGTTGTACGATCAACAAGCAAACACACACATGGACACATGTATCTTGGGAAATCAGAGATTCTTCCACAGAAAATACATAGAATGTAACTTAATTTGTTTAATTCCCCAAGTTGTACTGGACATTGTTAATGGTTGTAATAGGGAAAAACTGTACTCTTAAGATGGTTGACCAAACCAGCAAGGGAGTTCCAACCCTTCTGGGTTCTTCTTTCCTACCCGGTTTCCTACATGTGCCAAAAGTACCAAGTATGCAGAAGTAGAAGGGTACAAATTCCCTTCCCTGCTTGTGCTTGGGGCTCAGACCTTTGGAAACAACCTCCTCTGAGCCCACTGGTGTTAAATAAACCTCCGATCCTCCAAAGTCTCCGAGTGCCAATTGGTTCTTCCGCCAGGATCCCGCCCAGGTTCTGTAACAGTTGAAGGAGGTGGTACTATTCCTGCAACTATAGAACTGTCCCAGAATCAAAACTTGGTACTTTTGGGGGTGCCTGGGTGGCTCGGTGGGTTAAGCCTCTGCCTTCGGCTCAGGTCACGATCTCAGGGTCTTGCAGGTCATGATCTCAGGGTCTGGGGATTGAGCCCTGCATCGGGCTCTCTGCTCAGCAGGGAGCCTGCTTCCCTCTCTCTCTGCCTGCCTCTCTGCCTGCTTGTGATCTCTCTCTCTGTCAAATAAATAAATAAAATCTTTACCAAAACCAAAACAAACAAACAAAAAACCTTGGTACTTTTAGAGAATAACACAAGACGAGTCAGTTCTCAATGTTATTTCTAGGGTGAGGCCACAATATGAAAGGGGATCTATAACGTAAGGCTGAATTCAGAGTTACCTGAATGAAGTTGTTCACTTCACACTGTGAACCTGGCTCTGGGCCATTCACTGTAGCTTCTCAAAGAAGGGTACCAAGTCTTTCATCGTCCATGTTTTCTGTGTCCCCAGAACCTAGCTTAGGACTGAAGTTAGAGTCATGTGTCCATAAATGTGTGCTGCACGGAATGGAACTAAACCGGGATTGAGTTGATAAAGCTAACTATGGGAGTCTATAGCCTGGGCAGAGAGTGAGAGGGATTTGTCTGTATAGGTTTTTGAGCGACTTGTTCTGCTTCTACACCTGCCATCCTCACAGGTGCCTGCACATTGAAATCTTCCTTAGAAATGCACACACATTCTACCATGAAGTCTTTCCTACCCTGAGTCAGGATAGCACTTTCTTTCTTGGACCCCGGGCACATTAGTTAGAAACAGACAGAGCTTCCTGATGCAGTAGAAACACAAAGGACAATTATCACTGTGCATGTGGCACAGCAGTGTTTACAAAATATTTTCAAATGCATTATCTCATCTGAGCCTCACGAAGACAGCTTTGTTTTGTTCACCAGCGCATCCCAAGTGCTGAAAATTCTGCCTGGCATGCAGTAGGTCTTAACAAATACCAGCTGAATTGAATTGAATCTTCCCAGCTCCCACGTTTCACAGAAGAGGAAGTAATGTTGGGCTTGGTCTTTCTGAACCCTCCAGGGTCCCCCAGGATCAATCCTAGGCTGGCAGAAGGGGTGCTATGATCTTTACAGCTCCAGAGCTCTCTGTTCTGCACGATCCTCAAGACATTTTGATCCACTCATATACACTGTGTTCCCTGGGACCCACACTACTCCTGGCTGAAGCTTTAGAGCCATCCGGTGAGGTGGGGCATGGCGTCCTCAGCCTAACGACTGGGCTGCTGGTTAATGAAAAGTGCATTGTAGGACAGGAAAGGCTGCAGTTCTCCTGTTGGCCTCTAGGTGGAAGCAGCTCTGCATTTTCGGTTGAGAAAGACAGCAAGTGGTTTTCAGGTTAACTCCGTTGTTTTCGGTTAGTGTCACAAACTGTCCCTTCTATCTATGCTCTTTATAATAGTACAAGTCCTTAGAAGGAATAGTTGATTTACACCACAACTTGTGGGTAATCTTCTCACTCATTTTTAATTGCCCAGAGCCCACTGGAAAACCTTACACAGTAAAATCAGTAGCTGTGGTTAAAGGGTCATACTGACCATAACCAATAGCAAAATAAATCAGTAGTTAAAAGCTTGGACCTCAGAGTCAGGCAAACTCGAGTTCAGGCTAAGCTACTTAACACATGTGAGCTCCTGGGCAAGCTACTTAATTGCCTGCTCAATAAAATGAGAATTATGCATTCTAAGATGACTGTGAGAAATAAGTAACATTTTTCAAGGTCTTAATACCGTGTCTGGAAAATAAGAAGCAACCAATGAACTATGATATCAGAGCAGATGAGTTGAAACCTCTTTCCCTAGGCATATAGTTAAGTGTGGGAAGTCTCACCCTTCTCCATGGTGACAGGGAAGTGGGATTCAACACATACCACCAGCTGGCTCCAAAAATATCTCCTAATAATTTATCTACTTTCTTGCAGTTCACCTCGTATGATGGCAGGGGTTGGGAGATCCACGGGCAGGGCTGAAATAGCTGGTCCACTAAGAGTTGTGGCACGGGTTCTAAGACATCTCTTTTGCAACCCCTGCCTGGGGTCTCTTGTCTCATTGTGGAGTGTGGTAATCATCTAGTGACCTCAGTTGAAACTGAGACTAAAATGTATCCAATTGAAAAACCTATTATACAGGCTCATGTGATGTTAGATGGAATTCTAGTAGTCATCCTAGCTAGATCATGCTGGAATTTGTTGCGTTTCATTCTGAGTACCACCATTTAAAGTCAACTGGAGCCCATCTTCCAGTTAGTGAAGTTAGTGAGGAGATTCATAGGCATCTCATATTAGGTATGGCTGCAGAACATTAGGGTGAAGACAGCATTTTAAGTCTAAATAAAGGAGACAGTAAACATGGTAGTGGGTTTTAAATAATAAGACGATTGCTGTGTGGGAAAGAAATGATGATCTTTCTGGAGGCTTCAGAGAATGTAACTAAAAAATATTTAAAAGCATAGAAAGGTAGAATTGGATTCAATTAAGGGAAAATTTTCCAAAATTTAGAAATGACTGAAAGGAAGTGGTCTGTTCTGCTGAGTTTCTTGACATTGAAGATATTCAAATAGAAGGATCACCATTGGTAGAGTTCATGAATCCGTTCATGATGGAATATTTGAACTCTCCAATGGGGAGAATGCTTGGGAAAGCATGATGCCCTGGAAATTTTGTGCCCTT
Organism: Lontra canadensis; assembly: GCF_010015895.1. Taxonomy (NCBI): domain Eukaryota; kingdom Metazoa; phylum Chordata; class Mammalia; order Carnivora; family Mustelidae; genus Lontra; species Lontra canadensis. The sequence continues at coordinate 11,466,477 of NW_022631050.1, read as the reverse complement.
AATTTATCTCTTACCACATAGAATGTGAGTTTTCCTCAAGCCAAGCCTCAGAGATGGCTCAGTGAATCATTCAGTGCATACACCAGTATTCGTTCTGTAACTTTTTTCACCTGGAAAAACAAGATTTCATCACAGTACAGTACAATCCAGCCTTCAAGGGTGCTTTGGGTGAACCGTGCTAGAATAAACCTGGTATCAAAGGTTCACATTTTACTCCTTTTCAGGTTAACACGTAATTCAAAAAGCCATCCCAACATGAAACTTTTTTCTTGACTGGCCTACGCCCCTGCATATATATCCTTATGTTCAGTATTAAAGGGGTATTAAGTGAATCTAACAGCATCAGGCTTGATCTCACAAGCTGAACTTTTTCCAATTCACTCCAGCACATTCAATTTGCTATTACTAATGTTTTTTTCACTATTTTGCCTTTCGTTCTTTTTTCTCTTCACATATGTAAGTATCCATGTACTGAGTCCGTTTCAGCTCGTCTTTTTAAATGACAAAGGCTATATGAATGGCGGCTGTTCAGTGTATCCTTAATCCATGCTGGGCAAGGAAACACTGAAATTGTCGAGAAGCTGTAGGAAATGCTCTTATAAACTGTCAGGCTGTGTCCTTGTCCCTACCATTGGACCCACCCTTACAATCCGGTGGGCTCAATTAATGTACTCTTAGTTTAGCATTCAAGGATGACAACTGCACAGAGAAAGTTCCTATCAAGACAGTGGAGTACTGACTTCCAATTTCATTCAGTACACTGGTGCTAAAATGACATCAGTGATAAAACAATGTTATTAAGGACCTAGAGGTAGGAAGAGAAAGTATAAGATGAAGAAACACTGAGTGCTCTGGTATATCCATGGTTCAGTATATGTTTAGGGCAGTAGAGAAAAAATAAAGCTGGAGTGGCAGGTTATGGTCACATTGTGGAACATATTCAATTCCAGACTGAAGAGCATGGATTAACTTGCGATTTGTCGAGTCAGTGAAGGTTTTAAGACAAGAAAGCAAAAGTGATCAAGTAGCAGAGAGACCAAGGAGCATCCCTTTTTATTGCTACCTGTGAACTTAATTCCTATCTGCCCTAATCCTTAGCCTTTAACCAGAGTGATCTCCAGCAACCAGGTATCCCAGGGAAGCAAATATAAACACCTAGTCAATTAATTATATTTTTAGGAAATTGCCTTCACTCTTTCCCTTGCTCTTTGCCCCATCTCCCTTCATACCAGTGCTCTGTCTTCCAGTAGCTTCCTAGATTCAGAGCCTTTGGAATTTATCTGTCATTTAAAAAAAAAAAAAAATCCCAGTACTGACCTTTGGACTTGCCAATTAACCAGATCCCCTAGTTTTTACCTTTGGCTGTCCTCAGGACACAGCTTGTACTCCCCCTCCTGGCCAGTCTGAATAACCTCCATCCCATCCTGCTCAACTCTGGTCCCTGGGCCCCTGCCTTGTATCAGTTAGCTTGTAAGACCTGTTTTCTTCCGCTCACCAAGAAGACACAACTCCATGGCTTGATTGGTTCTCTGATTCTTTGGTGTGTGACCTAAAATCCTAGTTTATTTTATCAGCCTAGTTCTTTTTTTAAAATTTTCATGATTTATCTACACTTTATATGTCCAGCATTATTTTCACGGTCAGTCTTGAGCTGGAGAAGCACTATGGAGTGAAAAGAGAATAGAAATGCAAAGGACTTGATTGCTCAGGGGGAAGAGAGTATGGTGGGGGCATTTTGCTATTCCCTCTCCATATCTTACTCTGTGCTCCATGTAAGTTACCATTGCTGGAACCACAAATACCCTGACATTTCCTGACTTATATCTTCACTCCTTTTGCTTTGTCTTCAGGAATGAACCCCATGAAACCCCCAAATCTACTTATCCCAAACCTGTCTATTTTTCAGGATGCCTTTTACAGAAAGCCTGTTATTAATGACATGGGACAAAATTTTTCCTTCCTGATATTTTCTCTATACTTCTTGTGATGGTTAACTTTGTTATCAACAGGAGTGGGTCACAGGGTACCCAGATGTTTGGTCAAACATTGCTCTGGATGTTTCTATGAGGTGTGTGGGATGAGATCAATATTTAAAGCCATATACTAAGTAATGTAGATTGTCCTCCCTAATGTGAGCGGGTCTTATCCAATCCTCTGAAGGCCTGAGTAGAACAAAACTAAGCTCCCTCCCAGCAAGACAGAATTCTTCCCACCAGACTGCCTCTAAATTAGGACATTTGCTTTTCTCTTCCCTTTAGACTTGAACTTACACATTTGCTTCTCCTTCATCTGGAGACTGCCAGCCTTAGAGGGGAACTATACCATTGGTTCTCCTGGTTCTCAGACCCGCAGGCTTTGGACAAATTCTTCTGGGTCTTCATCTTAGCCATTTATCTCTCTCTCTATATATATATGGATGAATATATATTTACATCTATCTATCTATATATATATATCTCCCATTAGTTCTGTTTCTTTGGGACCCTGACTATTAATATACCTCTCCAAAGACAATTATATATTACCCCCTCTTTGATCTCTCAGTCCTTATCAATGCAACTCTTATTCTAGTCATTATGCAAATTTTTTCTGAACCTTTGGTTACTTATGTCTCTGAACACGTTTATGCTCTTTCTTCTGACTGGGATACATTTTATTTATTTATTTGCCATTTATTATAATCCTAATCACCCCTAACTGTGTGAAGTCTGATTTGATATGGTTAGCTCACTCTCCTCGCCACTGGACTTGTAATCAATAGCCACATAGGTTAGCATGTTATTATCAAATTTTCTATATGTTAGTTTGATGTCTCCAGATGATTTTTTTTAAGAATTTTTTTTAAGGATTTTATTTATTTATTTGAGAGAGAGAGAGTGAGAGAGAGCATGAGATGGGAAAAGGTCAGAGGGAGACGCAGACTCCCCATGTTGCTGGAAGCCCAATTCGGAACTCGATCCCAGGACTCGGGGATCATGACCTGAGCTGAAGGCAGTCGCTTGACCAACTGAGCCACCCAGGAGTGCTCCAGATGATGCTTAACAAAACAGAACTCTCCAGTAGAAAGCATTAGGCATAAAATTAGGCTTGATATCCCAAAATCAATAAAACATCATTCAAGAAGTTTGCAGTCGAATGGGAATAGATAGAGAGAACTTGTATTGAAATATATGTTTCTGAAAAATGTTTCAGGTACATAAACGATGGAGTGATTAACATCTCTAGGCAATCATTATTAAGTCTTCATGGAAGTACTTAATGATAAGTACTGAATGATAAGGTACTTAAGGTACTTAAATAATAAGGTACTTAAATGATAAGAATTTGCTGAACACAGAAGTTGGAAAAATTGTGTTTCTATCAAGGGAACAAAGGCACAGGGGAACATCAATTATTCAGGAATGAGTTTGTGACAACCATCCTATAAGCAAATAGAGCAGGGATTTTTTTTTTTTTTTAATTTTGCCTGTGCTTTAAATGTTCAACAATGTAGGGTACCCGCATGGCTCAGTTGGTTAAGCATCAGACTCTGGGTTTTGGCTTGGGTCATGATCATAGTATTATGAGTTCAACTCCACATCAGGCTCTGCTCCCAGTGCAGTTTGCCTATTTCTTTCCCTCTGCTCCTCTCCCTGCTCATGCTCTCTCTGTCTCCCTCTCAAATAAGTAAATAAATAAAATCTTTAAAAAATAAACAAAAATAAATAAATGTTCAACAATGCTGAGTACAGTGATTATTACATCATAAATCTCACATATTGGGGTTGTTTGTTTGTTGAAGAATATAAACTTCCTGGAAATAGAAACTACCTAGTTTTATTGAATTCCAATACATATATGTTGAGTGAATGAATAAATTAATAAATCAGTTCCATGTGTCAGGCATCATGCAGGAAACTCATCAGAGAATAACATATTCTGGTAGGGGAAGGATACCCAATAATATTTAGCTCTTAATAGATATTTGCTCTCTGTCAGATAAAGATAAAAGTTTACTATGCATATTCTAAATAAATCTTTATACAGTGGCCCCGTAACAGTATAGTTTATTTGGAATATACTTTACATTTAAAAGTCAGGACATTTAGTAGAAAATACTGAGCTAGAATTCCATGTATTTGGCTCAGCTCAAAGTACACTTTAGAATTTCTTAGCTTTTATAATAATGAAAGAGCTTTAACAATTGTCCAGTAAATTTCACCATTGTAGATAGTCAATTTATGTAACTGAGGTACAAAACAAAACAAAACTTCAAGTAAATTTCTTTACCTATGCTTCAAATGAATAAAAGTTCTATATACTAGTTTTTAAAGAATTAATGGAAAGAACTTTCTATCAACTTAGTTATATTTAACTGGATTTCATGAATATTTTCACTTACATTATTTCATTTTGTATTTAAGACATAATTAGAAAGGCATCATATAACCATTTTGCAGATGAGGAAAATGAGGACCATTTGTCAAGTGGCTTAACCAAACTGATAGAACTAGAAAGTGGCAGAATCCGAGTTTGGATTTCAGACAGTCAAAGTGGAACATTAGGCAGGTGTCCAATGGAAACTCTAAAAGCCAAAAGAGATGAGTCAGGGAAATGGAAGTCCTTCTGAGAAGATCAAGGCCCACTCACACCTGGCAAATATTCAGGGGTAGGCTTCTACTCCACCTGGTACCTGGAATCAAAATCCTGACTCCATAAAATCTTAACGGGGGATTCAGATGTAAGATCAATGTAAGATTGCATAGGTAGAATCACAGGACCTGGCACTCATAAACATTTGGATTATCATCTTGGTACTACAAAAGCTCTCTACTGAAACTATGAAGCAAGTCACTTTACTCATTTGAATTTATCAGTGAAATAGTTCAAACCAATCTGCCCTCAGGGAGGCAGTAACATTGAGTGACATCACTCATGCAAGGTGGAAGGCTCTATTGTACTTTGTGTCCTGTTTTACACATTTGCAGAAACATCGTAAAGTTCTACCCTCCTTTAGAAAGACTTTCTCTGGCCTCTCCCCTCTCTCTCATAGACCTACCCACTGCAATCCTCTTCAATCTTTAAGGAATGTCTCAAATGTTATCTTCTTATGAGTGCACTGTGAGGTCCCCATTTGTATGTACTCTCTGCTTTGAATTAATATTAACTCTTGGCTTATAATAATAATATATATTATATATCATGATAATAATTATTATCATTGCAAACATTTCTTGAGGGCTTATTACATGACATAGACTGAACTCATTGTTTTTCAAATATCATGTCTTTCCATTCTCCCAATGATCAGAAAAGACCAATGCTATTATAAACACACATGTTATGAGTTAGGGAACAGGTAACTATCTCTGTTTTTACGCTAGTACATAATGGAGCTGGGATCCTGGGTCAGACTGACCCAAGAGAACAAGGTGTTAGTACCCCAGGGTAATATAGACTTTTATCTTACATTAGCACCATACTCTTTCCTACTAGATCACTGGAAACCCATGATTAAAATCAGAGGACTATCTTGGAGATAATCTTTTTAGCCATCTCATTTTGCAGATGAAGAAAATAAGACTCCAGGAAAGTATCTTCACCAAGGTGACACAATAGTTAATGAGACAGATAGGACCCAAACCTTTTTCATTTGTCACTTTCCACCATGCCTGTAAGATTCACAAGGGAATAGAGGGCACCTCCTCATCCTTTAACCACCTGCACACACACCTTCTCACAGCAAATGCCTAAAAGTTAAATTTTATTGGATTATTTTGTAATCAAAGATCACTAATTAGAACACACAGAGATATCAGAGTTGATTATCGTTGTTAATGGCATACATCAAATGCAGACTATTAAGTGATGTTCTTGCATAGGTAAGGAGATTTAAATAGATGATCAAAACATTGGTAGACAATGTTTTGTTTATTTTATTATCTTTTTATTTTATTTTTTTGCCAGAGATCAACTAAATTGATCAACTAAGTTCCACTAAGCCAAACTGATTTACAGGGATGAAACTAACTAAAAGTGATATGACCAAAAATGAGGTCAAGGAGTAAAAGTTCTTATGGTTAGGAGACTAATCATGTGACCTTGCATTTTAATGAAATGTTCCAACCACAAAATTCAAATGTGAAAAAAAATTTCCTTAGGGATCAAATGCATTAGCAACAATTCATTGATACCTCCTTTACCTCATTGCACTCCTCTACCCACCAAAGGTTCTCATTATTATCAAGAGAAAATGCAAATTATTTATCATGCATGCAAGATCTTTCCAATATGACCCTTCTCTTCTCTAGATCCACCAACTATGACCCCCTAATATACATGTAGTTTCTTTGATCCAATAATACTCTCTGGAATCTGGACAAAGCCTTTTCCTCTGTCTGGAAGATCCCTTCCCTTCCCCTTTGCTCACTGCTTCAATAACTAGTCTTCCTCTGTCTGGATGTAGGTTTCATTATTTCATAGGTGATTGACTTTTAAAACTGATCATCAGAATCACCTGAAGAGTTGTTATCAAAAAGCAGATACCCAGAGTGATTGTGATTTCCAGCATCATAATTTCTTACAGGAGCTCTGGGAGATTTTGGGAAAACACTGCCTTAGACTCCTTAGAGCCTATATTGTCCAATGGCATCCTCTAACAGACTGTAATTGTGTCTCTTCTCCTAACCAGGTTAGGAGCTCCTTATTGGCAGAGACGTGCCTTCTAGATCTCTACCAACTGCTAGTATTAGGTTGTTAATCAAGGTTGCATGAATAAGCGAAGTTGGCAAATCAGTTGAGAAAAAGTTGAGCTTTTTTTCTCGAAATGTTTCCTATGCCTGCAGTATAAGCATATTGATTCCCTTATTTTCTGTTAAGCTTTTCAAGCCCTCTTGGTTAAAGCTGATCTCTTCTTACTGTATATTGTCATGGTAGATATTTTTTAAATTCAATTAGCCAACTTATACTACATCATTAATTTCAAACATGCTTATAGTACATAATTAATTTCAACTTATAGTACATCATTAATTTCGATAATTTATCAGTTGTGTATAACACCCAGGGATCATCATATCATGTATTCTTATAGTATATATTTTTGTTTGTTTTTCTTTTGCAACACTTTATAGCCTGAACTATATTTATGTATTTGGGCTTTTCTCCCACTGAGTTCTGAACTTCTGAAGTCAGAGTAAGTCTTTTCAGTTTTGTGATTCTTTCAGTAATCATCAACATACTCCATTCATACTTGTTGAATTAGAGCAAAATTTATATTTCTTTAATAGTCTAAATTTTCTAATCTTTCCTATCACTGAGGTTCCCAGAATAAAATCCTTATGCCTACATAAAATGCAACATTCCACAGAAATGCATTTAATAATCTTCAGTTGATCTCATATATAAAGGCTTTTGATTCTCAAACAAAAATCTAGGACACACACACGTGTGTGTGTGTGTGTGTGTATGTGTGTGTGTGTGTGTCTGTGTCTGTGTATATCCAACAGGAAGAGTGATGAGGTTTCAGAAGGTGGGAGTAGGACATAACTAGAGCAAGGATACAAGATTTGTCATCATAAATAAATCTATAATTGGTTTCTGAAAAAACGTATTCTGAAGTCAGTGATGTGTATTAGTTTGCAAATTGTGCCTCAATCACCTAACTCCAATGTCCCTTCAGTTTCAAGCTCTCTTCTGTAGGACTTGTCAGTAAAAGCAGTACACAAGAACTGGATGTGATGCTTGGCAAGGTGAAGTTGGTGGTTCCTGGAATTATTGTTCCCAAAGTGATGATCTAAAATCCAGATACAGGGTCAACAGAGACAGAAATTTAGAGCTGGGTAACTTTATCAGGGATTAAAAAAAGAAGAAGAACAGAAAAGCTAAGGCAGGTTAAGAGGGAAGAAATAGACAAGGATTAAAGAAGGCAGGAGACCAGAGGAAGATAACAATTAAGTTGGAAAAGCTAAATCTTTTAGAAATGGAAAACCTAGTGAGTACTCATGTTTAATTAATCCACAAATATCTTGTTGGGTAGAGGAAAGACTCTTGAAATACAGAAATTGGAATCAACTGTAAATGCTATACACATAAATGATGAATGAACAAATGTACAGAAGAACATCAGGATCGATTTATATCTATAATTTTAAGTAGTGTCATCATACTCTATTCTTTCAACCCTCTGCCATCCTCTTTGGGCAGACATGTCTCGTTCTCTCAAATGTAACTGGGCTCCAGCACACACACACACACACACACACATGGTTTCTTCCTTCATGAGATCTGTTTATGTCTAGAACATTCCCTCTTACTCCTGCCATGTGGGTCTTTCAGCTGAGCTCCTGCAATAGCCAATGGCTTTCTCTAGTAAGACCCAACTCAGATCTATAATGAGGCTACACTCATAGCTCTGACATTCCAAAGAACCCAGGAGTTGAAGCAAAATTAAATGCCAAGTCCGTAAAACAAAATGAAACAGCCTAAATCCCTTTGGTCAGTTAACATTTGCAAAAATGCTGTCAGTAAGTTATTAAGCAAACACTATTTATTTGACCTTCACAAATTGCATGTGAAAGGCAAAGGTAGGACTGCTTATCATTTATCCTAAAGTGCATCTCACTAGCTGGAGTTTGAGCATCCTTTCTGAATATATAAAAATGACAGGGGTTAGGTGTAGGAAGGAGAGAAACAGAAATACAGTCCTTCACAATAAGACATAAGGTATCTTTGAAAGTTTGGGAAGCATATGTCCTTTTTTAAAAATAAATAATACTTGTAGTCCAAAGACCTGCAAATCTAATGCTATTGAAATTTATATAACTATATCCTACTTTGCTATCTTCTCTTTGAAGATGCCAAATGCTAAGATAGACCTAATTGATCTGTGCTTATATTCTTATTAATGATCCTTAAAATTAGAGCAAATATAGTATTAGAACTTACCATATAGTATATGTAAAATTTAAAAAATTCTGTTATGTATTGCTTTTAAACCAAAAAAAAGACTCTTTCTTGTTTATTTTAACAACTGTTATTATTTGTTTGTTTGTTTGTTTGTCTAATAAATGATTGTCAGCTGAAAAATTAAGTCCAGTAAGTGATGTGCCTGGATCTAGCTAGATGAGTCAGTATCTGAATGTGGAGTGAATTCTTAGATCTTGCATGCTGAACTCCATGTGCTGTATGAATTAGGTTCAACCACAAGAGGATTGTTTTCCAAACAGATGGCCAACAACGCATCCAGTCCTGCAGAGTGATAAAGAATGGAGTGCTTTGGGATGTTAGAAAGGTCAGGAGGAGAAGCAAGTAAACAGTCAGCCTGCCACTCCTTTGGATGGCATCTTCCGTAAGCTGCCAATTTTTCCCGAGCTAAAGCAATTCATAATCCTTATTGATAATTTATACATTTGGCCTTGTACACATTAAAGTTCTCCAACTCTGTCAAAGTGGAAACTACAAAAAAAAAAAAAAAAGCTATTGTCAGTGTTCAGTGTTGGAGGAAAAATAAAGAAAGAAATCCCTATTGCTGTTCCCAGTGATTCATGGCCCCACCCCTCACTTGGTAGACCAGACTAGATTTTTGGTGTCTGGAGTATTTTACTTGCTTTTTGATCTCTTTAGAACCGTTCTATGTCTGAGTTCCATGATTCTAGGAGATATATCATAACAAGCTCCAATTCTGCTGCTTAAAATCCCTACTCTTACTTTTATCACCCATAATGGAAGACAAGTATCTGAGACAGCCCATGAGAAGTTTCTTCTTACAAAAAAAGAAAAGGGGGAGTCAGGTTTTCCTAACAAGTAAGGTGGGGCTTTAATTGCAGGGGAAAGGTTTAAGGATTTCTCAAATCCCCTACCAGACTAACAAAGAAATACTTTGCCTGTCTTATGTTTTTAACGTTTGGGTACATTTTTGTCTGTCAGGTATGTTCTATGTCATGGATTGATTCTGAAGAAACAGTAATATATTTTCTATTTTGCTCCTTGATTCTGAAGAATTTATTCATAAAGAAAACATGTTGCCTGAGCCCTGTACTGGATATTGAACAATCAAAGACAATTAAGAGTCTGTTTTCTAAGGGTCCACAATCTACCATGAACACAATAGCTTTAGGGCAATGTAAAGTAGTTAAATACCAGGCATTACAACTACATTTGAGGATTTGAGGCACATCTACTACCTAAGAAGTTCAGAAAAGGAGAATCTCCATTAGAAGTTTATACTAAAAAACAAAATTCAGTTGGCATTTCTTTCCTTAAGCTTGTCAAGCAAATTAGAAATCAGGGACTGCATTTCTTTTTCCTAAATAAGTCACTCCTAAAAATACAACATGTTCTAATGACCGTATGCTTAATGAAATCATTCTTAAACTGTTTTATCATAACTATGAAGTAAGAATTTGCTAGCTAATAGGCTCAGTGACATTCTCGAGATGGAGGTAGGTTATGGATGAGGAACAAGGAACAAGATGTATAAAGTCTCTCAAAGACCCAGGGTTTAGCCCCAACTCAGACATATGGTCATTATTTCAGGAAAAAACATTTCACTACTTTTAGTCTAATTTTCAAAGCATGGGGAAGAAAGAAAGGGAGCGCTCAGCTTCCTGAAAGTCTTATTTTATTAAATTTTATTTTATTTTTTCAGTGTTCCAAGATTGATTGTTTATGCACCACACCCAGTGCTCCATGCAAAACGTGCCCTCCTTAATACCTACCACCAGGCTCACTCATCTCCCCACCCCCCTCCCTTCCAAAACCCTCAGTTTGTTTCTCAGAATCCACAGTCTCTCATGGTTCATCTCCCACTCCAATTTCCCCAATTCATTTTTCCTTTCCTTCTCCTAATGTCCTCCATGTTATTCCTTATGCTCCACAAGTAAGTGAAACCATATGATAATTGGCTTTTTCTGCTTGACTTATTTCACTCAGCATAATCCCTGGTCCCAGATTTCCTAAACCCTCTGGATGCCAAGCAGAGGACACTGAGAAATGGAATTATTGGGCTGGTAATGTCAGGGATGAAAGCGTAGAACAAAATGAAGGGTTGAATTTTGAGGTTCCTGCAGATATCAGCTCGCACAGTAAGATCTGAGATGCTGGTGGAAACACCAGTGGTAAGAAGATTGATGCCAATAACCAGGAAGTAGGAGGTGGCAGGATGGGACAGGAGGCAGGAGGCAGGCCCTGGCAGGCTGAATAGATATAAGCCACCTGCATCAGGTAGACTTGATACCTACGGCAGACCTTTGCCAATCCCAGGTTTTATGTTTTCCTTTAAGGAAAACAATGGAAGAAAGATAATTTGCAGATAATTGTTGCATGCCAAGGACCATATTATATACTTCCATAAATGCTAGGTCTTTAATGCCACTTTGCTTTTGAGGAAACAGGTTCAGAGAATGTTGGTAAGTTGTTCCAGGTTTAGGGACCATGAAGGAGCTTGATATCCAACCTGAAAAGGTCTGGTGATGAGCTCTTTGGCTGACCGTGAGCCTTACGTTTTTTTGGTAAAGCTTTTCAATTCTTTGGGTTGAAAAGTTAAAAAAAAAAATCTCTGAATTCTGTCCAAATAAGAGATCTTTCATTAACCAGGCTTCCAGTACAGTAAGTACTGTCAGGATATGAGTTATAGGGAATTGAGGAAAGCTGAGATGTAGGGCCTGGGACCTAGAGATGAAATGGATGCATTTCACACTAGAGGAGGTGTTCATAGCCAAACAAAATACTCTGAGATATTGAGGCAAACTACCTCAGGAGGTAGAACACAGAAAAGAAAGACCAGTGACCACAGATAGGCAGCAACCCAGCCAGGTAGATGTTCTGGGGCTGCAGGCTTATGGGCTCCAGTGTCAGAAAGTCTGGAAGCTGGCAACATAAACAACAAAGGAGAATGGAAGAAGGTTGAGGGCAGATGCCTGACACGGAACCAGGGTTCGAAAGTAGGCAAAATCCCTGCTGCCAGTTGAATTGGACAGAATTGCAGAGTGCTCTATCCAGTAATTAACAGATTAACAATTATATCTTTTGCACCTACTGAATTTAAGGCTCTGTTATGGCCTAAAATTATATCACTGAAAACAGCAGGCAAAAATGCTTACCTTCATAATTTACTTTCTACTAGAAAAGGGAAACCAGCTAGTAATTCGGGTACCAAAGAACAAGGCAAGAGCATAATTTTAAGAATAGGTATTAGTAGGCAAATTGAGAACATCAAAGAGTCTGACTCAATCTTTCTGCCTGAACTATTAGTTTATGATTTATAAGCTTTCTTCTTAATGAAGAAACACTTGGTCTCAAAGTCTGGAGTAGCACTGAACCTACAAATTTTCTAGTTTGGAGGGGTAGAATAGCAGAAGAGTCACTGATGGTGTCAGAGGATATTTTAAAGAAATTATTATGGACAAATGTACCCCCCCGACACATATATAGCTTATTCATACCTACCTGATTGCCTATACGAAAATACTTATGTCCACAACAGAAATTTATTCCACATTACACAAATCTTGTTTATCATTCAGATCACAGTCTTTGTGAATTATGTTCCTGCAAATAATAGTGTACAACTTGAATGGCTATATCTAGCAGCCCTAAACTTTTTTAAAAAAGTTTTTATTGACCTAAATGTATTACTAGCCCCGGGGGTACAGGTCTGTGAATCATCAGGTTTACACACCACTCACCATAGCACATACCTTCCCCAACGGTTTGTCTCCCTCCAGATCCCATCTCGTTTCATTTTTTTCCTTCCCTACCCCCTAACCCCCCCACTTTGCCACTCAACTTCCTCATATCAAGGAGACCATATGATAATTGTCTTTCTCGGATTGACTTATTTTGCTCAGCATAATATCCTCTAGCCCCATCCACGTCGTCGCAAATGGCAAGATTTCATTTGTTTTGATGGCTGCATATTATCCTATTGTATATACATATACCACATCTTCTTTATCCAGCATTTGTTAATGGATATCTAGGTTCTTTCCATAGTATGGCTATTGTGGACATTGCTGAAATAAACATTCTGATGCACATGCCCCTTCGGATCACTACATTTGTATCTTTAGGGTAAATACCCAGTAGTGCAATTGCAGGGTCATAGGGTAGCTCTATTTTCAACTTTTTGAGTAACCTCCATGCAGCCCTAAACTTTTACCAAGAGCTTTAATGATTGGTATTAACTTGGTAGTGGTGTTAACCAAGATGTTTGACACTAAAATCATTCATTAAAGTAAGTTTGCAAAATACTAAGTCACATTGACCAATTTAAATTAACTAGCATGTTCAAAAGTAAATAGCTAAGAAACAGCATAGATAAAATTTCATAATTATCCCTTCTCCTAGTTAAAGGAGGAACTTTCAAGTTAAATAAAAATAGCAGACAAAGCAAGACCTCCACATGACTCTCTCTGTGTTTTTTTTAAACACATCTTTCAGTCTAATTGTAAAGACATAAAATAGCAGAGATAGAATATCACATTAGAGATTTCCAAAAGAGAAAGACGCCTTTCCAAACTTATTTAAGTACAAGTACAGCTCTAGATTTGGAAGCCATGTTTCCTGTAAGGCTCATTTACTGCTCTGTCCATCTCCACCACACTGTCATTCCTTCATATAGAAGAACATCAGCTATGTAGGGTGAAGGGGGATGTTCTCTGTATGCCTATGGTTTTCTCAGGATATAAAATTTGCTTTGAAACTTTGTCCTAATTCTGACTCAGTTCATAGAATCATTACAGGTTTCACCTACCCACACCTACATTTATTTGAGCAATGGAAAATAACATTTGGTTTTTCCTTCCAACACACAAGTCTCAACAAAGCCAAAGATGGTTTAGTCATTTTTCTAGCCATTCTTTCGTAAGATTTTATTTATCATAACGAGCCTGAGTCACCATTTTCCCAAAAGACAGGCAGAAAGAAGGAAATGATAGAATGATTATTATAACATAGAACTCAATAAACAAATTAACATATTTATCTTTATCAACAGGAAGAGACATTCATAATTAATTCTTTAAAATTTTTTTCTATTTATTTGAGGGACAGAGATCACAAGCAGGTAGAGAGAGAGGGGGAAGAGGCTCCCCACTGAGCAGAGAGCCCCATGTGGGGCTCGATCCCAGGACCCTAGGATCATGACCTAAGCCGAAGGCAGAGGCTTTAACCCACTGAGCCACCCAGTTGCCCTTCATAACTAATTTTTAAATGATAAAAAGCTAATTACCAAGTAGTAAGGACTAATTTTGTATGTATGATTTTTATTAGAAAAAGGCTAGGATAATTTATATCAAAATTTAAATAGTCAAGAATTTCCTCTGGTGTATTTTATATTATTTTAATGGAGAAAGTAGTTTACTTATCTAGATTTTCTAATTTCTCTACAATAAATATTTATTATATAATAAACATGATAGAATGATCAAATAATAGAATTTTTTTACTTTATGTTTCCTCGTGAAATGTAGAACTACAGTTAAAGAGCACTTTTATGCATCCAGCGTCCATTTACTGAGCAACTACTATAAAAAATCTGACCTATACACAATTTCACTTGAACCTCCTTGTAAATTTTGAGTAAGTTAAAAGATATGCTGGCACTGGGACCTCCATGGTAATCACCAGAAAGAAAGGCAAAGGTATAGTCAGGAAGAATGGGCCAGTAGTATTAGCCTGACTTTGGACTGGCTCCTCAAAGGCAATCAGTCTCTGGGGAAGGGTCTAAATTAGAGAGTGGTATATGGCAGCAGGATGTGCTACTCTGTGGAGGCAACCTAAATGAGGAGAATGATGGTGTTATAAAGAAGAGAGTTCATTTTTCAAGAAGTAAGACTCAAGATGATACAATCCAGAGAAAGGGAAAAGAGAATCAGGTTGTCAAGATCTATGACCAAGTTCTTGAGAGCTATAGAATCAAGGATATTTTATAAGACAGTTCTTTATGCTTTAATAATACAATATAAGCATAGATGATTGCTAAGGATTTTTTTTTTTTTTTTGTAGCAAGTCACAGAAAACTCAAATCAAGCTAGTTTAAACAACAAAAGAATTTGGCTGGCATGCCTAAGTGAAAAGACACAGAGGCTTCTGGTTCTGTTCTCCAAAATTCTTTAAGTTTTACCATCTTTTTTTTTTTAATATTTTATTTATTTATTTTACAGACAGAGATCACAAGGAGGCAGAATGGCAGGCAGAGAGAGAAGAAGGGAAGCAGGCTCCCTGCCAAGCAGAGAGCCCAATGCAGGGCTCGATCCCAGGACCCTGGGATCATGACCTGAGCCGAAGGCAGAGGCTTTAACCCACTGAGCCACCCAGGTGCCCCTAAGTTCTACCATCTTCAAGAATGACAGCTTTGTCTTCCAAATGGTTTTCCTCATCCTGGCAGAATGGCTTCAATGCTCACATACACACAGTTCACCATGTAGGAGATAGGAGATTCTTGATGTACTAAAATCCTCACTAAAAGTCCTGGAAGCTACTCTGAATGGACTCACTCGGATCAAATGTCCTACTCTATTCTTATTACTGTGGCTAAAAAGAATGAAATGCACTGATTGGCTCAGTTTAAATTATTGCATTAGGTATCCACTGCTGTATAATAATTATACCAAAACTTAGTACCTTCAAACAACAAATATTTGTTCCCAGGGGTCAGGAACACAGGGTCAGTTTAGTTGGGTGGTTCTGACTCAGGATCTCTCATGAAATCAAAACGTGCCACAGTCTCACGATGCCATATGATGGGAAGCTTGTACTTCCACAACACTGGTGTTGACGGACCCCAGTTCCTCACTGGTTATTGGCTGATCACTTCAGATCTTCATTATTGGGGCCTATATTATTATTGGTTGCCTGAGTGTCCTCATGACATGGCTGCTGGCTTCCCACAGACTGAATGATCAGAGAGACAGAAAGAGCTCCCAAGAAAACAGCTGCAATCTTTTTATAACCTAATCTGAAAAATATCATTAATCCTGCCGAATTCTTTTGGTCACACCAATTGTTGCCAGCAAAATGTGGGAAGGGACTACACAAAGTGTGAATACAAGAAGAGCAAGATTTTTGAGGGTTATTTTATAGGCTGGCTACCACAGCTTTGTTCACAATTTTGCAGATACAAGCTGTACTGGCTTCTGTAACACTGCACCCAACATAAATTAGACTCCACTGTGTTCCCATGTAACATTATTTCTAATGAGTTATAAAAAGTTCCGAAACGAGGTGGGTTTGAGGGCCAGAAAATTTCAGGCAACAAAACTAATAGGCTTCTTTTTGGGTAATAAAATCCCTTCACAACAAAGTATTTTGTAGGTCCTGTTTTCTGAGGAATAGTCTGACATATATTAATTAGGCATTTGGAGAAAATTTTCATCCTGATCCTCCTCTAATCCTAATGTTGACTCCTTGCTTAGTCAAAAAGCATGCACTAAATGTCCCCACTGGAGAAATTCACACTGGAGTAGTAGTTTTGAGTCTCTAGTTCACTGGCCAAATTTCCTTATGCGATAGGTTTCATCTGGTATGTGGTTAAATTTCTGAGGGAAAATAATTAATTCTATAATTTCAAGTCTTAAGCATCATCAATTTTCCAAAAGGTCACAGGATAGAAAGATTGTTTTATGAAAGTATTAATTATATATATTATTTTCCTTCCTATCTCACTCTACAGTTTCACCATGCACTTTTATATCCATCATCAAGTACAAACTTCTGTAGTTATCAGGACAAAATCATTATTCTATCATAAAATAAAAAAGAAAAATCTTTTCTTTCAGAATGACAAATGAATCTTTCTACTCAAAAGGAAGCAGGATATCAAAGATAGTATTCACTAAAGATAAGAACTTTAAAATAGCCCATGCTTTCAAATTTTGATTTCAAGTGATAATTTTGAACGTTTATATTTATCCTGTTTCTTGAACACTCCCACATCCTGTCCTGAAGCAATTATAAGGCCTTGGGAACTCTCAGACATTCTTATATTTGGAGGCTCCGTCTTACATCGTATCAAATATAGTGGAAGCTGTGGTGTGTTGTCCAAATTCCCTTGAAGAATAAGCCATTCATTCTCCCAAGTGTCTGGAAGTGTTGGATACTGTTGGATCACATCTTAGATCCTCTTCCAAGTACTGCTCTCAGTTATAGGGAGCTTTCCACCTAATCACATACTCCCTCCTGGGAAGCAACTCATATGTCAGTATGTAGAGAAACAAAGTCATGGCTCTCTGCCCTAATTTGGGACAACTCTGAAAGGTTATTCTAAATCAAAAGCTCTACATGGAATTGACCAAATCTTTGTTGCAAGTACATCACAGTTCAACTTCTCATTATCTCCAGTCTTGCCTCCTCATCTTCTTACAGATGTGTACTAATGAGCGCTTCTGAGTAAATCTGTTTCCAGATCTCCATCTCAGAATCTTTTTTTTCCAGGGAAGTTGACTTAAGACCGTTAGTATTGAAAGTGGGCTTAAGAAACAGATTTTAAAATGGGAGTTTAGAAGCCAGATCATTCACCAGTGGAGTATTCATAGCCATTGGTGTGCTATATTAGTGAAATTATTAAAAATTTCACTGATGAGGAATTTGGAGAGAATAATGTTGGAATGGAATATCCTGATGGTGTAAATACGTCAGATAAAGGGAAAAAAGAAAAGGAAAGAACTAAAGTGATAGTTACCTTTTTGAATTATCAATTTAAGGTAAAAGTGCCAGTATATAAAAAAGTTTCTTATCTATCATAGCTGGAGAGCCAGTGAGAGCAGTCCCAGAGCTCAAGAGCTCTCTAAAAAGTGTTGAATTGCTGCCTGGCATGTCTGCAATGGCAAGGTCAAAGCCCAGATTGGAAAGTAGTATCCTTCCATTTGCAATGAGAATAAGTGGGTCAATGCATTTGAAAACTTTAACCCCTCAACATAAATCCCCACACTCCTCCAGGTTAATGACTAGTCTTCCCCCTACTTTAGAACTATGTAGAGGACTCTTTCTTGCAAGACAGCATATATCCTCATCACCCTTAAATATAGCTATACTTGTCCTCTAGATCAATAATTAGGGTTAACTAATTGGGGAAAACTGGACCTCATAAGGAAGAAATGAACATTTGTTGAAGACATTGCTAGACCTAGCCAAAATACAATGGCAGGAGCTGGGAGAGTATGTAGAGGATTAGGACCTAAGAATGCTAAATGAAAGAAAGTGGGCAGAAATCAAAGCTTTGTAAGGAATAGTTGACTGATATGGGATCACTCTTCTGTGATATAAGATTTAATACTCAATCAAGAATTGTGGTGGAGAGTATTAATAAGATTCTTAGATGGCTCTTAGTACCTCAGGGAGAGAGATGGCTCATATTAGGTGAAGTGGAAATACTAGAACTCTTATAAAAGATGGTAACAGGAGATATCACAAGGCTCAAAGTAGTGAGCATGCCAGAATGGATATACTAACTAAGACCAGAACCCACAGCCAATTATTTTCTATGGAAGGCCCAAAACATGCTCCATATACCAACACAACAAAGAATGCACTGGTGAATGAGGGATCAGTATGGTTGATATGGGGGTAAGTGTCCTAGTAAAAGTCCTGGTTTCCAGATATGAGCCAGTTTCCAGGACCTCAACCCATTGGTTAAAGGAGAAAAATAAGAGACAAGGTCCCAATGAGGAAAAAACCTAAAAATATCTGGAGACCTGTCACATTATTGAGGTTCTGAGGAATTCTGTGATGTGTGACTTACTAAGACTCCTTACAACAAATACTGACAAGCCTCTTTAAAAGTGGCATATTTCACATTTGAGAATACTTTGACTTACTTACCAAGTGACATGCAAGGCTGCCAACTTTGAGTGGTCCCAGAACAATAAAGGGTTCTGTAGCTAATCTAGGCCATCGTTCAGGCAGCCTTGCCACTTGAGCCATATGACCGAGTAAATCCTAATGTTACTAAAAGTATGATTAAGTCCCAGTAAGAAAATCACAATTTAAATCCCTAGATTTATGAAGCAAGTTCTAATGCAAGGCCATACATGTCATCTATAGCACAGAAATAAACAACATTTGGGAAACAGTCCCTGGGGCTTGGTAGAGATGGAGTATCTATCCACAGGACAACAACAACAACAAAAATCTGACCAGACCTATCCATCATGAAATATATTCTATCAGAACCACAAAGTCATAAGATTAGGCATGTCCACAATTTGTTGTTAGATAGAAGAGGTACATTAATATGGTAATAAACAGAGCCAAAATTACATAAACAGATGGTCTGGACTCTTAAGTCATATTCGCCTGTACTACAGGTCCCTCTTAGCCAAAATTATGCTCACATGTGGGCTTCTCTATATCTGGCTGTATGAAACAGGACCCAAAAAAAAGACACACTTGGTTTATATATAGTCTGGCTCAATGTGTGGTGAAAGCTAAAGATGGACAATTTCACACTATAGCCTCACTCAGGGCAGCACTAAAAACAGCAGTGAGGAGGGGCGTCTGGGTGGCTAAGTGGGTTAAAGCCTCTGCCTTCAGCTCAGGTCATGGTCCCAGGGTCCTGGGATCGAGCCTTGCATCGGGCTTCTGCTCAGCAGGGAGCCTGCTTCTCCCTCTCTCTGCCTGTATCTCTGCCTATTTGTGATCTCTCTCTCTCTGTCAAATGAATAAATAAAATCTTTAAAAAAACACACAAAAAACAAAACAAAACAAAACAAAACAGCAGTAAGGAAAAATCCTCCTACCAGTCAGAACTTCAGGTGGTACAACTGATCACTCACTGTATGTGATAAGATAAATAATTCTTAGTAAGAATATTCACAAACTCAAGGACAGTGACAAATATTTGGCCAGGAGACTGGAACAAAGATTCAACTTGGGAAAAGGAGGTCTAGGGAAGACACATGTACATAGGTCTATGGGCCTGGCACAAAGAGTGGTCTTCGGATCACATATTAATGCCCAGGAGAGAGCATCCACTACTAAAAAAGCAACATACATGGCCACTGCGTGACTCAATTGGCTAAGCATCTGCCTTCAGCTCAGGTCATGATCCCCAGGACCCTGGGACCAAGTCCCACATCCTGCTCCCTGGTCAGTGGGGAGCCTGCTTCTCCCTCTGCCAATCTCCCTGCTTGTGTTCTCTATTTCATTCACTCTTTCCTTCAAATAAATAAATAAATAAAAAAATAAAATATTTTTAAAAATTTTTAAAAATAAGCACTAAACAAACAAATGTTGAAACCAACCAGTAAGTTAAACTTATTTGCCGATGTAGCCCCAGCTCAACTTAACTCTTAAGACTAATCTAACTCATCAGCACCTTACCTTAATTGCCAGATAGGAAAGAAACAAAACAAAAAGATTATACTTTGGTGTTCACTGTTCTTTTTCATTCACAACATATGAAATATAAGTAAAAATAATTTAAAAATATAAAACAGTCAATGAAGTGAAAACTTGTGACTAATAATCAAAAGAAGACATCAAAAGTTTACAGAAGCAACCCCACAAATGACCCAGACCTAATTATTGGAATTAGCAAAGACTTTAAAACAATAATTAGAAATGTGGTAAAGCATTTACAGCTGAAGATAGATATAACACAGAGAAAGAGAAATACAAATTCTAAAAGGAACCAAATGGAAAGTTTATAACAGAAAAAAATCTGAAATTATGGTTTAATTTGATGAGCTCAATAGGAAATTGGGCAGTAAAATAAAAAATATAGTTAACTTTAAGATAAGTCAATGAGAATACCTAAGACTGAAAGAGAGAGAGAGAAAAAAAAAAAAGATTGGGGTGGGGATGAGAATTAGTGACCTGTGGGTTATAAAAATTGATGTAACATGGTTGTAACTGGAGTCTCAGAAGAAAAGGGGAGAGAAATTGGAAGAAAAACAATACATTTAAAAATTGTTGCTCAGGGGGCCTGGGTGGCTCAGTGAGTTAAAGCCTCTGCCTTCAGCTCAGGTCATGATCTCAGGGTCCTGGGATCGAGCCCCACATTGGGCTCTCTGCTCAGCAGGGAGCTTGCTTCGTCCTCTCTCTCTGCCTGCCTCTCTGCCTATTTGTGATCTCTCTCTCTGTCAAATAAATAAATAAAATCTTTAAAAAATTGCTGCTCAATTTTTAAAAATTTGATTAAAAATATCCATGTACACATCCAAAAATTCCAATAAACCCATGCAGGAACAATACACATAAAAGCATACCTAGACATTTTTTAATGAAAGCCAAAAATAAAGGGGAAACCTTGAAAGAAGCCAGAGACAAAGAAAAACAAATAAAGAAACAGAAAACAGCATGCAATGTAGAGAAAATCAGAAATAAGAGAATGACTTATTTCTCATGAGAAACAACGCAAGTTTGAAGACAATGGAAAGACAAAGGAGTCAAAACAAAGGAAAATAAATCAAAACAAAAAGTCAACTTATATTTCTATATCCAATGAAAGTATCCTTCAAAACTGAAGTTAAGGGGCGCCTGGGTGGCTCAGTGGGTTAAAGCCTCTGCTTTCAGCTCAGGTCGATTCCAGGGCCCCGGGATCGAGCCCCGCATCGGGCTCTCTGCTCAGCAGGGAGCCTGCTTCCCTTCCTGTCTCTCTGCCTGCCTCTCTGCCTACTTGTGATCTCTGTCTGTCAAAAAAAAAAAAACAAAAAAAACTGAAGTTAAGGGGCGCCTGGGTGGCTCAGTGGGTTGGGCCGCTGCCTTCGGCTCAGGTCGTGATCCCGGGAGTCCTGGGATCGAGTCCCACGTCAGGCTTTCTGCTCAGAAGAGAGCCTGCTTCCCCCCCTCTCTCTCGGCCTGCCTCTCTGCCTACTAGTGCTCTCTGTCTGTCAAATAAATAAAAAAAATCTTAAAAAAAAATTAAGTTAAAATAATGACTAATTATATCAGCCCTTTATCTGTACTGTCATTTGCGAATGTCTTCTTCCATTCTGTGGGTTGCCTCTTTGTTTTGTTGACTGTTTCCTTTGCTGTGCAGAAGCTTTTGATCTTCATAAAGTCCCAAAAGTTCATTTTCACTTTTGTTTCCTTTGCCTTTGGAGACATATCTTGAAAGAAGTTGTTGTGGCCAATGTCGAAGTGGTTACTTCGCCTATGTTCTCCTCTAGGATTCTGATGGATTCCTGCCTCATGTTGAGATCTTTTATCCATTCAAGTTTATCTTTGTGCATGGTGTAAGAGAATGGTCGAGTTTCATTCTTCTACACACAGCTGTCCAATTTCCCCAGCATCATTTATTGAAGAGACTGTCCTTTTTCCACTGTACATTTTTTTCCTGCTTTGTTGAAGATTATTTGACCATAAAGTTGAGGGTCCATATCTGGGCTCTCTACTCTTTTCCTACTACTCTTTTCTCTACTCTGGTCTATGTGTCTGTTTTTGTACCAGTACCATGGTGTCTTGGTGATCACAGCTTTGTTGTAAAGCTTGAAATCAGGCAACATGATGCCCCCAGTTTTGTTTTTCTTTTTCAACATTTCCTTAGGAATTTGGGGTCTCTTTTGGTTCCATACAAATTGTAGGATTGTTTGCTCCAGCTCTCTGAAAAATGCTGGTGGAATTTTGATCAGAATGGCATTGAAAGTATAGATAGCTCTAGGCACTATAGAAATTTTAACAATATTTATTCTTCCCATCCATGAGCATGGAATGGTCTTCCATCTTTTTGTGTCTTCTTCAATTTCTTTCATGAATATTCTGTAGTTCCTTGAGTCCCGATCCTTTACCTCTTTGGGTAGGTTTATTCCCAGGTATCTTATGTTTCTTGGTGCTAGAGTAAATGGAATCGATAATCTAATTTCCCTTTCTGTATTTTCATTGTTAGTGTATAAGAAAGTGACTGATTTATGTACATTGATTTTGTATCCTGCCACATTACTGAGTTGCTGTATGAGTTCTAGTAGTTGGGATTTGGAGTTTTTTTGGGTTTCTGTATAACGTATCATGTCATCTGTGAAGAGAGAGACTTTGAATTCTTCATTGCCAATTCAATTACCTTTTATTTCTCTTTGTTGTCTGATTGCTGTTGCTAGGACTTCTAACACTATGTTGAACAAGAGTGGTGAGAGTGGGCATCCTTGTCATGTTCCTGATCTGAAAGGGAAGGCTGTCAGCTTTTCCCAATTGAGGATGATATTTGCTGTGGGTTTTTCATAGATAGATTTGATGATGTTCAGGAATGTTCCCTCTATCCTTATACTTTGAAGCGTTTTAATCATGGATGGATGCTGTATCTTGTCAAATGCTTTTTCTGCATCAATTGAGAGTACTGTGTGGTTTTTCTCTCTTCTCTTATTGATTTATTCTATCACATTGATTGATTTGCGAATGTTGAACCACCCCTGCATCCCATGGATAAACCCACCTGGTCATGGTGGATAATCTTTTTAATGTACTGCTGGATCCTATTAGCTAGGATCTTGTACAGACAAAGGGCTGATATCCAAGATCTATAAAGAACTCCTCAAACTCAACACACACAAAACTTAATCACATAAAAAAATGGGCAGACGACATGAACAGACACTTCTCCAAAGAAGACAAACAAATGGCTAACAGACACATAAAAAATGTTCATCATCACTAGTCATCAGGGAGATTCAAATCAAAACCACATTGAGATACCACCTTACACCAGTTAGAATGGCCAAAATTAACAAGAGAGTTAACAAGTATTGGAGAGGATGTGGAGAAAGGGGAACCCTCTTACACAGTTGGTGGGAATCCAAGTTGGTGCAGCCACTTTGGAAAACAGTGTGGCGATCCTTAAATAATTAAATATAAAGCTACCCTATGACCCTGCAATTGCACTACTGGGTATTTACCCCAAAGATACAGATGTAGTGAAAAGAAGGGCCATCTGTACCCCAATGTTCATAGTAGCAATGACCACAGTTGTCAAACTGTGGAAAGAACCAAGATGGCCTTCAACAGATGAATGGATAAAGATATGGCCCATATACACTATGGAGTATTATGCCTACATCAGAAAGGATGAACACCCAACTTTCGTATCAACATGGACGGGACTGGAAGAGATTATGCTGAATGAAATAAGCCAGAGAGAGTCAATTATC
Organism: Lontra canadensis; assembly: GCF_010015895.1. Taxonomy (NCBI): domain Eukaryota; kingdom Metazoa; phylum Chordata; class Mammalia; order Carnivora; family Mustelidae; genus Lontra; species Lontra canadensis. Next base: position 11,442,421 of record NW_022631050.1, on the reverse strand, counting down.
ATATGGTTTCCCTTATTGTGGAGCATAAGGAATAACACAGAGAACATGGGGAGATGGAGAGGAGAAGGGAGTTGGGGGAAATTGGAGGGGGAGTCGAACCCTGAGAGACTGTGGACTCTGAGAAACAAATTGAGGGTTTTGGAGGGGAGGGAAGTGAGAGTTTGGGTGAGTCTATTGGTGGGTATTATAGAGGGTACGTATTACATAGAGCACTAGGTGTGGTGCATAAACAATGAATTCTGGAACACTGAAAAGAAATTTTAAAAAATTAAAAATTCAACAAAATAACCAAATGAGATAATGCATATTTAAGTGCTTGAATAATAATGGATATTTCATAAAGCATATAAAGACTGTGAGCACTTATTGCCTATTAAGTCACTTGCACATGGTAGACACTAAGTAAATGTTGGCTGATTGAAATAATGAAGCAATCTCATACATTTAAGTGTTTAATATTTGTGAGATTATAATAATAGATGTGTGCTCTTTATAAAAAAATAATAAGGTGAAACAAAAGCATTTAATATAAATTAAAAATTAAAATCGAGAGAATTAGTTTCCCTCAGTAAACCCACACAAACATAATTTCTTATTTTTTTGAAAATGATTCATTTAGAAAACATTTGATTATTTAAAGCAAGAATAGTGGCCATGTATTACACGCTTTATCATATTTGAAGGTAGTGCAAAGAGCAGGAGGGATAAATATATTTTTGTAAAAGTCGTTTTTTTTTTTTTAGATTTATTTATTTGTTTGTTTGACAGAGAGAGAAAAATCACAAGTAGACAGAGAGGCAGGCAGAGAAAGGGGGAGAAGCAGGCTCCCTGCTGAGCAGAGAGCCCAATGTGGGGCTAGATCTCAGGACCCCGAGATCATGACCTGAGCCGAAGGTGGAGGCTTAACCCACTGAGACACCCAGGTGCCCCAAAGTCTTGTTTTATAAGTGAAGTGATATAATATTATTCAAGGATAGACAATGATAATTCAGAATGCATATTTTAACCCCTAGAATAACCACTAAAAATAAACAAATAATAAAACCAGTCAAAACAGCAATAGAGGAAATTAAATTGAACTCTAAGGGAAAAAAAATAGGTTTACCTAAAGAAAGAAAAAGTGGAACAAAGGAATAAAAAACAGAGGGGGGAAAGAAAAATCAAATAACAAGAACATTGGCTTAATTCCAACCAAATCAATAATCACATTAAATGTAAAGGGACTCGAAGCTCTAGCTACACTTTGTTCTTACCTTACCTGTTCTCCCCATTTCCTCTTTCCTATTATACCAGTTCAGTTTCTTATCATCTCCATTTCAATGATTGAGAAGGTTTTGTAAAATGGTCTTCCTGCCTCAACTTCCTCACCAATACCAGGTAAATGTTTGTAAAATCCAAATCAAAACTTATTACAGAATTCACCTCATGCAACCTTTATTATTGCCTTATTGGTTCCTTTTCCACCTAGATGTAAGTTTCCAGATCTCTTATCTATAAAAGAGGGCCCGGAGATGAATACTGGAACCCAAGGAAATGTCCCTATTGACCTCCCTGGAAATAGCTTACATCATTAGAGAATTTTGCAGACCCTTTCCCTTGGACTAGATTTCTGACTCTCTGCTCTAGCTCCTTAGGCTTCTATATTTGGTTTGCAAGGTTTCTTTGTTTCTTGTTTACTTTGTCTTAAATATTGTAGTTGGTTTCTTCTTTGCTTCAGAATTTAGAGGCCAAGGTTCAGCCAAGCCTCAATCCCAGCTCAACCTAATTCAAAGTAGGTCAGCCCTGCCCAGTTAAGAATATCAGCCTTTGTTAGAGTCACTGGTTTGGCCAGTAGGAGTATTCAAATAGTTTGCACTGTCAAAACTTGAGCATATGGTTTTCTTTTGATTCCTGGGCCCGATTTCAATGTGTGTGTGTGTGTGTGTGTGTGTGTGTGTGTGTGTAGGCTTCCCCACACCAACAAGTAATTCTCAGACACCATCAAGTCAACTCAATTCTGACACTTTCTAACCAGAGTTACCATCAGGCAAATTTCTTACAAGACTGCCCTCTACCTCAGATGCCATTCACAAAACCAGGTTATCACCTGCACTTATGATGAACTGGTTACAAATCAAAGGTTCAGACAATCCCCCAACCCCCACTTTCAGTTTGATTAACTTGCTAGAAAGTCCTACAGAACTCAAGAAACCAGTTTACTCACTAGATTACTGATTTGTGACACAGGATATTAAAGGTTATGAGTCAACAGATAGATGAAGAGATACATACAGTGAGGTCCAGAACAAAGGAGCATTTGTTCCATGGAATTTGGGGCCTAGCATGGTGACACATGGAAGCGTTCTTGTTCCCCAACTGAGAAGCTCTCTGAGACCACTCCTTTTGGGTTTTTATGTATGCTTCATTATGTAGATATAATTGACTAATTCATGGACCACAGGAGATTGATTCAATCTCTAGCCCCTGTCCCCTCTCCAGAAATCAGGTAGTAGGACGATAATTTCCAACCTCTATTCAAAGTTGGTTCTCCTGGCAACTAGCCCCCATCCTTACATGCTTTCCAAAAGTCACTTTATTAACATAAACCCAGTAGTTGTGGAAAGGAGCTTGTTATGAAGAAAAGACACCTATTTCAACTTTATGGCTATGACGTGTCATCAAGAACTGAGGATAAAAGAGCAAATATTATAACAAAAAATGTCACCATTGCTCCTATAGTTCCCAAAATTCCAGGGTTTTTGGGAGTTGTGAGCCAGGGACTATAAATGTAGCACAGATATATATAAGAAATATATTTTATTTGCATGGCTAAATACATATATTTTTTATAAATCACAGTATCACAGATTTCCTTCACATCAAAACCTATATCTCCTTCTTAAGCCATAGGTTACAAACTACCTTAAAATTTCAGAAATTTCCTAGACATGCATTTGTTGATATCTTTTTGCTCCCCCTTCTTCTTTCTGAAATAACCTATTTTCTCTGCTTTCAGAACTCTTACTCATCCTCTAAAATCTGGCTCAAATCTCATACAGACTATAAGAAATGTTTCCCAAGCAGAATTAGCCTGCATCCTCTTCCTCAGTGCCCTCAGAATACTTTGAACCAGCACAGATCACAGTGAGTTTTAAATGCTGTCTGCCTGTTCCAACCATTTATTTGTGAGGAACAAGATTTTGTCTTTAGAAGAAAATTGTCTTACTGCTTTGGTGGCATAGGTTATTCCTGACTTTGTTTTCCTTCACAAGAACAACAACTAAAAACTGTTTAAGAACAAGATAACACTGAGAATCCTAAAACGTGAGACGGAGGCTGAAGCATGTCCCTGAACATCAGGGACCAAAAGAGACTGCATTAGAAGGGTAAGAGAAGTAGCTTCATGTTGATCACAGTGCCCCTCACCTAGGCCAGTGCCCTTCCCTGCCCTAAAGAGCACAGGTAAGACATTTTCTTAGATGTTATAGAAAGGATGAACTTAGTGATGGACAAACAGCTTCTCCGCAGCATTGGCATTGTTTAGTGGAAGCCCCTATTCTAATCTCATAACATAGAAATTGTAGGGGAACCTGTAGACCTCAACCACTAAGAATCTGACCTTGATTGAACTGGTGCGTAAAGCTTGCAACAACCAGCACACAGACATTGGCAGACTGAGTTCATATGTGCAGTGCCCAAGTAATGGCAATCAATGGTTTTATTCATCTGCAGAGCCAAGTTAGGAGGATGCTTGAGCAGAAGACTCAGCAGGGTGCAGATCTGCCTAATTTGGATCCTCAAATGAGGAGTTTTGCTGACCCTAGAATTTGGTTTGCTTGCCCACACCCAGGCAAAAGTTGAATCATAGCCTCACCTGCTGTGGAGAGTATTTCCTACCTCCAGCAGGACTGGCCACAACTCCTGGAAACAGTGTGACCCAGTGGTTCTTGACCCAAGAAGCAAGCAGTCAAAATAGATTGTAACCAGAAGCAAGCAGGCAAAATAGATTGTAACCAGAGAAAACCAAGTACTGGACATGGAGTGTTCCCCTGTTATGCACAGGTAGGGGAATTAACTCATAACTAAAGCTGAGGGTAGCTCCTGACACCACCTAACCAGACATCCTGTCTGGAAAATTGAGAGTAGCCAATAGCAATCCTTCTCTATTCCACTTAGGCAAAGAAGCTGAGAGGTAGCCCCACTGTAACTGAACCATACAAGAGTTTGTCCATCCACATGCAGGAAGCCAAAGGAAAAAGAAAACTGACACTCAGTTTCTTCCATGGAGAAAAATAGGTTAGTTATTGGTGTGGTGCCACCTAAGATAATGAAAAGCTAGAGCTCAAAGTTCTAATTTCCCCAATGGCTTCGAGTAAGGCAAAAATTAAAGTTAGAGTCTCTGGGTAGAATGACATTTAATAATTGGTGGAAATGAAATCATATTCTTAAGATGTTATCTTCTGTTATTTGACATTTGACATTGTTATTGTCTGTTTGTGAGGAAGTTTATTCCATTTCAAAGACTATAACTCTGCAAAATATCTCTATTCTTCATTAGTGAGTTAATAAAATATAATGCATTAGGTCAATATGTCCTGTGATTCTTATCAATAGAAATTTATTACATTTAAGTGATTGTGTAAATATTCTCTAACTATTTATGACACAGTTATGCTAACCATCATATACCTAAAATTGTACCACAGTAATCAATGGCAGCCTACATATAGTTTAACAAATCCAACTGGTTTTCCATTCTCCCCTAGTATTTTTCCCAGATGGTTTTGTCACCAACTTTGAAGAGTGTTTTCTGGCCATATGTGACCAAAAGGGCTAGAGACAATTCCTGGAAGCAATACAACCCTGCAACTCAAGGGAAAATCCTATAGTAATGACACAAAAGAGCACAATAAAGAATTAAAAGCATACTGATACCAAAAGACACCAAAACACACAAAGATAGCAGGATAAGAAACAAAAAGCAGCAGATCTACAAAATATCCAGGAAACAATTAACAAATTTTGTAGGATTGCAAAGCAACATGTGAGCACTCCCTCCCAGCATTATTCTTATAGCAAAACACAAAAAGAATACTACTAGCAAAGAAGACTATAGGCCGATATCCCTAACAAATATAGATGCACAAATGCTCAATAAAGTATTAACTAACAACTCAGGAACACATTAGAAAGATCATTCACCGTGATTAAGTATGATTTATCCTTAAAATACAAGGATGGTTCAATATATGCAAGCCAAAGGATGTGATACATTACTTTAATAGAATGAAAGAAAAGACTCTTACGGTACTCTCAAAAAATGCAGAAAAACATCTGACAAAATTCAACATCCATTTCTGATAAAAACCAAATCAGGCATAGAAAAAACAGCTCAACATATAAAGGCCATATATGACAAGCCCACAGCTAATACCATACATAATAGTGAAAGATTGAAAGCTTATACTTTGAGATCAGATATAAGACAAAGGAGCCCACTTTGACCACTCACTCTTATTCAACATAGTACTAGAAGTCTTAGCTGAAGCAGTCAAACAAAGACAGACATAAAAAGTAACAGAATTTGAAAAAATAAAAAATAAAATTGTCTTTATTTGCAGATAACATGATTCTATATATAGAAAATCCTAAAGATTCAAACTAAAAAAAAAGTTAAATCTAATCAATGAATTCAGTAAAGTTGCAGGATATAAAATTAACATACAACAATCAGCAGAGTTTCTACACTATAACAATGAATTTTCTGGAAAAGAAATAAATTCATCTCATTTAAAATGGCATAAAAAACACCACTTAGGAATAAATTTAACCAAGGAAGTGAATGAGTTTTACTCTGAAAACTTCAAGACATTGATGAAAAAAAAACTCAAGAAGGCACAAATAAATGGAAAGGTATCCTGTGTTCACAGATTGGAAGAATCAACATTGTTAAAATGTCCGCACTAGGGGCACCTGGGTGGCTCAGTGGGTTAAAGCTTCTGCCTTGAGCTCAGGTCATGATCCCAGGGTCCTGGAATCAAGCCCTGCATGGAGCTCTCTGCTCAGCAGGGAGCCTGCTCCCTCCTCTCTCTCTGCCTGCTTCTCTGCCTACTTGTGATCTCCGACTGTCAAGTAAATAAATAAAATCTTAAAAAAAATAAAATAAAATAAAATGTCAGCACTACCAAAAGCTCTCTATAGATTCAATGCGATCTCTGTAAATATTACAGTGACATTTTTCATAGAAGTAGAAAAAACACTCCTAAAATGTATTTGGAACAACAAAAGATCTTAAATAGCCAAAGAAATTCTAAAAAAGAGAAGAAAGCGGCAGGCATCAAAATCATTGATTTTTTAAAAAATTTTAGGTGTCAAGTCTTTATTGAAATAATAGAGTTACACTTCCAATATCCTTTCCACTTCTATACAATAGATTAAAAATGCTTGCCTCATACAGTGCACAGCTACATTATAAAGGTATAGTCATCAAAACAGTATGGTACTGGCATTAAAAAAAAAAAAAACAGGCAAAAGGACCAATGGGACAGAACAAAGAACCTGGAAATAAACCCAATAATATATGGTCAACTAATATTTGACACGTAAGCCATGAATACTCAATAGAGATAAGACAACCTCTTTGTTAAATGGTGTTGGAATAATTAGATACTCACATACAAGAGAATGAAACTGGACCCATATTTTATATCACTAATAAAAATTAATTCAAAATGGATTAATACTTAAACATAAGACCTAAAACCACGAAACTCCTAGAAGAAAACATAGGAATAGGTCATAGTAAAGGTTTTTTTTATTATAACATCTAAAGCACATGGAACACAACAAAAAATAAACAGGTGGGGCTACAACAAACTAGAAAGCCTCTTCACAACAAAAGAAACCATCAACAAAATTAAAAGACATTCTACAAAATGGGAAAAAATACTTGCAAATCACATACCTGATAGGGGTTAATATTCAAAATATATAAGGAACTCATATAACTCAATAGCAAAAAACAAATGACAAGTTAAAAAGCGTACAAAGGATCTGAATGAACTTTTCTCCAAAGGAGGTAAGTGAAAGGCCAGCAGATATATGAAAGGATATTCAACACTACCAGTCATTAGAGTAGTGCAAATTAAGACAAGTATCACCTCATGCCTATTAGAATGGCCATCACCAAAAAGACGAGAGATAACAAATGCTGGCATGGATGTGGAGAAAAGGGAACCCTATATACTGTTGGTGGGACTGTAAATTGGTATAGCCACTACAGAAAACAGTATGGAGGAGCCTCAAATTAAAAATAGAGCTACCATATGAGCAAGCAATTCCAATTCCAGGAATATATCCAAAAAAAATAAAAAATATTAACTTGAAAAGATATCTGCCACCCCCCATGTTCATGTCACAATAACTATGACATGGAAACAACTAAGTGTCCATTGATGGATGAATGGATAAAAAAGTTGTGCCATATATAAAATGGAATATTATTGAAGAATGTAAAATAAAATATTATTCAGCCATAAATATGACTAAATCCTATCATTTATGATGACATGCATGAAACTGAATATATTATGCTCTCTGAAATAAGTCAGAGAAGGATAAATACCATATGATCTCAATTTTATGTGGAATCTAACAAAACAGAATGAACTCATAGAAAAAGAGGTCAGACATGAGGTTACCAGAAACATAGGTTAAGGGAAGGAGGAGTTGGAGGAAGGTGGTCAAAAGTTACAAACCTCCCTTCATGGGATAAACAAGTACTAGGGACATAATATACAACATGATGACTATAGCTAACATTGCCATATGGTTAATAGGATTATTGTTAAGGGAGTAAATCCCAAGAATTTTCATCACAAGGAGAACATTTTTCCCTTTTTCCTTTCTTTTCTTTTTGTTGTATCTATATGCGAAGATAGATGTCAGCTGAACGTGGTTATGGTTTCACAATATGTGTATATCTAACATATATGTATATGTACATATTGTGTATATCAAACCATCATGTTGTATGCCTTAAAAATACACAATAATGTATATCAACTATTTGTCAAGAAAACTGAGAAAAATCGCCAATTAAATAAGAAAAGATCATTGTGTCCTTTTTGCACTTAGTATTAATGCTGATATTTAAAAGATTTTCACTAAGCGATATATTTAAGGGAAAATATGATTCATTACAATCTACAGCAAGTAACCTATCTGAAGAAGAATGGAGAGCTATACCCATTCACTGGTTAGAATTAACTATAGGATTAAAATAAAGCTGCACTGGATTTACTCATTTAATCCAATAGGAATTTACTGAGAACTTACACAGCGTTAGAGATCAAGAATATGTGCAAAGAACTTATGGCTAATAACACTGGATAGATAGAGGGAGGGAGTCAGATTTCGAAGTCTTTCATGCAAGGTGGGTGAAGTTTGAACTTATATGTTAGAGCTGCTTGTTCAAGAGGAAAAATTTTGATAATCTTTATTCAGCAAAATTTTTGCAGAGATAGGGCAAATTTCAGTACAAACAAGTTGGAGAGTAGTGCTTAAAGCACTTGAATTAACAAATTCTAGCACTTTATAAGTACACAATTATATTCAGCAAATTGAGAGCTTGATTATATATCATACTTACTGTGTCATAAGAAAAGTTCCAAAAGGCTTTTATCCAACAAGTTTATTAATTAACTTGAGTAAATAATATGCATCAAAACGACAGAATATTAGAACGTTAGCCCAGAATGAGACCATCTGCAATTTGTTAAATTCATTATTTAAAAAATAATAATAATGAATTAGGTTTCAGTAATGTCTTGGATCATAAATATTGTTCAAAGAAAGGGCCATAATAAGGCAAATTTACCTACTAAATTGAACTATAAATTTCAATAACTACTGAAGTATCTTCAAGAATGACGACTAAAAGAAAGATGATTTGCAGCAGAATTGGATTTAATTAAAAGAGTACGCCCACTGAATTTCAATACAGGCAGCCCAGGACAGTGGGTTAGGCCATCATCTGTTTTTTAATGCAATCTTAACTGGTTGAAGTCTTGAGCAATGGATTCATGTCTGAATTTTCCAGGAAAAATTCACCGTGAGGACCAGTTATGGCATGCTGAGAATAAGCAGCTAGTTCTCACTCCAAAATCCCACAAAACTTGCAATCATATTACAAATGCTACCATTCCTGGAGATGCTCCTATTTTCCATCTTTTGTATGTTGTAGAGAATTCATAGGTAAGTTTCTGTGCCTGGCTGATCCATTTGTTTGTACTCAGGAAGGAGTTGCCAGATTTTCATTCTAACTTACATATTCAGTCTTATGAGGCATTTGTAATTTGAAAGTTGATGAACTGGAGAAATGAGTACATTCACGGTTAGACATCCTTCTTACATTGTGAGAGGAAACCTGTTTCATAAATTATGCTTTATTTCTGATTTATCTTTAGAACACCTCTCCGTGGCCGTCGTTACGATACAAAATTCACAGAGCTACATTCTAGGCTTACAAAACAGGAATTTGGTAAGAATTAAATACTGTCTTCTTATATCACAAAGAAAATTATATGCAAGATCATTTGTAGAAGAAATGTAAAGATGAGAGAATCCAGAATCAAAGTTCAAAATCTGATTCCTAACCTACAGCCTTCAGGCCTCTGTGCTGCTTCCTAGGATCTGGAGAAGATGCAAACTTAGAAGTAAAATAAACAATCCATCCTCTCCGCCCCCCACCCCCCAGGAATGAGAATGTTATAGCAGAGATATAAATTAATGTCAATATGGATTAAAGTTTAATAAGGGGCATAAGACTAGTGTAAAATATTGTGGGATCACGGAGATGGAAATGTAAGTGTCAGGGAGACTCAAAGATGGCTTTGAGCAAATAGAGATGTTTGAACTAGATTTTACAGTTGAGGAATTACAAATGGCAAGAAAGAGAGAGAGACTTGCAACCTGGGCTGATGGAAAACCATGAGTAAAACACCAAAGTAGGAAAATGAAAAATGTCACTTACATACCAAGAAAAGCAAGTTCCAATGATGTTTGTGAAGAACTTTGAGTGTAATGTGAGGAAATTGGACTTTAGCCTTTAGGAAATCAGAGGCCCTTGAAGTTCATGCTTGGAATTTTAAAAGATCCCTGTAGAAGAGGGTAAAGTATGGGGAAATAACTGGAATGAGAAAAGGAAAAAAAAAACAAAACTGAGGGCAAGTAAAATAAGGGCTTGTTGTTTTAGTAAACAAAGATAAAGAGCGCTTGTGTAGTACTGGAAGTTCTAGCCAGAGAAAGTAGGCAAGAAAAAAAATATTATAAAAGACAACCAAATTGGAAGAAAAGAAGTAAAATCATTTCTGTTTGCAGGTGATATGCCTCATATGTAGAAAACCTTGATGATTACACACACACACACACACACACACACACACACACACATTGTTAGAACTGTTAATAACAGAACACAAAGTCAGCACACAAAAATGACATACATTTCTATACATCCAAAATTAACAATCTGAAAAGAAATTATAAAAACAATTCCATTTACAGTACTATCAAAAAGAATAAAATACTTAGAAATTAACCAAGAAGGTAAAAGATTAGTACAATGAAAACTATAAAACTTTGCTGAAAGAAATTAAAGAAGACATAAACAAATTGAAACACATCCTATGTTCATAGAATAAACAACATAATATTGTTAAAATGTCAATACTACCTAAAGTCACCCACAGACTCAATGCAATCCCCATCAAAATACCAATGAAATTTTTTGTATAAATAGAAAAAAAATCCCAAAATTCATATAGAATCTCAAGGGACCCCAAATAGCCAAAACAATCTTGAAAAAGAACAAAACTGGAGGACTCACACTTCTGATTTCAAAATAGACTACAAAACCACAGTGATTAAAGCAATGTGGAGGGGTGCCTGGGTAGCTCAGTGGGTTAAGCCTCTGCCTCTGGCTCAGGTCATGATCTCAGGGTCCTGGGATCAAGCCCCACGTTGGGCTCTCTGCTCAGCAGGGAGCCTGCTTCCTCCCTCTCTTTGTCTGACTCTCTGCCTACTTGTGATCTCTCTCTCTCTGTCAAATAAATAAATAAAATCTTAAAAAAAAAAAAAGCAATGTGGAACTGGCATAAAGACACATATAAACTGATGGAATAGACTAGAGAGCCCAGAAATAAACCCTCACATATATATAATGTCAAGTGATTTTTGACATGGGTGCCTAAAGCAGTCTTTTCAACAAATGGTTCCAGGAAAACTAGATACCCACATGCAAAAGAATGAAGGTAGACCCTCACCTAACACCATATATGAAAAATAACTCAAAATGGGTCTAAGTTCTAAATATAAGACCTAAAACAAGAAGGTTTTTGAAGAAAAAAAAACACAAGACAAAATTTCATGACATTGAATTTGGCAATTTCTTGGCTATGACGCCAAAGGCATAGGTAACAAAAGAAAAATTAGACAAACTGGACACCATGGATATTTAAAAATTTGTGCATCAGAAGACACTATCAAAGTGAAAAGGCAAACCACAGAATGGGAGAAAATGTAAATCACATATCTGATAAAGGATTAACATCCAGACTTTATAAAAAGCCCCTACAAACAAAAATAAACAAAAAAATGAACAATCTAATTCAAAAATGGTTAAATGACCTGAATATACATTTCTCAAAAAAAAGATATACAAATGGCCAATAAGCACATGAAAATATGATCAACATCTTAACCATTAGGGAAATCCAAATCAAAACTACAATGAGATACTACCTCATACTCATTAGATGGCTACTATTAAAAAAATAGAAAACAAATGTTCACGAAGATGTAGAAAAATTGGAGCCCTCATGTTACTACTGATGGGAATGTAAAATGATGTAGGCACTGTGGAAAACATCCCCCCCCCCCGCCTGCTCTCTGCCTACTTGTGTTCTCTGTCTGTCAAATAAATAAAATCTTAAAAAAAAAAAAGAAAACAGTACGGACACATCTCAAAACATTAAAAATAGCATTACCATATGATCCAGCAATTTCACTCCTGGGTATATGCCCAAAATAATTTAAAGTAGGGTCTTGAATAATATTTGTTCACCCATGTTCACAGCGGCATTATTCACAGTGGCTAAGAACATGGAAGCAATTCAAATGCCCATCCAGGAATGAATGGATAAACAAAATGTAGCAATACATACAATGAAATACTATTCAGCCTAAAAAATGAGAAAGAAATTGACACATGCTACAACATAAATGAACCTTGAGGACATTATGCTAAATGTAACAAGCCGGTCTCAAAAAAGACAGATACTGTGTGTGAGATAATAAAGTATATACATATTGGTCATTGCCATTCCTGCTACAGAGTTCCTAAAACACTTGTAAAATCCTAAGTGATAAGAGCACTAGGAGCATCTCTTGTTCTAATACTCATCTTTGACCCTCCCTTATGCAGGAGTCCCAAAGCCTTGTAGATTCTTAAGTGATAAGAGCATCTGGGAGCATCTTTTGTTTTAATGAGTTGGCTCTAGGTGCTCCACTGGATGGCTCCTGAATGGTGCTGATCATCACAAAGACAATGTCATGATTAGAAACTTGGAATTTTCAGCTCCATCATCCATTCTCCAGAGACAGAAGAAGGACTGAAATTGGGATTAATAACTGATCATGTCTACGTGTGAAAGCCTCCATGAAATCTCAAAACTACAGGGTTCAGGGAGCTTCCAGGTGGGCAAACACATGCACCTCCATGTGATGAGAACCAACTCAATGCTGACAGAAGATCCAACACCGGGGACTCTCCTAAACCTTGCTCTATGTGACACTTCATCTGGCTGTTCATCTGTATCCTTTATCACAATTTTTAATAAACTGGTACACATGTTTTGCTTAGTTCTATGAGATTCTCTAGCAAATTAATTAAACCCAAGACGGGCATCACTGGAACCTCCAATCTATTTGGTTGGTTAGAAACATATTTGATAAGTATCTGAAGTATATGTATGTTGGGGGGGGTGATGTGTACTGTGGGACTATGCCCTTTACCTGTGAGATCTGATGCCACTCCAGGTAGATAGTCTCAGAATTGAGTTAAATTGTAGGACCCCCAGCTGGTGTCTCAGAGAAATGCTTGGTGGGATGTGCAGGGAAACCACCCCCCACATACACACACACTGTAGCTGGATCTTAGAACCTTTACACAATATGACTTTCCTTATGTGAGATAAATTACAGAGACAGAAAGTAGAATGGTGGTTGCTAGGGGCTGGGGGTGGGTGAGAAGGACAGTTATTATTTAGTGTGTATAGTTTCAGTTTTACAAGATGAAAAGTTCTGGAAGTAGATCATGATGATGGTTGCACAATATTATCAATGTATTTAATATTACTGTGTTGTACATTTAAAAATGGTTAAGATGACAAATCATATGTTACATGTATTTTACCACAATTAAAATATTTTTTAAGATAAAGAACACTTGAACCAAAGTATTGGCTGTGAGAATAAAGAAGAGGCAATGAATGTGAAAAAATTGTTTGGATACAGAGTTCTCAGTTAAGGAAGAGTATGGTTTAATGATTAAGTGGAGTCAAGGTTATCCCAACTCTGCTATTGATGAGCCACATAGTCTTGGAGAAGTTTCATGTTTTAGAACTACATTTCCAGAGTTCTGCAAAAATTTGATATCAGAACATCATGATATCAGAACATCATGAACAACATGAAAGGATATTTGCTCTATATGAACATCCTCTGTAAAAACAGAAGCAACCAACTTCTTTTTAAGTTGAAAATAATGATAAAAAAAAAGAAAATAATGATGATTGATTAGAATCAATTAGAATTGAATCTCATTAAAGTGGGTACATTAAAAATGACTTTGCATATATTGGATAATAGTAGGAATTTTATAATATGAAACATTAATTTTTATCTCTTGAGAATATAAGATGCAAGACTGTATAATTTAGTATAGAGAATCATATACTGGTTATACTAATACCTTTATGTATTAATCCACACAGGATAAATTCTCCATTGGAATGTGATATTGCATAACACGCTTCGTGATTGATCGAATGATAAAATATTTTCAACCTAAATGATGAATGTTACCTACAATCATTCAAATTCAAAATTATATAAATGATTCATACTTGTAATGATAATTATTGTTTTCTTTTATAGCACTGAATATTTCAGCAAGACTTTGTGGTACAAGGGAAAGGTATAACTATATTCTTCAAATTAGAGAGCCATCTCAATACCACTTATGTAATATCATATCCCTACTGCTTTTAAATGTCAGCTCTGTAATGAAATAAGTTATTTTATATGTTTACGGATGAATAACACTGGGTTTCAGTGAGACTAGGAAAGAGTTATCTAGTCATTTTGGATAAACATGCTTTTGGTTCATCACAGATATGTAATTTACTACAGTGTTATTTGTGCATGGCAGGTCAAAAATTTCCATCAACAGGTACATTAGTCTGAAAATTTACAGATTCACAGACATGATGTAGCTAATGCTCCCTGTATACAAACAATTTGTTGCAAATTCAATCATCTAAATTTGAAAGTTAGTATATCTTCAAGATCATAGTGTATTACTATAGCTGTATTTTTTTAGTAATTAAAGGAGAAAAATCTGAAAAAGGGAAAAGACACATTCAAGCTTGTTGTTTGTTAATTTCATAAACTGCAGTTATAACAATAACCTAAAGATGTAATTATTAGTATATTGTTTGCACTTGTTCGATACAAGAACTTGTAAAGAAAAAAGATTTCATACACCCAACACACCAATTTTCTGCAAAAATCATATTGGCTTCCCTCTTGATTTCCTTGAGGATCAGTTTAACTTTAATGAACCAGAAGGTCTTCATGTGAAAGACCATAAAAGATAAAAATTGAGGGACTCCAGATAACCCTCAAAAAAAAAATATGACTTGAAAATCTTACTATGGGCCTGGATATTGCTCCACTCTTTTTGTTTCTTTTCATACCTAAGCTACACAACAGTTCTTTATACTTCAATTTTCCCTTTATATGAGTGATCTGGCATTGATGATCTGCATGTCACTGAGATATTAGTGAATGTGAACACTACATTAAAATGGCCTATATTGATTCCCACAGGATTGTGAGGAAAATTTCTTTTGAAAAAATTATAACACTATACATGTTTACTATGAGAATTATGGGATAATGATATGTAAAATCCATGAATTCATGTTTTTCTAATACTCTGAGATCTCATATGTTCTTTTAAATTCTTATTATTTTGGAGGCACCTGGGTGACTCAATTGGTTGAGCATCTGCCTTTAGCTCAGGTCATAATCCCAGGGTCCTGAGATCGAGATCCATATTGGGCTTTCTGCACAGTGGAGAGCCTGCTTCTCCCTCTTTCTCTCTCTGCTGCTCCCCCTGCTTGTGCTCTCTCTCTCTTTGTCAAATAAATAAGTAAAATCTTTTAAACAAACAAACATTCTCATTATTTTTAGAGCATCCCAGAGAAAAGGTTTAGATTTCTATAAAATCATTTCTCAGATAGTTTTTTTAAAGAAAAGTTTCAAAAAAGCAGTAAGTAAACAGAAACACATTAGCACATTACCCCTGCACTCTTAAACCAAAACCAGAAAGAATTAGGACTTGAAATTTTCCAAAGTCAATGTGTCTTTTAGTATTTGGCTGAAGTTGGATAAAGAAAGTTCACAGAAATCAATTGCTGGTAAAAATAAAAATATGAAAACAACAAAATGAAAGTTATCAACAAGTCAAAGGAAATGAGTCCAAGTCTAGCCATGGCAATCCCTATTTATTATAGACGTGTAATTACCTCAGAACATGTAATGATGGTATGAGAAAGAGAGGCCAGATTACTAGGGGTTTATTGTGTGGAAGAGTAAGGTTAACACAAAAGAGTTCTAAATATAACCTCATAATGTTTTACATGTGTTTGAGTTTCTTTTAGTTTCTTTTATGCAAGTAAAAATAATAGTATATCTCCCTCCAAAATATATAAGACATTTAGAATAATGTTTATTTCTTGAACAACTACTGTGAACACCTTCTGTGAACCAGTCTACGTGTTAGGTACCCCAGATGTATAAAGCAGAACTCTGTAGAGTGTATAGAAATCCAACTACCCAAGCCAAGAGGATTTAATGAGTTGACATGAAAAGGTAAGGATATAAGAAGGGGCAGTGATAGATCTAGTCTCCAGACATCTGAATCCCAGGTAATAAATCCTTGAAGATGTCCCATCTCTTCTCTCTGTTTCTCCCTATATATTGGCTTTATTCTTTAGTTGCAGAAATTCCATAAGGACCAGCTCATTGTTTCAAATAGTCAGAGGCTTACATCCTCCACAACCTCACAAAGAGGATAGAGCTGTCTTGTAATGGCATCATTTTTAAAAAAATAGAAAGGGCTCTCATTTCCCAGTTTTGTTTGTTTGTTTTTGAAGATGTCATTGGTTTTATTAAGCAATTTATATATTGGGCAGCATCCTATCCAACAAGTAGAGAGATGCTCCTGGTTTCCCAGTTTTAGTCACATGCTATCACAGACTATGACCTCAGCACCAGGGTACAATGATTGGTGCATCTGTCTTGCCATCACAGGAACAAGAAGCCTGTGCTGGTCAACACAAAACACATGGAGAAATAATCATTTCCCAAAGAAACATGTGTATTATTATCGGAAGTGAAGATGCCCACCACAAAGGGGAAATGGGACAATGATCAAATGCAGTAGCCTTGAGGCACTCACAGTCAAGTATTAAATTCAATAAAAACAAACTATAATGATGTAATATGAGTGCTATATCAAAAGGATGTGCAAAGGCCTATTGGACAAAGACATGACAAATTTCAGCCATACTAAAGATGGTAGTTGTCTGGGAAGGATTTCCAAAAAGGTCAGAACTGCATCTTGACTAATTAAAAAGAACTTAGCATGCTAAGGGAAATGAGGGCATTCTCAGTAAAGCTGTTGAACTAGAGATTGAGAAAACATGGAAAATAGAACTGTACATTTGGAGATCAGGGAGTGTTCCAGCATTGTTTAAATAAATGGACAATAAAGATAAGAGGAGAATTGAAGGATAGGATTCTAAAAATAGGTTGAAATCACATTGTAGAGGCCCTTAAATGTTGTGGTAATGATTTCAGATACTGTGAGACCTGCCAGACATTCTAGCTGTCAGTCAGCTAGTCAGATGTCACACATGTGGTAAGTCAAGTACCTTAAGAGGAATAAATGGGGAGGCCCACAAAGCCAACTGGTTGACAGTAGCACTTCCTCTCGTTTATTCACGTTGAGAATAAGGCCACATATTGCAATGGACATGTATCCATATCAGTGCACACTTTTGTCTAGTTTTAGCTACCCTAATTCTCACAAGTTTTTGTATTGTTATTCTATGAACTATTTTGTTGTTGTTGTTGTTGTTGTTGTTTTAAGATTTTATTTATTTGACAGAGAGAGAGAGAGATCACAAGTAGGCAGAGGCAGGCAGAGAGAAGGCGAAGCAGCCTCCCTGCTGAGCAGAGAGCCCTATGTGGGACTCAATCCCAGGACCCTGAGATCTTGACCTGAGCCAAAGGCAGAGGCTTAACCAACTGAGCCACCCAGGCACCCCTTGTTGTTTAACTAACAATGTACCACCAAGCAGGTGGCTCAGAACAACACCAGTTTATTGGTTATTATCTCATAGTTTTCATGGGTCAGGAGTCTGTGCATGGTTTAGATGGATTTTTTGCTTGGGTCTCAGATGGCTGTAAAGTGGTGGCTGGGACATTCATCCCATGGGAGCCTTGCTGTCCTCTTCTAAACTCATTCAAGTTGTTGGCAGAGTTCTGTTCCTTTAGTTATAGAACCCATGGCAGCTTCCGTCTTCTTCGGGACCAGCAAGAGAAAAATCTCAAGCTTCAGAGCAACTTACTGTAAGGGCCGCTGCCTGATTAAGCCAGAGCTATCCAGATAGTCTTCCTTTTGATTAATTTAAAATGATCAGACTGGGGACCTGAATGGCAACTTCAAAATCCATTTGCTGTGTGGGGCACCTGGGTGGCTCAGTCAGTTAAGCATCTTCCTTTGGCTCAGATCATGATCTCAGGGTCCTGGGTTCTAGCCCTCTTTTGGGCTCCCTGGTCAGTGGGGAGTCTTCTTACCCCTCTCCCTCCTGCTTTTGCCCTTCACTTCCACTCATATTTTCTCTCTCTTTCTCTCCCTCTCTCTAGCAAATAAATAAAATCTTTTTAAAAAAATCCATTTGCCATGTGACATAATATAAATACAGGAATGAAATCTATCATATCATAGTTCCACCCACACTGAAGAGAAGGGATTTATACAAGGCATGTGCACCAGTGAGTGGGAATTTTGGGAGCCATTTCATAATTCTTGCCTACCCGGTCTTGGTAAACATTCCTGCAAAGAAACTGTGGTAGGCCAAATAAGGTGCTCCCTCCCCACTCCCAAGATACCTCTGTCTCTATCTCTGAAACCTGTGACTGTTCCCTTATATGGCAAAAAATGGGGACTTTATAGCTGTAGTTAAATTAAGGATTCTGATATAAGTAAATTAGCTGTGATTAGCAGGGTAGGCCCTAAATGCAGCTGCATGTGTCCTAATAGAAGGTAGTTAGAGAAAAATTTGATACAGACAGAAGAGAAGGCCATGTTATCATGAAGTCAGAGAGTTTGTGATTTCAAGCCAAGTATTGCCAGCAGCCAGCAGAAGCTAGAAGAGGCAGGGAA
The DNA here is from genome assembly GCF_010015895.1 of Lontra canadensis. Classification (NCBI taxonomy): domain Eukaryota; kingdom Metazoa; phylum Chordata; class Mammalia; order Carnivora; family Mustelidae; genus Lontra; species Lontra canadensis. The sequence continues at coordinate 11,423,643 of NW_022631050.1, read as the reverse complement.
AGGACTTGTCCTCCAGAGCATGCCTCCAGAGGGAGTGCAGACCTTACCAACACCTCAATTTCAGCCCAGTGAAAATATTTTCAGATATCTGGCTTCCAGAATTGTGAGAAAATAAAGTCATGTTCTTTTAAGCCACCACATTCCTGGTAGTTTGTTGCACCAACCGTAGGAGTCCAAAACAGTAGGGCTGTCACATTCAATACCAGACCCAGCTCTTTGTCAGCAACTTTGTAAATTAAAATGATGGTTGCATGCAAGTGTGATAGAGTCAGACCAAAAAAGAGGGAAAAAAGACGTATCAAGAGGACTGTTTGATACCTCAATTATTAAAATGGACTTTACCCTAGGTGTATATTGTGGCCTGAATATCAAAACAGATCCACTCTGATCAGCAAAACCTTTTATTTATTTCATCTTGATCATAAATTCTTCTTAAGTTTATTTTTAGATGTTTATGATGTAAGTAGTATATGACAACTTAGTGGTCCATGGATATTACACATAATAATTAAATATACATATTTCTGTGATGCATACTTAATTTTTAAATTTTTATTTTTAATTTTTTACTGTTAGGAGTTTGAAGGCCATATCCATAAAAAATGAGAAGCTCTTGGAGGTCATGGGCTTGTCATGATAATGTTTAGATTTTAGAAAAAAAAATGGGATAGTAGTGTGGAAAGTAGGGGTTGAAGATTGAAAGCAGGGAGAATTCCATGACGTCACTCAGACTGTTATGGAAAAAGATAGCACATCTTATGTTTAATATTGTTAATAAAATAATAAGCAACATAGAGGATAACCAAGTGTGTGGCAATCTCTGTGGCTTTGTGTGAATCCTTATAGTAATTCTCTAGGGTAGATACTGTGTTGATCTCATTTTATAAAGTCATATACTCAACAAATATTACTGAGCATTTACTATGATCTTAGTACTTTATTAAGGATTGAGGAGGAAATCTAGCTGAAGTTGGGGTCAAGGACCCTTCCTAGGCCACGTAACTTCTAGAGGCTGAGCTGGGACCACACTCACATCTGTCTGACACCTAATTTTGAAGAGCAGAGAGAAGAGCAGAAGAAAAGGGAAAGCAAATCATGAAATAACAGCATTATCATAACTGCTTTAAATCAATGATCTACCTATTGCCTGCAGGCAGTTGATATGAGAAAAGCAACAAAGCCATGATAAACTCTAAAAGATGTTCATTGGGTGCCCTAAACTATTCTGAAAGCAATAGCAGCATTTCAAGGTCCTTTGGATATCCTGGAATTATAGCTTTGACTTATACTAATGGGCCAGAAAGAAAGAAAGAAAGAAAGAGAGAAAAGGGAGGGAGGGAGGGAGAGGGAGGGAAGGAGAGGGAGTAAGGAAGGAAGGAAGGGAAGGAAGGAAGGAAGGAAGAAAGGAAGGAAGGAAAGGAAAGGAATAAAGAAAAGGCCATCACATTCAAATATAGCAGTTTTTTGTACAACTTTTCTCAACCACAGTAATTTGATTTCTAATTATATGATTAGAAGTTAACCTGATTAGCTCTTTCTGGGATAAGTAATTTAAACATCACTTTGCTACATAAAATGGAATTCACTGTCGGATTAAACATTCCAAAATTGTGTCATAAATATTCCTAAAGCTGGAAATGACCTTGAATGTTCATCTTGTTCATCATTCTACTTTCATCCTTTTACCTAGATCTGTAGGGCAGATCTGAATAAAGAGTATCCTAATCTTGTACCCTATGTATGAAATATTCCAACATAATTAACTACAACATATTTATTGAGAACTAATGTGCTGGGCACGATGTCTTAAAAAAAAAAAAACCTCCCTTGGTAATTCTTTCTTATTCTTTAAACATATTTAATTATGTTTGACATTAGAAAGAAGTGATCCTGAACTCTTTTATTAAGTTTTATTAATTTCCTTAAAAAAAATTTCACTCCTTCAGCTGCCCTCCATCTTCAGTTTCAGACAAATAACATTAAGTAAATCATGATCCCACATTGTAATCACTATCAAATGAAGATCATTAATTACCTGTGTGCTCTCAACCGAAGCAGAATACAGAATTTATATCATTACCAGGATAATTCAAGCTAAGAAAAATATTTTGCTGCATTGTGAGACCTCTCCCTAACATGCTGATTTATATTTGGGAGAAGATGGCTCAGTTTAACCCGAATGCTCTTGAATATTTCCCTAATCAAAGAGAACTGAGTCCCCAGTGGCTCTGTAACACCAAGGCCAGGTTACTTCACCCTTGGATCAAATACCATCTTTCACTTCAGATGACTACTAGGTAAAATAATCTGAGGTCTTGATGATTTTTTTTAAGATCTTATATTTGTATAAATTGTGTATATAGTTCATTTCTTGGTTATTATTTCATTTTTCACTTATTTGACATCTATTTCTCCATAACAGACAATCCTTAGTCCAGGATCTGCTAACGCATTGCATGTTTGTGACCCGAGCAGCAACAACAGCATCCCCTTAGCAGTAACAATTATACCATCAATAATGAAAGTTTCCATTAACTAATTCATCACTGCACAATTTTGCTTTAAATTCACTTAAACATTATAATCCTATGGAATAGGTTTTCTTTTACACATGAAGAGACTGAGACTCAGGGAAGTCTAGGATATTATTCTGGGTTCTAAAGAAGCAGCTTCCAAGATGGTATTAAATGTGCAAAAAATTTACTAGAGAAAACATTTGTGTGGAAGGAAAGATGAAAGGAGGTGAAGGAGGAAGACCGCAATACAAGTTAGACCCAGAATGAAGGAAGGGCGGGTGGGAGTGGGGCATGGATGAAAGCATCGTAGACTCCCGAAGTCTAAGAAGTTTGGCAAAATTTTTGGGAGCCCTTGAGCCAAAGTCCTTAACAAAGAGAATGGGTCATTCAAATATGTCTGCCACTTTCAGTCATTGGCCTGAGCTGCTGTGGAAGGCATGGCCTCAACCATGGAAGGGATTTCAAATCCAGTAGCCAGGGCCGGAGTAGTCAGTTATGTTCTCTGTAGTTCTGGAAGGTGCAATTCCTATGGCAGCCACCGCTACGTCAGCAGAGAAGCTGAAATTCAACCTGGCATATCCCTGACTCCAGATACCATTCCCTTTACTGTTAGGCTTATTATATTTTCCATGACCTTTGCATGTTCTCTCAATTTTAGTACTACTCTTTTCAACATTTAAAATTGGAATTAGCAGTTTTTGCTTGCTTTTAAAAATATGCTTTGCAGGGGTGCCTGGGTGGCTCTGTGGGTTAAGTCTCTGCCTTCTGTTCAGGTCATGATCTCAGAGTCCTGGGATCAAGCCCAGCATCAAGCTTTCTGCTCAGCAGGGAGGCTGCTTCTCGCTCTCTCTCTCTGCCTGCCTCTCTGTGTACTTATGATCTCTCTCTCTCTCTCTCTCATTCTCTCTCTCTCTATCAAATAAATAAATAAAATCTTTAAAAAATATATGCTTTGCCATTTTTCTTTTTTACAGTGAGTAAATCATTTTCAGTATCTTGAGAATGATAAGTAATTTAATAATATAGTTCAACCTCTACAATGTAGTTTATTTGTCATCATAAATGATGATTTATGACCCAAGCACCGCTCTCACATAGAAAAGCTTTATTATTTTACCCTGGACTTTGGGTCAATTTAGCAGATTTTATACAGGGAATAAAATGAATCATAGCACAAAGATATGCTCCTTTCTAAACGAAATCTTCAGCTATTTCTACTGGGCTCTTAGAATCTTTCTGAAATATTTCGATGTGGGTATGGGAGATGACTGGCTGCTTTTTCCTTGCCCTTCCCTGACTCACCCATCAGTATCTCATTATCCTACAGCTTGTTTAACAAGGTCACCCCCTTCAAAGACTGGTGAATCAGTAACTATTGCAGTGCATCAGAATCACCCCCAAATTCAACAGTTTTAACCCCAAACCTTCATTTTCTAATTTCTATGGTTGTGAGTTGACTGTAGTGATCTAGGCTAATCTGGGCTGTACTCATTTATAGACCTGCCACTTAGACAAGGGCCTTTGCTATAGGGCTGGCCCAATGGGGCAGCATAGCAGGGAAGCTGCACTTTATGTCTCTCTTTTCCTTCTTCCTGGGTCTAGCTGGGGCATGTCTTTCTCAGGTGATGGCAGATGTGAAAGAGTCTAAGAAGAGACATGCAAAGCCCCTTAACAACCACACTCAGAACAGACTCATGCCACTGGTCAAAACTAGTCACACAGTCAAACAACCCTTGTGAAAGTCAAGGTTTGGGAAATTCTACTATATTACTTTCATGGAAAAAAAAAAACAGTTAAGTCACATAGCCAAAGATGTGCTCAAGGAAAAAAAAAAAAAAGAACTAGGTGCCATTGATGAAAAATACTACAAATGGGGGTCCTATCTTATCTTTGCTTTATTATTATGTTGAGTAATTATTGATATAATTTTGTGCAAGACACTTTTTTGGCATTTGGTTGGTGGCTTTTAATTTAATAGGGGAAGTAGAAAAGAAAGTATATTATTTTCTACTTTATGGTCTGACCATCTCTTCTTCATGAAACTTATGTTTCATGTAGTGTAATGTAATGGTAGGTCTTTCTTTTGCCTCAATCTTCTCTCTCTCCCTTCTCTCTGTGGGTGGTATCTTCCATTCTCATAGCTTTTGAAAAACAAAAATCTGATCATGTTGTTTCCAAAGATACACACAGGTACACACACACACACACACACACACACACACACACACACAGAATTTTAAGGCTTCCTACCGACCTTGACATGCTGGCCTCATTCTCCACTATCCCCTTTCCCCCACTCCCTAGGTTCTCCGTGCTCTACCTATGCTGGCCTTCTTTCTTTTTTGTGTTCCTTGCAAACTGTGAAGAATTTCCTGCCTCGGGGCTCTTGTACACTTAGACATGAAGTCAGCTTTTATACATCTCCTCTTCAGAGAAACCTACTCTTAACACCTAAACTGAAAGAAGTACTCTCTGCCAATCATTCATTTTGATATTACCTGTTTTTATTGTCTCCACATCACTTATCTCTATTTAAAATTGTCTTATTTATTTTTCTTGTTTATTGTCTGTCTCCCCATTAAGAATAGCATTTTCATGAGAGTAGAAACTTTGCCTGTTGTCCTGTGTCCTCGCAGTCTTAATGGTGACTACACATGGTAGGCACTCATAAGTATTTGATAAATGATGAATGAATGACTCAATTTTTTGATGATTTAGCCCAAAACTTTCTCTGAGGCTCTAGGCTATTATATCCATCTATGATCACATGTCCTATGGGTATCATACTCAACACTGACAACCCTGAACCGATCCCTTTTCTCTCCAAACCCGCTCTTTGACTGGTGCTCTCTCTGGTTGTCAATGGTAGAAACTCCAGTCAGTTGCTCATGTCAGAAATTTGTAGTTTTTCTTGATTCCTTCCGTTCATTTATCCTTCACATCAAACTTTTAACAAGTGTTACTTGTTTTAATTTTAAAAATTTATTATGAGGTGCCTGGTGGCTCAGTCAGTTAAGTGCTAACTCTTGATTTCGGCTCAGGTCATGATGTCAGGGTTGTGGGATTTAACCCTGAGTTGGGCTCTCCTCTCTGCTCCCACACATTCATGCTCTCTCTCTCTCTCAAACAAGTAAATAAATCTTAAAAATATTTACCAGAATGATTCACATTTCCTGTCTCACTGCCACCACCATCATCACTCTGCAATGGTTTCCTTACTGATCTCCCTGGTCCCTACCTTGGTCCCATATTAAATTTGTGACCTTATACATACTTCTTAACTTCACAGTGCTTCAGTTTCCTCATCTCTCAAATTGGGTTAACCTCTTAGAGTCATTGTGGTAGCTTAAATAGAATCAATTCAAACTGATTTAGAATCTCAGAATGGGATCATTTAGAAATGAAGTCTTTCCTGATGTAATCAAGTTAAGATCACATCACAGTGGATTAGTGTGATGAGTATTTATTCATTTGTTTGTTTATTTACTTATTTTTAAAATATTTATTTTTTATTTTGGGGGGGGAGCAGAGGAGGAGAGAAAGAGAGAGAGAAAGAAGGAGACTCCCCACTGAGTGTGGAACCCAGCCTGAGGCTTGATTCCACGACCTTGAGATCATGACCTGAACAAAAACCGAGAGTCAGGGCCTCAACAGACTGAGCCACCCAGGTCCCCCAAAAAGAGAGAAATTTAGACACACAGATAGACAGAGAAAAGAAAATGTGAGATACATGAGGGAAGGCCATGTGAAGAGGAAGGCAGATATCAGACTGGCGGATCTACAAGTGAGGGAACACCAAGGATTGTCAGCAACCAACAAAAGCTAGGAAGAGGCAAGGAAGTATTCTCCCCTAGAGCCTGCAAAGACAGCGAGCATGACCTTGTCGACATCTTGATTTCAGACTTCTAGCTCAGAACTGTGAAAGAATAGATGTCTGTTATTCTAAACCATCCATTTTGTGACGATTTGTTGCAGCAGACCTAGGAAGCTAATATGGTTGTTTGGAGGATTAAGCAGGATAATTTATAGCTGTGCCTGCAGTAAGCATGCAGTAAAAATTATTTTGTTTGCATCATCACTATGAATCTAGATTGAAACTCTTAAAATGTAGACATAAACAGGGAACCTCCCTACTTAAAACTTTGTAGAGGTTCTTCATTCCTCACAGGATAGAGTCCAAAACCTTAAGATCATTCAAAACGCCCTGAACAAAATCTAACCACGTACCCACCTCAGTTTGCTTCTTGCTCCTATATTCTTTCTTCTCCAGCTATCCAGACATCCTTTCAAATCCTTGTTCTCTCTTGTCTCCAGGCATTCTAAGATGCTATTCTTCTGTCTAGAGTATTCTTCCTTTCCCTTTTCAGAATACTCTCCTTTAGGTCTCTGTCTGAAGTCCTTTCAGGGAGGCTTTCCTGATTAGGAGACAATCCTCTGTCTTGCATCCCCGAGTACCTCCACTTGTATCATCTGCTACTTTCATCACACTTGTGAATGTTCATTTGTATTCCTGGTTACACAGTAAGCTCTGAGGGGACTGGCCACAATTGTCCTTCTCTTTGTGCTTAGCCAGGACCTGGCATAGGGTCAGCCCTAGCTTAAGAAATATATATTATCTAAAGAAGTGAATGAGGTTATTTAAATACAAAGTTACAAATATAGTAATAAACATACAACCATGACCCATAAAGTGTCAATAGACAGATCCACTATCAGATCACCTGGACAAACTAACTTTATGGATAAGAAAGTTGTTAATATGCATTTATTTTGGCCTCTTCCTATATTTCATAAATGAGTAACCAGAAGCCCAGAGAGGTAAAACATTTGCCCAAAGCTGAACAGCCACCAATGGTAAAACCAGAACCAGAATGCTTTTTCCTTTCCAAAAAGTTCTTCCAGAGCATTTTGCTGTTTTTACTAAAGAAAGACAGGGCCAGGGCATTTAAAAAATAAGTGAATTAGAGAGAGCAAAACTGAAGGGATGAACCTGGGGAAAACACTACACTCATTTATAGAGGACAGGAATAGGGATGAGATGAGAGTATGTTCAAAAGCCTCCAGGATTGCCAAATAGGGTGATTAAAAAATGATAGGAAGTAGCTCAAATTCCTTAAGTGCAGTGAGAGAATGTGTAACTAAAGGAGGAAAAATTGCATTCCTGCAGTGCAGCAAGTATGTAATCTGTGGAGGAGGAGAAGAGAAATTCCCTAAATTGAGATCCACCACAGAAGTAGCAGAAAATTCATGAAAGACCTATTATCTAGTAGTATCTACTCTGGGAGCCCACAGAGTTAGTAGGAGAACAAGAGCCAGGAACTGACAGTGCAGTTTCACACAGATAACAGCAGCCCTGAGTGTACCCAGGTAAAGCAGGGATGCCAGTAGTCAGATCTCTTTATCCACCAAATCCACCAATTCCAGGGTCAACACTAGTGTTAGGTTACCTTTTCCTCTGTCCCAGAATTTTGCCCATTTTTCCTATATTCTTTTCTGAGAGAAAGCCAGTCTTCCTATTCCCTGTACTTATAATTCTGGGTAAATAGAATTATATCCAGTCAACCAAACTGGAAAAGTCACAGGTACCTGGATTCTCTGCTAGATTCAATCAGTCCCTAAATCCCAACTAAATTTCTAGCATGGACAAGAAGACCTTTCATGACTTGGTTAGCTAACTTCCAACCCTCTCTCCAGAACTTTATCCTCATACACACTATACCCTAGAGCCAAACTGTTTTCTGAAATCTTCAGGTTTTTTACATTTTCATATTTTTGCTTATTACTTATTTCTAGAAGAGCAAGGGATAACCTACTTACTCAATTCTGAATTTTGCTAAAATAAATATTTGGGCTAAAATGAAATGTTCATATGAAATTTCTTTTTTTTTTTAAAGATTATTTATTTATTTATTTGACAGACAGATCACAAGTAGGCAGAGAGGCAGGCAGAGAAAGAGGGGGAAGCAGTCTCCCTGCTGAGCAGAAAGCCCGATGCGGGGCTCGATCCCAGGACCCTGGGATCATGACCTGAGCTGAAGGCAGAGGCTTTAACACACTGAGCCACCCAGGCGCCCCTGCAATTTCTTTTTTAAAAGATTTTATTTATTCATGTGAGACAGAGAGAGACATAGAAAGAGAAAGAGCATGAGCAGGGGGTGAGAGGCAGAGGGAGAGGAGAAACAGATTCCCCACTGAGCCGGGAGCCCAACATGGGGCTCCATCCCAGGACCCAGAGATCATGACCTGAGCTAACCACCTGGGCCACCCTGGTGCCCCTGTAATTTCAATATATTATGTAATTTTAACATATGTTCACATATAGAGAATATATAATATGTAATAAAGTATATGGCTTGTGTAATTATGAAGTCTATATACATAACTTATATTCATTACCTCACTATACTTATGTGAAATTTTAGAGTTAGCAATTATATGCACATAAAACTCATCAAATGCCAATGACTGTTTAAATAATATTTAAAAGCAACTTCTTTGTAATCCTTTTGACAGCAGTAGTGATGATGATTAAGATAATTAAATATAGCCTCTGGGAGATGAATGCCTAAAAATCCATGTATGGCTTTTGGGGTAATTTTAAGAACTATTCAGATCTGTTTAGATAATGTAACAATTTCTTTTAAGACATGTGTTTAGTTATAGAAATTAGGCAATTCTGTACGTTATAACCTTAGAGTGATGGCTATTCCTTTTCATGTGCTTTCACAAGCTCTTGCTTATAACTCTAGTATAATATTCACTTTGTTTTGTCTTTTTTAAGATTTTATTTATTTATTTGAGAAAGAGACAGAGAGAGAGCAGGCATGTACATGAATGGTGGGAGGGGAAGAGAGAGAGAGAGAGAAGCAAACTCCTTGCTGAGGAAGAAGCCAGATGTAGGGCTTGATCCGAGGACTCTGGGATCATAACCTGAGCCTAAGGCAGGAGCTTAACCAATTGAGCCACCTAGGCACCCTGTTTTGCCTTTTATAATAACTATCAAGATAGACAAGATCCTAGAGGGTAAGAAAAAATTTATCTGTAAGAACACAATTATTGTTTAACGAATTCACAAGATAACATATGAGGTTTTGGTTCTTTCAGTTAAGTTAGGACATTTTTATCCTTAAACCAGTTTTACTGTCTACCTATCTCTCAAATTTATCCCCAAAATGCTATCTCCATGAATATTGAAGGTTAAACTGCTTCAATTACTTTCTAAATTATTACAATAACCTATAACTTGCCTTTCTTACAATCTCTCCTCCATACTGCTGCCAGATTGATCTTTCCTACATAAATCTAATCATATCCCTCCCTGCTTGTCCTCACCTTATTAGTCAGGATTGTGACAGGAAATCGATGTCACAAAAATGGGAGAATTGAGAGGAATTAGATGAAGGGACTGTCTTCAAAGAGGTGAACAAGATTAAAGTAATAGTAAAGACCCCAGGACTATCAAAAGGAAAATGTCACTATCCTGAGGCATCCTAAAGAAAAATGGGGGAAAGAGCCTTTACTAAACCCTAGCAAGAGGCTGCAGCTACAGGAAATGACAGCCAGAGGAAACTGTGGTCCTCAGCAGAGGGACGAAGCCATCAGTACCCCCAGTTGATTTAGATCTGGTAGCCTAGAAGCAGAAGTAAGACAAGTAGTCTTGTGCAAGTGATTTATGAGGGAGTTCTCAAGGGAAAGGGAGTAAGGAGAGCTAAAGAGAGCTAAGGGCAGAGTTTGTTAAAAAAAAAAAAGTGATTTCAGAACAGGGTTAGATTCAATCTAATCCCATAGGAAACCATAGAATATAGATTGTAACCAGAGGTTTTCTTCCCTAGAGAAAGGAGGGCTACATTGTCAGAGGTGTGCATTTGTCAATCATTAACTGTTTGTCGACCCAAGGAGGAAGAGATTATTTAACTTCTCAGAAATCTCTGGGTGTTAGAGCTTTAATCATCCTTGGGCAATCCCTCAGATTAATATGCCAGTTTGAGCAATTCAGCTAATACCGGCAGCCACTGGGATGTGGGTGCACCAAGTCAGCAAAGGGCATCAGGAGAAGTCCGGTACTTTCTGCCACAGTCCATCATTTGTATCCTCAGATCCATTTGCTTCTCACAAAAGCACTTCCCATCCCTTCTCAGCCTCTTCAGAGTTTGGGTTGGTTTCCATTTCCAGGAAAACTTTTAAGAGGAGCATTAGCAGGATGAACTACTGTTTTCTTTGCTGGTATTAGTTCCAAGTTTGTAAGTGATAGTCATCATTTCCTTCTCCTACCCTTCTAAGTCCCCCTTATGCTCACCTAGAATTTCAGATGGCTTAAGGTGCCTTGTTTGGTGAGATGACTCAGACTCTCATCCCTGAGAGTTGATGCCCAGGTTACCATTCTTCTACCACAATTGCTGTACTTTCTTTACAATTAAAGTTTGTCAAGGAAGTACCAAGTGATATCCAGTAGTCCACCTAAACATGAATGTATTCCTCTTGTTAAGCAGCATCCACCCTATCTCCTTAGGATAATCAGGTTAAAATATCCCAGTGTGTATTAAAATACCCCAATATATACATGTCCCAGTAGAGTAACTCCTTTCTTTGCTTTGTCGGTCTATTTGAAGAACACGAAGGGATCAGGTATCAACCATGGCTTAAACTTAGTGGCATTTCTTCCATGTCTCTGAGTGGAAGCATTCCTCCTCTTAGAAAAAGGATCTCTAGATCTGTAGAGTCTAAGGTAGATGAGACAGGAAATACAAATTCTTCCAGGTAGGCTCTGGAGTGATGGTGAAATAGGGTCATGCCTTCCTCCATCTCTTTGTTTCTGGATCATGTATTCTACCTGTTTGGGACACAGCACCATGTAATGGCCATTGGTTTGGGGAAAATGTGGTGTTCTCTAAAGACTAGTGTCCCTATTTCAGGGCATCATCTCCAAGCTAGTAGTGAAAGCTGTGCCTTAAAATGAGCATTTCTATGCTCTATCAAGTCATCAGCCTCCAAATGATTAAATATATGGTGCTACCAGAGGATTCTTTTGCCATATTCCCACTACCATGCCTCTTTTGCAGTAAAGGTCTTGGTCTGAGGTGATATTATCTGGAATCTCATCCAATAGATCACTCTGTGAACTCTTGTATATGTACCTGACTGAGATATTGCTGATAGGTAAGGTAAATACATACTTGGAATATGTGTCACTCTATTCATGACAAGCTATTGCCCTTGTCAGGGTGAGAGGGGTCCAGTGTTATGAACTTGCCATCAAGTATCTGCTTGATTCTCTCAAAGAATGGCATCATATCAAGGGCTAAAAATCAGAATTTGTTTCTGGATAGGTTCAACATTTAGCTGTGGCACTAGCTGGATCTGCTTTAGGGAGAAAATGGAGTCCATGTTATTAGGTCCATGATAGTTTCAATCTCTGTCACCATGACTACTCCATTCATGAGTCCCTTGAGCAAGCACAGAGGTTGATTTATAATCTGTCAGGAGGACCTGAAATCCTCAATATCTGGTGGTTTTATGTCTCTTCCACAGTGGATGTTCTCTGAACTGTGTTAACATATAGTGGTAAATTCCTCCTACTTTGTGCCTATTCCCATATATCTATCTGCATTCTTCTTCCCTGGACTTCCATGTCCTGAATATGCCAGTTTTGCTCCTTACATCCCTCCAATCAATGAACCAAGCCATTTACCAATGGTCATGAATCTGTGTATATGTTTATTTTAAGACATGTGTTGCTCAGTAAAATTGGATGATGAGTAATACTGAACCAAACTCCGTCTACTTTTTTCTCATCACTACTATCTTTCAAGGCTGCCCCTGAGTAGGGTTGTATTGTAACCGTAGCTTCTTTAGGCCCCACACTAAAATACAAAGTAGAACCATCTAGGTTTGCATTCTTCTTCTACTAAGAATTCATCCAAGAGGTCACAATTGGGAGCTACATGATTGGCATCTGTTGAGACTGTGTTGGGGACATGAAAGTGTGGGACACTTGTTTGTCCAGCTTACTTATGCCCTTTGGATCTACTTGAGTCTCATACAAGATGTAATCCTTCCATTTTAAGAATAATTTCGCTGGAGCTGCTAAAATGTATATTTTGGTGAGCCTGACAGTTACAAGTCATAATGAATAGCTCTGGTGTTATGGTTACTTGAGGTCCTTTGGTCAGATATTTAATCCTCTGTGATCTCTACTCCCAAGGGGAAATTGGACCACTACTCCACAATAGAGGTAAGGAAGAGTATGCCTAAAATACAGGAGATTCTTTAGGGCATCTCTTAGTATTATCATGCCTGTGATTAAGGTCAATGGAAAATTACAAGCTATTCCAGGTAGGATTATTAATAGCTCAGATCCTTCAGGAATGAAGGTTTGGGTCACCCTGCCAGTAAAGAACCATGACCACCATGCCTTCACTGAAGGCAAAGGGAATGCAGAATGGGTAGTAGAAAAAAGTAGTTATAAATACCAATTATGACCAAATAACCAGCATCCGAAACAAGGAGTATACAGTCATGAGAATTTCTTTGTAATGTTGTCATAGATAAGTTTCTGTGTATATAACCATATATTAAGCAAAAACCTTGTTTTCTTTCCTCTCATATTTCTTTGTCATGTAACATAGAATTTCTTGGTTTTATATCAGTATTTAAGTGTTGTTAATTTTATTTCACAGTATTTAAGTTATGGTTTTGAGGAGAAGAGTATATATCACTCAAGGACTTTACTCCCTCTTCTGGAGAAGAGATTCAGCATTTTCAGTTACATACAGAATTGTTATATCACATAAAGTAGAATTATGACCTTGTTAATGTCTTTTTTGGAGATTAAGTATCATTTAAGAAGATGCATACAAATGCCAAGTTGACAAGGGGTAGACTTGTGATGGTTAATTTTATGTGTCACTTTGATTGAGCTAAGGGATACCCAGGTAGCTGATAAAACATTATTTATGGGTATGTCTGTGAGGGTGTCTCTGGAAGAAGTTAGCATTTTGATCAGTAAACTGAGCAAAGGCAAAGAAGTTCCCCCTCATCAATGCAGGAAGGCATCATTCAATACACTGAGGTCCTACATAGAATAAAAAAGCAAAGGAAGGGTAAATTTGCTCTATGTACCTGGTTCTGACCACTGAACTTGGATTGAATTATACCACAAGATTTACTGGGTCTCCACCTTATTGTTGGAAGATCCTAGGACTTCTCTCCATATATAATTGTGTGAACCAATTCATATTATAAATATAAATAAAATTCATGTATTTTACTCATAAATATGTTCTATGTATTACTGGTTCTGTTTCTCTGAAAAACACTGACTGATATACCATGTCAAGAAACATGCCAGCAGCTGGATTTTGAATGGTTCTCTCTACTGCAGATGGTATAACCTTGCTCCAGAATCTCAGTTGCTTGTTTTGAAACTCTTCTTTTTGGTCTTGCCAGAGACTCCACATATATCTTTATCTCCTACAGACAACTCTTACACCACTGTAGGATCTTCTGGGTCATATGACCCAAGTGGCACAACTGGATGTGCCCTTTCTTGCCCAGGGCTTCCACTGAAAATTGGCAGCTTTCCACATCACTTACTACTTCATTCAGTGATATATTCCCAAGTGCAGTATATGTTGCACTTTGCTTCTTTTTAAGTGGTAGGATGGGTAAGATGCAATAATTTCCTTTTTACTTTGGAAGGGGTTATCCCACTCTGTCCTACACCACTGGTCCCTAAAAGTGTCACAGATATCACAAGTCACTCAATTTTTGTATGACTTATCTCTCCCATTCTCTGAAGCACACTCATCTTATCATGGCACCAACAGTCTTAGCTAGGCTATGAATTCATTCTCCCATTCTCACAATTAAGTTCTGTGTCTGTTCACCAGCTCAGTAAGGCCTCCAGCTGCAGATAAGAATCTGACAAAGAGGACTTCCGACCTTCACAGTTAGTTTTAAATTGATGATTAGGTGTTTTCCCTTCTGAATGTGCCAGTGGGCACTGACCAATAGCCACTCAATTCCACATTCCTTAATTTTATTATTTTCCTGTATCTCAAATGCCAGAGACATTATACAAGCTAATGTATCTCCAACATCTTAGTAATTGTACTGCTACAAAATCCAAGAAACTATCAACACTTCACTTATCACTAGGGACAGGGTCTTCATTGCCATACAGCTAGTGTATGATCCACATCCAAAATTAAAATTCTGTAGTTTGCTTTACAAGACATTTTCTGGTACCAATTATCTTAATTTATGTTCCCAGGAAGTAGAGTCTGAGGCTGAGAATCTTAGGCAAATGATTTATTTAGGAATATTCTTAGGATAAACTTTTAAAGGGGCAAGGGAAACGGGTTAGGGGAAGGGCAAAAACTAGACAAAGATGTAGCTTAAAGAGAAATTCATCTTCAGCCTGAACCCATGAAGAGTTCTGCAGGCTCAGTTATTTACAGAGGACATATTGCCCAGATCCAAGGGTGCTGGACTGTCAATATCCTTGCATTAGCCAACCACAGGTTACCAGCCACTGCTAAATGTGAGAGTTGCATAAATTCCTAGGCATATCTTGGCAAAATAGCCCTCACTATCCAAGAGCTCCTCTCATTGCTGCTAAAATATGTTGTTGGCAGCCAATACCTGCAGCATCTGGGAAATGAGTGTGCCATCCTGACAAAAAAGATGGGGAGGGACCTCAATAGGATCTGCCACACCAGTGCCACCCTTCTCCAGCTCTCTGATTCCCAAAATCTGTTTCTCATTGGTCAAAGCTCGAGGGCAAGAGAGTCCACTGAGGCAACTATAAAGATTCATCTCCTGGGTCACAGAGCTGGGTGGAGACGATTGCAGAATGGACATACAGGAGTACACAGAAAAGGTGCTTATATAGAAAATCATTCAGGATTTCCACATAACCTAACAAATAAAGCCCAAAGTCCTCAGCATGGCAAGATCTTCACAGTGTCTCTTCTCATCAGCCCTAAGGCTTTCTATTTTCTGCCTCCCAATCTAATATAACATATACTCTGGCCAAAATTTCCCTGACTTCTATTTCTGACATAGTTTGATTCTTGCCTGATGGTCCCCTTCCGAATCTCAGTATACCCTTCTGCTACCCTACCACTACTGTGCCACATACACATAACTTTATCCTAACAGCAATCTTTATTTTGTACTGTGGTTCTTTATAAATCTATTTCTTAGATAGATTTTTAATTACTTGAGGAAAGGGATGTCTTTATTTTTTCATTGTTCTGGAACAGAGCAGCAAAGAGTGAATGAATGGAAGACATAATGAATGATTTATTCATATCCATCAATTTTCAGTTTTAAGTACCATCTTTTTATTGCCAACTCTTGTCTCCTATTCCATCAAGTTTTAGAGCCCCTTCCACTCTGTTTCCATAAGCCTTTACCTACATATTCCATAGAATTTTCAATATAATATTATAATGGTTTGGTCAGGTGTCTGTCACCAATACTGGAATATGACACTTTCATCATTATACTTCTAGTGCCTGGAAAATAACAGGTCCTTGAAAAATATGAAAGATGAATAAATGGTTGAATGAATATAATAGACAGTGAGAAACCATTCCAGGTCCAGGGGAGGAAGCTTGTTTTTTTTTTTTTAGAATCAGAGGAAGAGGGGCACCTGAGTGGCTCAGTGGGTTAAAGCCTCTGCTTTCGGCTCAGGTCATGATCCCAGGGTTCTGGGATGGAGCCCCGCGGGCTCTCTTCTCAGCAGGGAGCCTGCTTCCTCCTCTCTCTCTGCCTGCCTCTCTGCCTACTTGTGATCTCTTTCTGTCAAATAAAAATAAATAAAATCTTAAAAAAAAAAGAATCAGAGGAAGAATTGCAAATTATAATGGGATTTTAATAAGTGTGGCATGTTCAATGGCTGCACGATATGTCACAGAATATCATAGACAGATGATAGATTATACAGAAAGAGAAATGCAGAAATAGGTGATAAGGATATAGTGGTTTTATCTAATTAGTTTTCAATCCTTGTAAGTGAAATTTTCCACTTGATAGTATATGTAATTTTATCCGTAGTCTTTGAGTAAGGATAGACTTCAGTTAGAGTGTTTTAAGGTACTCAACACTATTAATTTAATACATTTAAAGAGTCACTGGCTCAAAGATTTCTAAGAATCTGATTGATTTCTAGAACTAACACCCTTTAGACAAAATGGTTTTAAAATAACTTGATCGGAAAGTTGTGGTTCTTCAGGGTTCTCAAACCCAAAATGTATTTAATTCAAAAGCACCTCCTTGCAGAATTATAGGAAAAATGTCTTTGTCTCATTCGTTGGGATGATATTTCAGTGAGCACTTGAATTACACACAGTTTTTTTTTTAATTACATACATGTTAATGCCTCTAGCACAGAGAGTCTCAGTTATTTATGAACTTTGACCAGTGCCAAAGTTTATCTGTGTAAAATCTGATACCGTTTTAAGAATTGTCACTCTTAAAAACAATATCCATCTTCTTTCCAAGACACCTGATTAAAATAAAGAAAATGAAAAGATGTTTATACATCTTTCAGGCTAATAATTGTCAGTCTAACCCAACTGGAAATACAGCTGTTTGTTCCTTCGGCGTTCCTCCTTCTAATCTTGGTTCCTAATAAAGATGAGTGTATGCAATCACAGTTCCCAGGCTCAGGTTGACTATTTTTACCCAATTTCCTTGCCTCCTGTGTCCTAATGTATCTCATCAGTAACAAAAATAAAACCATGCTCTGCTATCTCTGATTAAATCAACTCTGCTTAATTTGTACCCACTGTTTTTTTTTTTATTATTTTGAAGTCATATGAAGCAATTCTGCATTGCTCAATGTTGTGCTTTCTTACAGTCTTATCTTCGTTTCTACCTGAATTCATAAGGGAAATTTTTAAGAGCTGGAAGGGACCTTGCAGAGAGTTTTATCTGATCTTCTTCTTTTATCTACATGAAAAACCTAAATCCAGAGAAATCACACAGGTAATTAAGGTGGCTATCCTAAGTAGAGAACCCCAGTTTCCTGATTAATATTCCCAAGTCTCCTTCATTTATCCCACACTACTTCTTAGACTGCTATCAATCCCTTGACTCACTCATTCTTCCATGCGTTCATACACGTAAGCTCTTAGAATCTTGGACTTAGTGTCTGGTGCCCATAGCATCTTTTAAAGCTTCTTTTCCTTGTAACTAACTATCATTTCATTAAATTATTTCATTATATGTAATCATAATTTTTGTTAAATCAGTAACCATATAAATAATAACCTGTAATATATTTACATAATTCTCTCTTTTAAGAAAATCACTGTACTTTTCAAAACATTTACTCATCAAGGCAGGTATAATAATAGCCTCTTCCAAAGATGTCTGTGCCTTAATTCCCCAGACTTGGGAGTAGGTCACACTACCTGGCCAAAGGAAAATTAAGGTTGAAGATGGAATTAAGCTTGTTAATCATCTGAGTTAGAGATGTGGAGACTAACTTGCATTATCCCAGTGGGACCATGTTATCACTAGAATGCTTGTAAGTGGCAGAGGGTGGCAAAAGAGAGGGAAGTTGAGAGTTGGCAGTGAGAAAAGTACTTAGTCTAAAGTTGTTGATTCTGAAGATGGAGGAAGAGAGTCAAGAGCTAAGGGATGCAGGTAGCCTCCAGCATCGGCAAAGGAAAGGAACAAAACCTTCAGAAACGTACAAAGCCCTGCTGACAACCTTATTTTAGTCCATCGAGACCCAGTTCAGTCTTCCAAGTTATAGAACTGTAAGATAATAAATTCGTTCATTTAATTCATTAATGAAGCCACTAACTTAGTGGTAATTTGTTATAGTATCCACAGAAAAATAATTCATTTTTAAAGGGATATAAACACATTTTTAAAAGTGCAGAACCTGTATTTTTTGCCAAATGTATTGCAGAACTGTGACCAGAACACTCTAGTACAGTGTTAAATGATAGAAAACTTAAAATGGTGAAATGTTCTACACCTGCAATTGTCCGGTGTATGGCTCTTCAGTAGGTGGCAAGTACAACAGAGAAAATTAATTTTTAATTTTAATTTTAATTAAACTTTAAATAGACACGTGACTAGTGGATATCAAACTGGACAGCCCAGTTATTTTATCTGAGCTATAATTAAATGTTTCTCTCTTATCTCCTGCCAACGGATCGAAAGACAATTCTCACAGAATAATAATGGAGCAAATCGGAAATAAGTCTTTGCCAGTTCTAAGTACTGGATGGAGTCCTGTTTAGTAAATAATGTGCTCAGTAAATATTTAACAGAACTTGTGGGAAGGTGGTGGCCATCACCCTCAATGTGAAGGACGTAGAGAAGACAGTTATTCAGGGAAAGACACCAATTTTTTGCAGACAAATTCTAGCAGGCTACACCTCTCCAACAGTAAGACCAGGGGTATCCAACCAGCAAACTGCTCACATCTTGTGGCCCTGACCCCACAAATGGGTGTTACTGCAGGTCAGAGTTATAGGAAATCAGTTTCAAATTCAATCCTAACTGGAGGACTTTTGCAATGCCACATTCTTTGTCCTTTTCCATTTTCTCATGCTTACTCGCTGATTCTGCTTCCACCCGATTTAACCTCTACCTTGTGCAACTTTCATAAAATAAGCAATCTTTTCAAAGGCTTTCTCAGCTGGGGGAAAATGGGGTGGAAGAGAGGGTTGAAACAATGGAAGACTTTATTTTGATAGTTTAGTTTCTAATTTGAAGGTAAAAGGACATACATACACACATGCCTTTGGAAATTAATTTCAGTTAGCTTTGATTTTTTTATGTGGGTTATGGGGTCCTACTTATTTACTTATACCTCATTTTATGACACAATAAGACAGCTTCTCCCATTGCAAAATCTCTCACCTCCACCCCATTCTCCATCGTCTCTGTTAGGTACTGGTTCAGATCCTGATCATCTTCTTCCCACACCACTATTTTTAGAGATAAGACTTATTGAACAGTTAATACGCACCAGACCATTTTCTACATGTGTTTCATGTAGCATTGCTCTCCTTACCATGTCCCAATAATGACAATAATACTAGTATCCTTACTTTTCAGATGAAGAAGGGATCCAAAAGATAGTAAGCAATTTGCTTAATGTTACATAGCCAGCAACTAGCAAAGCCAGAATTGGAATGTAGGAAATCTGGAGATACAATCCCTGCTCTTTATCATTTTGGCCACATTGACATCAACAACTTGATTATGACACACAGCCATTGGGCATCAGTTAGAAGATGAATGATAATTCAGTTGTTAATATTATCAAATATGTAGTTAATTTAATAAATGAATAGATAGTTTGTTTATTCCTTAGAGCTAATACTTGTCAATGAAAAAACAGATTTTCAAAAAATAGAGGGACATTAAGTTTATGTTTCTAAAAGTCTCAGGAAGAGGACTTAGAAGAGTGAGCATACAGTCAGGACTTAATAAATGTTAGGTATTATATTCTTGAATTGAGAAACATGTATAGCCCCAGGATCTGAAATTACATATAATCTAGCATTCCACCATATAGAGATGATTGAGAGGAAAAAGTTTAAGATCCTTGTCCTACAATATTTTAAGAGTCCCTTACTTAGGCATTTAACTAGTCTCCAGCATACCAATGATCTAATCCCATCATAGTTTTTCAACTGCTTATTCCCATTTTTCTCTCCATTTGGACCCCTGATCCTAGCTTCCAGCTCCCCACTCCCCTCTCCCCGTGCCGAGTTTTAGTCACATTTTTCTAGCTGGAGTGCACTATTGTACCAATCTACAATCCCTTTCCACAATCCATTCTTCCCTCTTGAGAACAGTATTATTAAAAACATTATCAAGTAAACCTTATTAGATCTTGTCCCTACCTAAAAATTTTTCATGCCTCCCTAATGCCCTCAAGAAAAAAATCCAAATTTCCCTAGGTGGAATTCATCCTTTGCAGCTACATATTAGAGATTAGAAATAATCTCTAATAGCCATTCTTCCTCATCAGTCCTCCTTGTCCTATTTTATTACTCCTCCATACAATAGAGCAGTGTTGCATTTTACAGACCACAATCATGTCTAGTATAATTGACTTTGACTATTTCATAGTAAGGAGCTACATTAAAGACTGATTGTCCTGTGTAAATCCAAAAAGTCCAGCTTCTCCTCCATCTTTGAAATGGTCAAAACTGAGAGAGAGAGAGAGAGAGTCCTGTTTCCCATCCAATGTTCTCCTTCAAGGACATACATGTCTGCCCTGTGCTGGTGGAGAAAGCCATCCAGCATTTTCAAAAATTACTATCACTCTTAGCTCAGCATAAATATGTAGAGTCACCTAAAGGCGTACAAGCTTCCTCTCCACCCATCTCTGGCAGGTCCTGTCCTTCTCTGCCTCCAATGCTGCTGGCTTTGACATTGTTCGAACTCTCTCACCAACCTGTTCTTACACTATTAAGACAGCCTTTGCATAACTGATTTCTCTCCTTGTCTCCTACAGCCCAGAAAAATCTAAAACACAAATCTACTCAAGCCCTTGCTTAAAAGTCTGTGATCGCTTCTTATTGCCTAGTTCATGATAAAATCCATACTCTATAACATGGCAGGCAAGACCTGTCAGTTCGACTACTTACTCCATGAGCTTCCTATGTGTATATTGGCCCCAAAGACTACAAGATCCAGAGAAGTAACATAAAGGAATAGGAAGAGCATACACTGTGGAGAAATGGGAAACCAGAGAGCACATTTAGAGCTGCATGACATTTCCATCTGTTTTTGGCCAGAGTATCTAGATAGTTTTAGGAGAAATCTTCCAATTTTTTCAAAGTTAAAGCTAATTTAGTGTTTGAAAAAGTATTGGGAAGTTCAAACAAAATGCATGTTCAGGCCAAATAGGAGATGCATCTCATAAATTTATACCTTTGTTCTACATTTCAGTATAAATTCTTTCCTCTGCCTAAAATGTTCTCTCCCTTAGTTAGCTGGCCATTGAGTTCAAATATTGAGGTCAACGTGATGAAATCACACCTTGCTTACTTTTGACCATGGGGCACTCACCCAGGTTCTTACAGTACAACTACCACTGATCAAACACTTCCCATGTTCTGGACACAGGGCTCAGCACTTCATAAGCTTTACCTCGAACAATTTTGTTTATTTTTCATAACACTGTGAGCTATGTATATGTATTTTATGTTTCAGATGGGGAAAACGAGACCCAGAGAGATGAACCTTGCATAGTATCCTGACTACCTGACTATGACAGGGAGAAAGCAGTACCTTTTTTTTTTTTTTTAAAGATTTTATTTATTTATTTGACAGACAGAGATCACAAGTAGGCAGAGAGGCAGTCAGAGAGAGGAGGAAGCAGGCTCCCTGCTGAGCAGAGAGCTCGATGTGGGGCTCGATCCCAGGACCCTGGGATCATGACCTGAGCCGAAGGCAGAGGCTTTAACCCACTGAGCCACCCAGGTGCTCCGAGAAAGCAGTACCTTATTCTCAAGTCTGTCTTCTCCCAAAGACCAAAGGATTAAAAATTATGATCTTTATCACATTGCCATTTCTTTTTGTTGGCTCTCCCCACCACAACCACCACCACCACTATGAGAACCAGGATCTTCTTCAGCGTCAAAACTGTTTTTCCTTACTGCTGTGCTGTGGGCCTCAGATGTCTCGTCATAAAGAGTGGACACTCCATCCATCTGTTCACGCACTCATTCACTTAGTTACCGACCCTTACTGAGCACGTACTATTCACTGAGGTATGGCTCTGATCTGGGGACTTGTTGAGGGCTCAACTTGTGGTTACGACTGCGCTCTCTGGGTGGGTTGGGGAGTCACAAAGAAGGTGAAAGAGAAGCATGTGCTTCAGGTTAGTACTTGGGAGCCAGACCTACTGAGTTTGGGTGTTAACTCTGCCCTTTCCCAACTGTATTACTTCAGTAAACTTCTTTACTTACCTAAGCCTTGGTCTCCTTATCTATAGTAATCTTTACCTAGTTAACTGGCTTTTCGATTACTAAGTGATGTCATAGAAATTAAGCCCTTAGAATCTAAATAATTGGAAGGCGCTAGTTAGTGTGATGATTAACTTTATATGTCTTGACGTGACTAGGTGACTGGGCCAGAGTGTCCATTGTTTAGTCAAACACTATCTAGGTGTTTTGTAAGGATATTTTTTAGACACAATTCGCAAAATCACTAGGCTTTGAGTAAAGAAAATTACCCTCCAAAATGTGTGTGGGCCTCACCCAAACAGTCGAAGGCCTTAAGAACAAAGATGAAAGTTTCTGGGGAAAAAAAGGAATTTTTCTCAAGACTGCAAGATTTCAGATTCAAAACTACGATATCAACTCTTACCTGAGTCTCCAGCCTGCTAGCCGACTCTACCAATTTGAGACTTGACAGCTCTTGTATGAGCCAATTCCTTAAAATTGATCTAGCTCTTTATCTCATTCATAACTCTGTCTCTGTCTCTGTTTAATGTCATGCCAAACAGCTTATCAAATGCAGAGATATCTAGGAAGATAGATGAAGAGAGATATACAGAGATAGATAAAGATACGGATGTATACATAGCTCCTATTAGTTCTGTTTCTGTGGAGAAGCCTGACTAATATAGTTGGCATTACATTACAGAGACTAAAAGTAAAATATCATTAGTAATTTGACCTTGATTCTTGATGATGAAATTAGTGGAGTGTTTCTAGTGTCTGTAATGATTACAAGGAAACCTTTTCCCAAACAGAATAAAAGCAAAGGGATAAAACAAGGGAAGAATCCTTCACTTTCTTGAAAATAAATTTTTATAATTCAAAGACCAGATTTTGCAAAAATCCCACCTTTGTTTTTCCCTTTTCTGAAGAGATAGAACTGCCAGGTTGGGAGCTGAAGGGAGGACGTAAGGGGGAGTGGTATATCCGCATGATAAGGTAGAGACTTAATAAGAATCTTAAACCAAGGATTTTTTCTGCCTGATCATCTGAAGAGCCATGCTGATCTGCAAGAGAGTTCTTTGGCACCACATCTCCATCTTCCCTCTGCTCTTAGCCCACCCCTCCACAGAGACCCTCAGCCTTCAGTCATCACCATGGAAACTACACAGAGAGAAAAGCTGTCCAGGGTCAGGAGAAGGGGCTTGAAAATCTTGTCTAAAGCCCCCATCCCTTTCCTTGCTGCCTTGTCCATTTCTGAATACAAGATTGTATCCACCTGCTGGAAACCCCATATACCCTGTGACCATGATTTAACTGTGACATTAAGTAGGATTCTGATAGAATCCAGGCAAGAAAAAGAGACTTCTGGACACATGAGAGGATCATTTGTAAATGGCAGCGTTAGCAAATTAGAAATATCTGATGTGCTTGAAATAATAATAAGGAATAAGCCCATTTCCTGTGTTTCTTTTTTTTTTAAGATTTTATTTATTTATTTATTTGATACAGAGAGAGCACAAGCAGGCAGAGCAGCAGGCAGAGGGAGAGGGGGAAGCAAGCTCCCTGATGAGCAGAAAGCCCGATGTAGGGCTCGATCGCAGAACCCTGGGATCATGACCTGAGCCAAAGGCAGAGACTTTAACCCACTGACCCACCCAGGCGCCCCCATTTCATGTGCTTCTTATGTACTAACTACCTTCTAAATAATCCACATGTATGAACTTGCTTAATAATCATAACATGAAGAAGTAGAGTTTTACTCATTTGAAAGAGGAAAAAATCTAAGGCCCAAGTGTATTATACGCATGTTCCACGGTTACTCAATTAGTAAGTGATAGGACTAAGCTCCAAAAGTTTGTCCTTGTACCAACTTACACCCCAGTACCCTCTCAAAAACTGCAAGGTGATTCAAAGGACTATTTCAAGCAGTAATAATAGGTGCTCCCCAACGGTTTTTAGTATTGGTAACCTTCATGTTCGAACACTAAAATTCATGCTAAATTTTCACATCTGTACTCTGATCCGTCTCTCAAACCCTGAATAATAATAATAACCCTGAATCCTGAATAATAATTTAAAAATGTGTCCATACATTCTGCTTTTTACCTGAGAAGCCTGAAAAGTCAGTGTAAACATGCGTTGCCACTGAAGGAAAAATTTACCTCCCGATGTCTTTCTTACTCTTATCACTAGTTTCTGAGAGAATGTCACACCACCCCTAGGGAGTGTGTTTCTCTGCCTCACTCTATGACCCTTCGTCTCACCTCTACGCTCATCTCTGGGCATATATCTCAAACTTATTCCTGGTTCTCAGGATGGTGGCTGAGGCCAGGCATCAGCCACAAATGGACATGGAGTAAGCCAACAGACTCTTTGTTCTTTTTATCCATGCCTCCTTCCCTGGCAGCAACACTTCCTCTGCAGGATCTGGATTCCCCGGGCGTGGATCTTAGTGGGCAGCAGAACAGATGGAGAAAGGTCAGGAAGGTGCAGGAGAGCAGTCACAGGATGGAGCGCCTCACTGAGTAGGAACACATGATTAAGGATGCTTAAGCTCTAAAAACTGATGGTCCTCAGTTGATTTGGTTCACACAGAGAACTGCTGTAGGACTGTGCTTAATGGCTTGTGCCCCAGGCCGAGGTGTGCAGTTTGGGATCCCAGAGCTGCCATTTAGCAACCATGATCCTGGGTGAGTGATTTGACATCTCTATATCTCTGTCACCTTCACATAGAGGATAGGACATATAAAAGTCTGAGCTCAATGCCTGGTCATAATAGCATGTTACCCACAAGGGTCAGCTATTATTACTTAAGTCATAAAGCTTTACACTTGGGCGACCGTTTAGAAGTTAATTCCTAATTTTGATTGGTAGGAAAATTGAGAGGAGAAAGGAAGTAATTTGTAGATCTTCCTACTCAACAGGCCAGGATGTTTGCCATGCCATCACCCACCCTTTTAGAAACTTCTTGGTCACAGTGCTTATTTATGCTAAATATATTTTTTTATATTTATTTATGCTTCATATATTAGAGGCCAATGTTTGTCAGTTGTTTTTCCTCTTAAGTTGATAGATTTATGCTGAGCCATTATCTCACCTACCCATGCTGAGAGAAGGACAGAAAACTAGACAGGATTAGGGAAGCCAGAGATGAGCATGGAACAGAGGGGAGTAAACAACATCCACCACAGCCTCACAAACAAGGCTGTGGGCAATGAGGTAATCAGTCTCACACAGCCCTGACATAAAACAAAAACAAAAACACGGGACCATACTGACCACAAAATTCATACTTTCAGCTCCCTGAAAACTGTAGGTTGATAGAAACAGGTCCTACTGCCGATTAAAAGGTTCTGAGAATGAGTCTATTTGTTGAACACAAATCTTGCCTTCATTATTCCAATCTGAGCAACCAAGAAAAACAAATTTAAAACAATTTTAATTCTGAATTGACTGGAACAACACCACCACCAAAATATTATGACTCACGTGGTAGTGCTCTAGCCCTATAGCAAATTCTGAGAAACTCTTTTGAGCTAAATATTCCTGAGGAATAGACAAATCAAACGTGAATGATACCCCCTCACCCACACCCACAGGTGCTCACAGAACATCCACCTGGACCTAGAAAGAATTACTAACTTCAGGTTCAGACTCTGGGGACTCAACCTGGATCTGGTCTTATCTTTCAAAGCTGACTGGGAGAATTTCTGGGGTCAGAATGATTGTTTTAATCTGGCTTACTCTGAATGAAGCCTCCTCATCTGGCTCATGTGTTCCCTCTTCATTGCTAGTCCCCAAATTCCCATGCGGATCTGTCCTTTGGTCCTTTGGACTTAAACCTTCCAACGCTACCTGGAGATAGCCAGGTTGAAATGAGATTGGTAGGATGTTAAGGTTTTTTGAGGGGGAGGGTTGTTACTTTTATATAGATTTTACTTTAAGGGCAGCTTTGGGTTCACAGCAAAGTTGAGCAAAAGGTACAGAGATTCTCGTGCACCACCTGCCCTCCCCCCAACACACACACACATGCCTAGCCCACCTGGCCTTTCTCCATCGGCACCTCCCAGGTGTCAGTTTGTTTTTCTTTTTTTTTTTTTTTCTTCGTTCCCCTCACTCATGCTCCAAACTTTTTTTTTCAGTTTCTTCCTTGTTACAAATGGACAGTTTTTATAGTAAATATGAGAACATATGTTGTTTTCTCCTGAGCATGTTTATTCTGCCTCCTATGTTCTTCTATCTTTACTAAAATCATAGAAGCTTCTCCTCCCATCACACTCAAACCACACACAAAAAGCAGTTGGGAAAACATTTCAATTATTCCAAACCACAAGTTCACTTCTGAGTAACGACAAAGAAGGAAGCTTTAGAAACCCATGGAGGGAAACTACAGACTCAGTCAGACTAAAACCTGAGGGGGTGGCCCCAGCCAGTGCCTGCAAAACATGGAACCAGGATGCTGACTTCCTAAATCCCAGCCCAGTTCTCTTTTCTCTGGAGCAAGACTTTTTAGATGCTCTCACATTTGATGAATGGTTGTCTGATAATTCGTTAATAAAACACCCTCTGGATATGGAGTGTGCCCATTGGCCAAATCCCTCTGAGAAGTAATCACTGCTCTGAGACAAAAGAGGTTAGTGTGAGTGAGTGTGTGTGTGTGTGTGTAGGGGTGGGTAGGTGGGTTGCATTTGTATAAAAGATGATCATAGAGCAAGGGCATATATTCAGGTCAGTTTGAGATGTAGTGGAAAGCAGAGTAGTCTGAAAACCAAGTACAGATGTGCTACTAAGTTGCTGTATGATCTTATGAAAACCCTGTTTCCCTCTCTGAGTCTCAGTTTCCTGATCTATAAAGTACAAAGATTTCTTCCAAGCAGCGCAGAAATACACGATTCTAGGAGAGACCATGAAAGGAAGAAGGGGACAGAAGGAGGAAAGAGATGAACAAAAGGAAGAGAAGTGTGTGTGTGTGGGCGGGGGGTATCTCGGGAATAGATAGAAAATGCCTTTTAATAAGAAAGTGAAATAAAGTTGCAAATGAACCCGTGGGTCTCCTGAGGCCTCTATTTTTCATCCTTCGGAATTTTTAGTGTTTCCACATTCAGTCATTTTAGATAAATGTAGATTTAA
The DNA here is from genome assembly GCF_010015895.1 of Lontra canadensis. NCBI lineage: Eukaryota > Metazoa > Chordata > Mammalia > Carnivora > Mustelidae > Lontra > Lontra canadensis. The sequence goes on along the minus strand of NW_022631050.1, from coordinate 11,396,063 downwards.
AGTATGGAAAGCTTGAGAAACCTCACAAGAAGAAAAAGAGGAAGAAAGGAAATGAGAGGTCCAGGACAGGAGCTCTCGGCAGATATGATCCTGCCCAGGGAGTCCCCACACCGTGGGCCGGCGGGACATTCCTGCCCAAGACCCCTTGGCCATCACCTGCTCCCGCTCCCCGCCGCTTTCCCAGTGAGCCGCTCTGAAACCGCCAGGGGGCGCTGCGCGGCAGCCGGCGGGTGCGGGGCGGAGCTGCTTTAAATCGCGGCGCCCAGAGGGTTGGCGTCTCAGTCCCAGAGCCTGGGAACCGCGCAGCTTCTCTCGTCCCGACTCCAGCGCGGACCCAGACGGGACCTGGACTCAAAGCTCCTCCGGTGGCAGCTCAGGGAGCAGGGCTCTCCGCACTAACTTCTTCCGCGCGGCTCCGTCACTCCGGGCAGTCCCCGGTGCGCACCTGCCAACTCCGCCTTCTGCACCTGCCACCCCTGAGCCAGTGCGGGCACCCAAGCGAGCCATGGCCAACGCGGGGCTGCAGCTCTTAGGCTTCATCCTGGCCTTCCTGGGCTGGATCGGCTCCATTATCAGCACGGCACTGCCCCAGTGGAAGATTTACTCCTATGCAGGGGACAACATCGTGACGGCCCAGGCCATCTACGAGGGGCTGTGGATGTCCTGCGTGTCGCAGAGCACCGGGCAGATTCAGTGCAAAGTCTTCGACTCCTTGCTGAATCTGAACAGTGAGTGCTTTCCCCACCCCCCGTGTCCAGGAACCTGAAACCCCAGCCCCCCAGTGGCTCTGTTTTGGAGTAGTGGCTACCGATTGATTCTGTGGTGTAATTACGTGGTTGTGAAACTTCAGTTGATCAAGTCTTCTGATCATGTGCTTTTATCGTGAGGAAGCGAGAAAACTGTGGTTTGGGAAAAGAGAAGCCCTGGCCTCAGCTCTGTTTTTTCCTCTAAGTCGCCAGGTGACACTTTTCCTCTAGGTGTGGTTTCATCTTAAATTCCCATGAAGTGAGGTGGAGATCCAGTGGGTGAAGGCCAACCTCCAACTTGAGCTCTTAGGTTTTTTTCTGGACATTGTAAAATTCTCTATAAACTGAAGAGTGGTGGGGTTTGCACAAGAAAACAGGTTGCTTTGAAAAGATTGGACCCTGGTAGCTTTCCTGGATTCTGTAATTAATAGGTAATCCTAAAGTTTTAGGTAAATTGGGAGAGGGGCTGTTAAATATATCTTTAATCTGAGTTTTATAGTAAAAGTCACATTTCTATGCAGAATATCCCAACCTAGTGTCTACTACTAACACTTGAGCTTGAATCTTTTGATTTATTTGCTTTTTAAGATCCAGTAAGTATGGGGAGGCTCCTTGGAATCCCCTCCTATGACTCCTTCAAGAAGCTTCTTGAGATTCCCCTGAAGGGTTTAGCTTTCAAGCCAGGAATCCACAGAGGAGGCAGATAGTGTAGTGTTATTTTGGTTTTTTGTTTGTTTGTTTGTTTGTTTTTGTTGGTTTTTTTTTTAAGATTTTTTATTTTATTTACTTGACAGAGATCACAAGTAGGCAGAGAGACAGGCAGAGAGAGGAGGAAGCAGGCTCCCCGTTGAGCAGAAAGCCTGATGCGGGGCTCGATCCCAGGACCCTGGGATCATGACCTGAGGGGAAGGCAGAGGCTTTAACCCACTGAGCCACTCAGGCGCCCCAGTGTAGTGTTATTTTGGAAAGTGAAGTTGGGTGGCAGGTGGAAAAGGGTGACAAGGAAGAAAAGTTCTAACTAAGCTCCCATCATAATACGAAGGAGAGTGAAGGCACGGAGAAAATAAAGCAAAGGAGACTCAGTTGCTGAAGGCAGAGCTCAGCCAGAGAGGAAGGTAGTGAGAGAAATGGTGGGTCTTCTCCAAGCTTCCATCTTCCTTAATTTCAATGTAACGGAATGTCCGTTCTTCTGTCAAGCTGAAAAGAATTATGTAGACAGGGCTATTTCTAGGGATTATGGGAAGAAGGATGATAGGATGGCCTTTTAACTTCTATTTTTTTTTTTTTTTTAGGTACAAGGTTATGAGTGACTTTTTAGAAACTCATTAAATTCCCACTTACTGAGGTCATAATAATTCATGGCCAGAGTACCTTCCTTGAGATACTATGTTAGTTGTCCTGCACGTTTGTCTGTCATGCCCTCAAACTAACTTGAAGAAAAGCTTCTTTAGTCTTTGGCTGGATAAACAAGACTGTCCACCAGCCCACCTCGTGTGCTGAGGGTGAGCTATGTTGCCATTGCTCAAGCTTCCTTCAGCTGCCCCATCCACCTCCGGCCTGTGGTTTGGTCAAAACCCATCAGAGTTATTAAATCTGTTCTGAATCTGTTTAAACAGCTTTCACACCTGTGGGATTTGGTTCGTCAATGTGCATGGTGGTTTGAGCGTTTTCACTTCAACTTTTCAAAGCTCCCATATTAGGATCCCTTTATACCAAATATAAGAAGTATATGAAGCACACCCCTCTGTATCATCATTGAATCTCCCCGTGAAAAGATAAATGTGTGTAAGGAAATGGAGTCAGGCATTTTGGGTGTCATGTCGGGGACTTGGCAGATGGAAGAGGTTTTAAAGGCAATTCCAGAAACGTCTCTGATTCTTCTGACCAAAGCAGTTCATTTTCAGTATGTTTAAATAGGTTTCCTTTTACTTCCTTAGGTGACCAAATAGAATGCATGACCATATTGATCCCTGTTGTAAATACTCCGACAGGCCATTGCTATACACAATAATGTGTTAAAATGTTTTATTTTCATTTATTCCTGGTTAATATAGTTGTTACACTTTTTGAAGTGTAGTAGAAGAACTAAACCATACCCTTCTTCCCCAGACAGATTTTAGAGATATCTTCCCACTGATTTTTTTTTTTTTTTTTAACTCCAGATCTGATTCCTCTTTTTGTTTTGGTTAAAACCAGGGTTTATTCAAGGTGGAGCTGAGGCCTTTCTCTCAAAACTGTTTCCCAGAAGAGGGATCCTTGACTCATAGGTGCTCTCCCAACCTGCCAATGACTCCCTGGAGGCCTTTGAACAGAGCGCAGGGAACCGGTCTCCTTTTCTCTGCCTGGAATGTGGTCCTCACTCCCCTCTGATGTAGAGACCTGGGGTGGTGATGCATTGGCTGGTTTTGGTGCAGTTTTGTGATGTCTAGAAGAAAACAGGGTTTTCCTGGATGTAAGTATCTTTCCTTGTAAAGGGTTGCATTCCCGGAAGTGCTTTTAGCTTCTAGCTTGGCTAGAAGTTTCCTGAAAGTGTATCTTGCTCTCTGCCATGGAGCTCACTTGGCATCTTAGGGTGGAGACACAGAAATTTATCAAGGTTTCTAGCACTAGATGTGTTAAGAGCCCTTGATTCCTTGCTCTAACTAGTGTCAGCTATAAAAAGCACATGACGTTCATAAAATATCTAAAAGGTTATGGGTTACTTAAACCAATATAGGAAATGAGGTACAACAGAGCTCCTTTTAGGTGGTCCTTGCAGAACAGTTTATGAAAATGTAACCGAGAAACTTCCCTGGGGGGCAAAATATTATACCGTGTGTTGTGGTTTTACTGTGGCTGAAACAACTTCAATTCCATCCCAAGTATGCGATGTTTATTGACACTGAGGACTCTGGCAGCTGAGAGCTGGCGCATACGAAGGGTGGCACCAGGTACAACGGCAGTAGACTTTTTCTGGATTAGACTACATCTTGCCTTCTGTTGATCCAGTCCTCAAACTTTTGGCAAGCTTGTGCCTATTTTAGGTCCTTAGTTAATTGTTTCTTCTTGCTTGATTTTAATAGCTAAAGCTGTCTGAAGATTGGGCTATTCTGGGAGGTTGCATTGTGGGAGGTGTGCAAGCAGAGGAGTAAGCATTTTGGAGGAATGTTGTAGGGAAAATCCAAGCACCAGACAAATGGAAGGTTAGGCTAGACTCTCTCTAAGTCTCATCTAACCTTGAGATTCTGTAATTTGTTTATAAGCTCCTCTAGCCTGTTCAACTTGCTTTGCATGAATCCACATGTGTGTAGGTGTACTTAATGAGTATTGGTTGTCAGTGAGGTTTCCCAGCACTCTCCCCATGATGTCAGGCTCAGTCAAAGAGACGAAATCACTGACTTGGATTTGAAAGTCTTGAAAGTCCTCAAAGCACAAGCAAAGAGGAAGGCACCCACTTACATGTCCCTAGACTGCATAATGCCTGCCACATACTAAGGGCATTCAAGAAGCCATTGGTGTTCGAATGTGAATTAGTTCCGACACTTGGAATGATGGAACTAGAAAAAGAAAAATCCAAGTTTGAGGTCTTACGTTCTCAATTCTCACCCTGGTTTTGCACTAACTAGCTATGTATATTATGGTAAGCCACTTGATTTTTCTGGGGTGAAGAGAAATAAAATAGAGCTTATTTTAGAAACCTTATAAAACAGTGCAGAGTAAGAGGAATGGGGAGATGAACCCAAAGCTCACTCATCCACTCAATAAATGTAAGCCGGGCCCTATTCTTGCTCCCAGGGATGCAACTAAGATGATTTATAAGGTGTCAGTATTGATTCCTTCCAGTGTCAACATTCTTTGTTACTAATTGCCATGATGGAAGACAAAGAAGCAAGTGGCATAGTTTAAGTTTCCTTGATTGGAGTGATGAGTAAGTGGTAAAAGAGAAACATAAATTTAATCATGAAGCAGCTTCTCTAAGAAACAAGCAAAAAAGATAGCAAAACTACTAGGACATCCTGAAAAGTGGTAAGTCCTGCCTCATCCCGGACCCCTTCAGTTACTGCCTGAGGTGGTGTATTGAGGTCATACCCATGGGCCAACAGCTTGTGCACCAAGAAAATAGAAATCCTAACAATGAGAATTCCTGAGAAACTTCGAAGTTGAGTCCAAGTGAAAAAGTCATGGGAATATGATCGTGTGATGGCCTGTGATGAGCTCACTGAACTGCAGAGAAGAGACTATGTTTGTTTTAATCACCCGATGGTCAGTTCATTTGCCTGTCTAATACTTATTAAGGAACCATTCATGTAGAGGGACTGCGTGAGGATGCAGGTTTAATTAAAATCAGTTTTGTTTGATACATACTATACAGGGTAATAATATAACTGTATGGCCAGTAAGCAGCATAAGCAACATCAGGTATTTATAGCAGATTCTGCTGCTTGTATATTTAGGCTTCTACCAACCTTTAGAAAAAAAAAAAATGATGTACTTGTCTGTGCTTGTCTTTCCATACTTATGTTGATTAACCCAACTGTAGTAGATCAGTAACTTCTCACTCATTTCTTGTCTTGTAGGTAGAGATCTTTGTAAGTATTTTTTCAAATTATACTTTCAGGTTGAAAGTGGTGAGAACTCCTTAGGGGGTCTTTAATCTCAAGATTATCGGTCTAGCTAAATGTAATTAAAAGACTGCCTCCTCTCTCTTCTGCTGAATAATGATGGGAGACAATAGTGGAACTTTTTGAATGTTTGCAAACGATTTTCTCCACAGACAACTTTAGTCAGTGATGATAATTTTGTAGCGGCATCTCTAAATTTATAGGGCCAGGAAAGGAACATATTTGCTTCTAGAGTTGATCCAATTAGACTAGCTCAGAGTTAATAATTCAAGACTCTCCTGTATCTCTCTGGTCCAAAATGTTATTGTGTAGCTTTCAAATATTTCTCAACTTCTCTACCCTGCTCATCATCATTCCAATAGGAGAAAAACTTCATCTTGGAAGCTCATTCAATGCAGAATTTTAAGATTTTGAAAATTAAAAGAAAATAATCAAGTTAAGCAAAAAAGTATGATTTTTTCCTCCTTGTATAAGTTTCTGGCTTTTAATGATTGAAACTAAGTTTGGCTTTATATAGCAAAATTTTGTTATCTCCAGGTTCACTAGGGAGGCATTTCTCAGTAGTATATCAAAGATTAAGCTAACCACAGGAGAGTATATTTCCCTATAGTATTAGTGCATTTTTGAAAAATTAAAAGCATGTGCTAATTTGAAATAATTGAAAACAGGTTGAATAACCCATGTAGCCTGTCAGGTTTTGTTCTTAGTGTTTTGGATTGAAAAATATCTGGTCCAAGACATCAAGGAGCTCACAATTACATATTTTAGATCCTTGACTTAAAAGGCTTCCATAATACCTTAATTTGAAGGATTCATCTGGTTCCAGCTTAAAACTGTGCAATTTAGATTCTATCTCCACATAAAACCCTCATAACTTGTAACACAACACTTGCTTACTGTGACTTTGTTATCCATTGTTACATATTCCTGACTAGTGAGTTTTCATGTTGTTATGATTCTCACCCTGGTTTTTTTTTGTTTGTTTTGTTTTTGTTTTTGTTTTCTTAACATCCTCCCCACCCCTACATATCACTATAGTTCAGAATTCATCCAACTGTCTCCAGTGGAGCAAGATGAGATTTTTGTGTTTGATGCCCGTCCAGTAGTATAAAAAACAAAGAAATTTTTAAGTCAATGGATGTCAAGATATAGATGAGAAATACTGCTTTGCAAAATAATGCTCTTGCTTGGGGCACCTGGGTGGCTCAGTCGGTGAAGCAGCTGCTTTTGGCTTGAGTCATGATCCCAGCATCCTGGGATCAAGCCCCGCATTGGGCTCCTTGCTCTAGGGGAGCTTCTTTCTCTGCCTGCTACTCCCCCCACTTGTGAGCTCTTTCTCTCTGACAAATAAATAAACAAAATCTTAAAAAAAATAATGCTCTTTATCATATTTTTAAAAATGAAGCATGATCCCCTGCTTTAGATGACTTATATGATTATATGACTCCCCCCCCATTTCCTCCATTATTTTTTGTGCCTTACACAAGTAAGTCATCATTCTATAAAGAAAACATAGGGGGTTTTGTTAGTGAACAAAACAAAATATCTGCTTCGTTCCCCCTTAGAGACTTTGTGAACGAGGTGGGAAGAATAAAATTGGTATGGCATGAATCATGTGTGCTTTCCTGGAGAACCTGAAGGGGAAAAAATCAAAGATGAAAACTTGAATGTTAGATCATTCCAGGTGAGCACAGATGGAGCCCTGGAGTGGTTTATCTGTGTGTGCTCCCTGCCTGGGTGGTTTTGTGCAAGTCTGACTCATGAGACTGAGAGGCCCCATAGACTCCTCGTGAAGAATACCTTGTGATCCGTGTGCTCAGACCTGCTGGGCTGGTGGCCTGCTGTTTTTATATGAAGTGCAGATCAGAATGATTATTATAGGAGCTGGATTGGGTTGGGGCTCTTAGAACTCAAAGTGGAAAACTTTGAGACAGAGATCAGAGATTAACAATAAAGGTGATTAATAAAGGTTGGAAAACAGTGTTTATGAGAAAAACAAAAGAAGTGGCTGAGAGATGTGCAAGGATATGTATATTTGAAGGGTTAGCATAGGAAGAATATTTACTAATGGGTCTCTCTCTGCTGAAAGTAAAAATCTTGCTACCCATTCTTTAAAACCCTACAAGGACTTCTGATTACACTTAGAATAAATGCTGAACACCTTACTCTAGCTCTCTAGCTTGCAAAGCCCTGTAGGATCTAAGCTTTCTGAGCACCACACTAAATGCACCTCATTTTGTCATATTCTGTCACCTTCCAGTAGAGTGACCAGATGTCCCCATTTGTCCAGGATTCAGGTCCTTCTTAGGAGGCAGGACCTGTAGTTTTAAAACCCGAGACAGTGCCAAGCAAACAGACAGCAGTTCAGCCTATCCTCCTGGCATGTAGATTATTTTTGTGATTTTTAGTATTTCTCCTTCCAGCATTCTTTAGCCTGAAATACCTTTCTTCTGAGGGATATTTAGGACCAAATCTGAGATGTGTGTTGTGTATTAGAATTTCATTATTTTACTTTCCAATTTCCTGTCACGTAATGATTGTCTTGGCAAAAACTCTTGGTAAATGAGAAGAAAGGGCACGCCATAACGGTGGATTCCTTGGTACTTTCCTCTTCTTGCCACAGGATTGTTTGTGATCCAAGGAAGAAGTTTTACGCTAATCTTATAAGCAGCTTCAGTTCCTGGGAAACCCACGGTGCATGGAACATGTGTTTTGATTCAGCACTTTTTACACTCCCCAGGAATCTTATGAGAAGTGTGTGGGTAGGGTGCATGTGTGCCCCACATGTTTACAAGGAGCTGGATATGTGAGGGGAGTGTCTCCATTTTGCTGTTTACTTAAATCAAGTAAAAATGTATCTTGGCTTCCAAAATATCTCTCTAATACAGTAAAAAAATACTTTTGATTCCTCTTAGAAAGAGGTTATTGTGATTTTAGCAGAGATTGCCTGGTTATGGCAAGGATATAAATATTAACAAATTAAAATAGAATGTCTTAGAAATCTCTAGAGCTAATAGTGATTGGTAATGTAAGTTTGCAACCCTGAACGTCGTAAGACTGAGTTTAGATATCAATTTAATTGGGAAATACAGAACCTTGCCACCATGTTGGCCACTTTTGAAGACCATCAGGAAGTAAATTGTTCCAACTTCCTGGTTAGAGATATCATCATTCACACTTTACATAATAGAAACATGGTCCCAAAGAATAATAAGTAGCTTACCCAAGATAGCATGGTTTGTTACAATGTAAATACCATTTATACATGGAAAAATAATTGCCACCTGTAAACACTGTCAATAGGATAATGATCTTTACCAGAAGGAGGAAATAAGTCTAGAATTAATCAAACTCATTTACTAGAGTAGTTTCAGCTCATTTTTTTTTAAATCTGTGCCTTTATACCACAATGATAGCATCATGTGTTTATTCTTTATTAAACATACTGGCATAATCTCCCAAAGCTGACTATATCATGATTTAGTACACCAATGACAATAACAGGAAAGCAGAAAATTAGTGTAATCTTGAGAAATACTACATTAAATTATTGTTTGTTATTTTACAATATGACAGTTTAATAGTTTTGAACACTGGTGATATCTCTGAATATGAAACTGCCATGTTCCAAAGTAACATCTCAAAGGTTATTTTGTTTTGTTCTAAGAAAATAGCATTTATATCCCCCACCCCCCGGCCACTCACTGGAGATGCAGATGTTACTTATCCAGCCATGACAATCTTTGAGAAATTCATTACTTATCTTCCAAATTCACCTGTTTTGTTTTTATTTTCTGAGGCTTGACGACTGGAGTATAAAGCTGTTAACTGTTAACCAAAGTATATTGTAAGCCATTTTAATTATAAATGGTTTAACATTAAGGATAATACATATGATTGTTGTTTCAGAATTAAAATACTGTGTTAGTGAGGATTAAAGATGTATTAGTTCTGCTAAACCTATTCAACCAGATCATTAATTATGTTTCCAGAGGATTTGAAGTTCATATTAAAAACATAAAACGTGAGAGCTGGAGGCTTCTCATTCATCAGCCAGCCAGGCGTTTGTTTCTCTGGAGTGGAAATTGTGTTGGTTACCTGCGGAAACATCATTGGAGCTGGGGTCTTGTGACTCCTAGTTCATTTTTATCTTTTCCATACATGATTGAAATATACATGGCCTTCAATCACTCTTCTCTGGTTGCCCTAGGCATGATTTTTACATGTTCTAAAATGTTTCCCACCAGGTACATTGCAAGCCACCCGCGCTTTGATGGTGATTGGCATCCTGCTGGGACTGATAGCCATCTTTGTGGCCACAATTGGCATGAAGTGTATGAAGTGCTTGGAAGACGATGAAGTGCAGAAGATGCGGATGGCTGTCATTGGGGGCGTGATCTTTCTTATTGCAGGTAAGAGGCCCTGCCCCCTTCACCTTACTAATCGGTCTCTGGCATGGGTAAAGACCTAGGTTTGAGTTTCCTTACATTTTGTTGGATGCATTGTCCTTGGATTGATTTTTTTCAGTTCCTTTAAAATCTTGAAGACATAGAAACCTTGTCTAGTTGATTTGCACATTCTCAAATAGGACCAAATGAAAATCTGAGATCTGTGCTCACGGTGGGCAGCTCTGTTCATTGAGGTTCCGGGTGCCAACTAATTTGCTAGAACCAGTCTCCCAGGTGAAGAGGGATATTTTCTATTTAGCAAGCATTAAGGAATGATTCTATAAAATTCAGAAAATTTCTGGAGTGTCTCCATGAACATTATGTGGCAAAGATGGGGAGTTATGACAGAGAACATGAAGAATGTGTGAATCACACAGTTCTACGAGGAGTGGATGGATTCAGGATTCTTGGAGAAAAATGAGGACAGCCTTCCAGATAGGCAGATCTGATTCCAGAATAAACGGGGTGTACTATAGACAAGTGAAGTGATGGCCAGTTGGAGTGGAGGTAGAGGCTGGAATGGTAGGAAGTTAGGTTAGATGAGTTAAGAAAGAGAAAACCTTGATAAAGGAATGAAGTTATATTTTCCATAGAAAATACGTATGTGTTTGTTGTTTTATTCAAGTGTTGATTGAGGAGTTACATATGTGACGTTTGAAAAATGAGTATCAGGAAAAGACATGGATAGTTCCATTATAAAACCCTAAAATAAGGATTATCTTAAATAAGATAGTATTATGTGTGCAGATAAAATGGTATGTGTGCAAATACATAAAATAATAGAGTTTACATTATATAAGCATATATACAGTATATTTTATATATAGTCTATTGTTTTTGAAAATGAGATCAGTGATATAATCGACCATTAGGAAGAGCTAGAATTAGAATTTTTTTTCTCATTTTCTCTTTGGAAAAAGACTTTTTAGGAGCCTTTACCCCAGCATTGTATGTGGATTTAACCAATAATGAAGGAAGAGTGCCTGTGGCTTTGCTAAAGATTTGGTTAAAGGGATCAGTCTTTCTTTTTTTCAAATTAGCTCTTGCCAGAAAAAGTATGAATAGCATTTCATTCCCAATGGTTTGATCCCAAAGGCTGTAAATAAACATAGGGCATAGCGCCCTTCCTTTGCTTCCCTGCTTGTAACTCCCATAAGTGACTACAGCACCCCAACTTCTGTTTTAGGGACTTCCTAGAGAGTAAGGGTGGCAAGTTCCAGAATATTCTCATGGTGTATCTAAGCCGCCCAAAGCAGTAGTGTTTTCTATCAAGTATTAGAGGCAATTAGATTGGACTGTTTTTTTTTGGGGGGGGGTGTGGAGAGGAAGTAGCGTGGAAACATTTAATCTATTTATATTGATGGTTTTGTATAATTACTATATGAAGAAGTTATTTAGTTTCCTTGGATAAGAAATATTGAGATATTTTTATACTTCTTATAAATGATAGAAGTAATTATGTTGACTAAGTAGTTTCCTAGGTATTACTGAAATACAAAATGCATGGGAAATTGAGAGGATGCTGTATAAACTGCTCTGATGTGATACCCCAGCAAATCTCCAGGCAGTACCTGGCATGTCTGGCCAGCAGGGCAGTAGGATTTGGGTGGTCTGGTCCATACTGAGCTCGTGCTCCTCCCTGCTATCTAGGTGTTTACTTTCCTTTTGTTTCTGCAGAACTGTAAATTTTGAATTTTGGTCAGGAAAAATGTAGATGGGTTTTCACCCTCCCTTTTGCAAGTGACTCTGTGTATACTAATAAGGACTTTGGTCTTATCAAAAGTAGTTTAGTATACTAATGTGTAACAATATCTTTGAAGGAGCTCTTAACTGACATCAGCCTGTTGAACTGTTTTGAAAAAAGCATTATAATTGTCCATGACTTTGGACTGTAAGTGAATTAGGTGACATCACAAGTATAAACTATGCCCTACTTCAGCCTAATATTTTTGTCTGTCTTAACAGAGTATTTGGAATAAATCATGTCCGAATCTCTAATCTCCCTAAGTGAAAATTATCTAAATCAAAACTGACTAAATTAAAAATGTCAGCACTATTGATGAGTTTTAATTCTTGTAAAATGCTTATAAATTTCATGGGCTGTATATTTATGCTCATTGTTTCATAATGACTAACAGTATTTTGTTTTTAATTTCTTTAGGTCTGGCTGTTTTAGTTGCCACAGCATGGTATGGCAATAGAATTGTTCAAGAATTTTATGACCCCATGACCCCGGTCAATGCCAGGTAATGCTATTCATGTGTAAAATAGTTTGCTCTCTTAGAAAATACCCTGTTTAGGGGCGCCTGGGTGGCTCAGTGGGTTAAGGCCTCTGCCTTCGGCTCAGGTCATGATCTCAGGGTCCTGGGATCGAGCCCCACACTGGACTCTCTGCTCAGCAGGGAGCCTGCTTCTCCTTCTCCCTCTGCCTGCCTCTCTGCCTGCTTGTGATCTCTCTCTGTCAAATAAATAAAATCTTAAAAAAAAAAAAAAAGAAAGAAAATACCCTGTTTATCTCCTACAAAGTCCAGCCAGTGCCATAACTTCTCAGATTTGCTTTCTGGAATTTTGTGAAATTTTAGTCAAACTTGAAAATAATCTGAAAGTCCTGTGACTCATGTTAAAATGAGCTTGGTAATTGCTTTAACAGTTTATATCTATGACAAAATGCACTTAGAAGTAGTAAATTTCCAAGCTCCGTACTTTCCAACTGTATACTGGACCTTTTTTCTGTTTTTTTTTTTTTTTAATATCAATAAAGATGTTAACATATTTAAAATTTCCTTTTTGTGGTATGTCCCAATACTTCCAACACTTAATTGATTTTTTTTTATAACTTAACAACATGGTTTATGATTGTTTGAAAAAGATAGTACTATTGTAGAGGTTAATGAATAATACTTCATTCCCAATAGTTTAATTTTATGTAGGAAAACAAAATTTAACTTATTTATGAAAAAAATACATTGAAATGCCACTTTCAAATTTTATGTTCCATCAGAGCTATAAAATTGGCTTTGCAAATGTCATTTTTATTTAAATTGTGATTTGTGGAAGTAAAAGAGCTGATTCTGGGCTCTCCTGTAACAACGCTCCTTGATCAGGGCCAAGGCTCTTTGTGTCGCTGTTGTTCACATCATTAAAGCCTAATGACTTCATTAAGAGTCAGAATGTTAAGGCAGAATTATTATTGGTTGCGTGCTAGGATGAATGGATGCAGAATCCCTGTGGTTAGAGAGAGAAGGTGTGCTTTTCTTCATATAATCACCTACACTGGAGAACGTATACTGCAGTGATCGTGATCGTGGTGGAGCCTTAGATCTGCAAGGCTTACAGTATAGGAACTGAAACTGCAAACGCTCAATAGGCTAAATTTTTACTAGTAATGTATGTGAAAGCACTTTATAAATTGCTTGGCTCTGTCCATGTGTTATTTACATTGTCTCCCATGATCCTGAAAGCAGTCCAGTGAGGGAGAAGGGATTGTCATGCCTTAAGAGAAGCAGAAATTGGGGTGCCTGGGTGGCTCAGTAGGTTAAAGCCTCTGCCTTCAGCTCAGGACATGATCTCAGGGTCCTGGGATCAGCAGGGAGCCTGCCTCCCCCTCTCTCTTTGCCTGCCTCTCTGCCTACTTGTGATCTCTGTCTGTCAAATAAATAGATAAAATCTTAAAAAAAAAAAAAAAAAACAGAGAGAGAGAAGCAGAAATTTAAGGTTGGGAGGTGAAGTTGCTAGCCAAGAGTGTAGCATTAGAGAGTTTGCATCGGGACTCAAGGCCAGGCCTGCTCTGCCTTACCATCTTGCCATCATTCATAGAGTCTCTCTGCAGGAGGCCAGCTCCATGCACCCACCTGTATCAGCTAAATCCAGAATGGTCTATGGATTGCTTAGAAGTCTTTTTTGTGATTTCTGATCTCAGTGTATAGAGATACCTTGGATCAACTATTGAAAATTTCGTTGGTCTCCATCACTTGCCAGCAATTTCTTTATAGGATATGGTTGCTACTTGGCAATAGCATAATTGTAAAGTTTTAGCCTGGGAATCATGGTCCAAACTCGACTTCTAAAATATATAAACACACTTCACAAGTCTCCTACATGTGGTGAAGTCTTAGGATATATTTGTGTGATTACCCTGGTGTTGCAGACCATATTGCCTGAGCTACTATTGCAGGGCGCCTACAACTGCAGTGTGAACATTCTGGTGTGTCCATATTCATGAACCTTAGAGTACCTCCCCCAGGGGACTATGGAGGATTTTTTCCCAGTGGGAAAAAGTATAATGACTATGATGTTGATTTCCTTCCTTAATTATATTACAAAATTCCCAATGATTCATTGACTAAAGTAATGCACTGTCTTTTCAGGTATGAATTTGGTCAGGCTCTCTTTACTGGCTGGGCTGCTGCCTCTCTCTGCCTTCTGGGAGGTGCCCTACTTTGCTGCTCCTGTCCCCGAAAAACAACATCTTACCCAACACCGCGGCCCTATCCAAAACCTGCACCTTCCAGTGGGAAAGACTATGTGTGACACAGAAGGAAAAGGAGACAGCAGCTGTTGAAACAAATAGAAAGTGGACATTGAAATACTGTCATTGACATTAGGACTTTAGACTTTTGATTATTGTAGTATGAACTATGGTACTGCAAAAAAGAACAACAAATGCAAAAACAAAAAAAGTTATTTTTTTAAAATACGCATTGCTAAAAATGGCTTAGTTTTATTTTCTCTCCTTTCCTCAATGCAGGAGGGAAGACTTTTCCATTTTTATTACTGCTTCCCACTGAGTAATCATCTCAAATGTGGGGAAGGGGAGCTCCTTAAATATATATAGATATGTACATATACATGTTTTTCTATTAAAAGTTAGATAGCAAAAACTCTTATTATGTTGGTACCAGTATGCTTAAAATATATCTAAAAAAAGAAAAATATATTTAATTCTATATTGGTTTAAAAAGCAGTTTATCTGGTATATTTTTCTTTTTCTATATGGATACATATATAATAGGTGAAATATTATTTTCCCTTTTTCATCAGCTTTTAACATCTTTGACAAAAGACCTAACCTGCTTTACTAAGTATGGATTTTTTTTACTTCTTCCCATGTGGCTTTTCATGTGCTTCTTTTATATTATTTTTAATTATGATCTCATAGCATGTGCTTTTATCATCCTTCATGCCTTTTTTTTTTTTATGAGGTTGAGCTTAAATCTTGAATCTGATAACACATTTCATAAGCCTACAATATAATTCCAAGAGTCAGGAAGAATCTCTTGCAGATCAGAACTTTGGGAGCATGTGTTTCTGCAAGACCAAGATGATATGTTCCTGTTGACCTTCCACACGATTTCTGTACTCTAACCTACAGTGCTCTTGTTTGCTTTGAAAATATTTGTCTGATTCAGTTGCTGTGTGCTGCTTTCCCAAGTGTTGTAACACAATTTTATTGATTGAATTTTTAAGCTACTTACTCACAGTTGTGTATGCCCTCAAACTATCTTTTTCTCCCCCACCCACCTCAACTGTATTGTTTTCTCTGATGTACTTATCGTGTAGTTTACCCCTTTCTAGAGAGAAAATGGCTCATCTGTTTGGTCTGAATGAAGTACTAGACTTCCTGTAGTGATAATCTGATGACAGATATTCTCTCTCTAACTGTAAGCAAGTCACTTAGTCTTTCTCCTCTTTTCCCATCTGTCAAATTGAGATAATGACACTTAACCAGCTGGTAGAGGCGGTGTGAGTATTAATTAGTTGATGTTATGCTCATTCTTTGAACATGAACCATGCTTAAGTAGTGTTTTTATTTGTTCAGTTGGTGGTTAAGTCACAGAATCAAACCTATGCACACATTTTTGTATCGGTTGGCACCTTCCTTTCTTCATTGGCCCATCTCCTTTCTATGAACGGTGTCTAGCATGCTTTTTGGTTCTCTGTTCCATTTTAACAATTGCTCTTAGTTTTCCTGACTGAGAAATTGCTACTTCACTCGAGCAAGATGATGTAATGGAAAGGTGTTGGCTTTGGTGACTGGAGACCTGATTTGAGTCTTGGTGCTATCAATTACTGTTTGAGTTTCAGCAAGGCACTTGGCTGCCCTAGATTCAGTGCCTCATCTGTAAAAAGGAGATTGTAATTCTTGACCTGCCTACCTCACAGGGCTGTTGTGGGGATCCAGTAAGATGGGATACATGTAAGTGTGGTTTTAAAAGGTTAAAAAAAAAAACGTGTACTGTTCTGGGGAAAGAATTAAGGATTTAAGTGAATTGGTTTAGGATTGCTTTTCAAATCCCTGAAAGGAGTAAATTCTAAGAAATGGTTTTCTTGCCTTAATCTCTCATGTGATGAGACAGTGAAGTGAAATTTGCCTTACTAAATGAAAAAGATTCTAAGGAAGTCTTAGTTTCTTCAGTGGGTGTGGCCTGATGCTTTTTTTAGCTAAACTTTTCTCCTTTCAGTAATGCAGACTTACACTTAGAATGTAGACGTGTAAGCATCAGCAAAGCCAAGGTACAGAAGACTTTTTTGAATTAAAATAACTTGCAAGGGTATACAAGGTGAGTTTCTGTTAAGTGATGCTATCAGAGGTGTTGCTTTAGCTGGCAGGGAGCACTGCTCAAATAGGTAGTTTGGGAATGGTAATTCATAGTGAAACCACATCAGGGGAGTTATCCAAAGGACTGCATCATATGAAGGTATGAACCTATAAAGTTTAGTATGTCTTCCAAACCTGAAACTCTATGTTCTTAGAAGGTATAATTCAAAGAGTCTTTGCTACATACAAAGGTTCTAATGATGTCTGAGTGTAAATGCATGGTGGTTACTGGTTGCTAAACTCTACAGAGAAATTGATAGTCCAAAATGGCCAACAGAATTGGTACACCAGAATTCATCCAATTTTGATATTTTTGTATTCTGCTTCTGTGCCTGGAAACAGACAAATAGATATTTTGGAGTTTTGTAATGGGAATTTGTATAAAGCATTACTCTTTTTCAATAAATTTTGTTTTTTAAATAAAAAAAATAAACCCTTAGCTTGTTTTTCTAATTATTTATTTCAAGATCACCATGCTTGAAAGCTACTGTGGTTTGGGATAGGATCTGACTCACTTTATGAACCTGGGAATGCACTATTGTGCTTCTGGGCCATCTGTCAAGTTACTGAGTAACTCTGCCCACTTGAATGTCCTATTTCTCTCAAACTGAGTTTCTTCCTCATCAAGGCTGGTGGTGATAGAAGAGAATGCCAAGAGAAGTTGCTTTATTTTCCTCATCCACAAACAGGGGATATGCTACAAATGATGACTAAATGGTAAAAGAGCCAACTGGAAAGTATTGTCCAAGCTTAAGGAGGGTGTGTTCCTCAGAAGATAGAAGAGTGACAGACAGTAGGCTAAAAATCCATTATTATTTTGGTAAAGATTATTATCAAAACTACGTCCAAGGAAAGCAAGTGATGAAACACATTCACTCATTATCTGAAAATATCATTAATTGATAAACCCTTAATTGTAGCCTCTCCCTGGGCAATTTTCATATTAAAGAGATAGGCTTGTCAACAAATGATTATGGCTCTGTGTGGAATTTCAGACATCAGCAGGTTCTGTGAAAGACAAAGTTCAGTTTGACCTGAACTAATTAAGCAGATGCATCAGAATCCCCCTGTTTCTGCAGAATTTAAGTCTCTGGGGGTGGGGTCCAGGCCCATGACATTTGAGAGGAAATAAAATGCCTAAGTGCTCCTGACAAGAACTCGTAAGGGAAAAGCCTGGGTTGTAAATCATACCAAGTAGGCACACACTTTCATGTGAGTTCATCCTTATTGGATGCCATTATTCTACAAACCATGCTGTTCCCCTTTCCTCATATAGGACTTCCTATGTCGATGTGTGCCCCAGTTCAGGGAAAACTCCATGCCATTTTTATATTTCCCATCTTCAAGCTTGTGGCTAATCCTAGTAAAATCTGGTAGTGAATTCTTTCCCTTCTTTTTGCATGTAGCAGAGGGGTAAGATTTCCTAGTACCCTTCTCTCCCACCCCAGACACATTCCATGTGCCCCCAACCTGCCCTAAAATCTCTACAATTAGCTGGTGCCATGGAAACTGACAGAAGTCCCTACAGATTCTAGGGTGGTGTGGGGACAGCTTGTTGAGTCCAAAAATAATCAAAAACATTCTCAATGCTCTGAGCCTCTGCAAACTTCATCCATTTTGTATACTCGACTTCCATTGGCAGGTTTTTCCAACATGGCCAGTATTGGCAATCGGACATGAGATAGGAATTTATTCATTTAATATTTACTAAACATCTATGATAGGCCCAGTGCCATTAAATGTAGACAAGGATAAATGATGTAGGAAATGAGCAGGACCCTCTGCTGGACCTGCGCAGGGTGAATGATGTTGCGTAGGAAGAGAACTAACTGGAATCCGCACTGATTCTGCTATGGGTCAGCAGCAGTGAGCTGTGGAGATCTCCATCCCTTGTTTTTCAATCTGTAAAATGAGGAGTTTGGCCCCAGGCGGTGGTTCTTATCCATAACAAAATCGGAATCACCTGTGAAGTTTCGAAACTTCCCAATTCCAGGGCATTATCCCAGGTCACAGCAATCAGAACCTCTGAGAGGAAGGTCGTAGGTAGTTGCTTCACGAGAGATTCCAGAATGCATGATCTGGACTATAACCAACTGGGCTGTGTCATCGTTCAGCATCAGTGATGCATAAAAATTGTTCTGGCTAAACACATACCCAAGTACTCCATAGATTACACTGTTGTCTACACCGTTCCTCTAATGCTATGGTTTTATTTTCTGCCTTTTGTTGTTGTTGTTGTTGTTAGTTCGTTTTGGTGAGAGGAGGGAAGGAGTTAAAGGGAAGTGGTTTTCAGAGACTACTGTTGTCTTTTTTAGTAAATAACCTATTTTCTTGTCATTTTCCATAATTTTAAATTACCTCCCCAAAATGGGTATTAATACAAGGCAAATTCTTTTTTTTATTTTTCTATTTTTGTTTTTTTTGCAAATTCTTTTTTTAAAAGCTGACTTATATTTAACAAATAATATTGTCTTAAGAGGATAAAGATTATAAAGCAGAGTCTGAGTTATTTTCCTCTGTTATATGAAATTTTCAGGGAAGTCCTTAGCTAAACCATAATCTCGATACATTTATTTTTAATTGATTAGTGATTTTACTTCATTTATTTCATCATCTCTATGACATAACTGTTTTGATTCTCTTTCCCACCCTCCACCCCAAAAATGAACACACACACACATATACACACACCTCAGTTTGGGAAAGGTAAAATCTGAAAACTGGACAAATATTTCTTAAGTAAGTTGAACTGAAATAAAGCACTTTATTCTCCCAAAGGAGCTTTTATTTTTTTTAAATTTAGCACAAAAATTAATTCCATATGGGTTAAGGACTTGAATAGGAAAACAAAAACTCAAAAAATCTCAAAAGGAAAAAAAAATCTGAGAACCAAGTCTTTATTATGAATTACAGAATTTTTTTCTTTCTTTTTTTTTTTTAAGATTTTATATATTCATTTGACAGAGATCACAAGTACGCAGAGAGGCAGGCAGAGAGAGGAAGGAAAGCAGGCTCCCCACTAAGCAGAGAGGCTGATGCGGGGCCCGATCCCAGGACCCTGAGATCATGACCCGAGCCGAAAGCAGAGGCTTTAACCCACTGAGCCACCCAGGCACCCCCAGAATTTTTTTTTTTTTATGTAAAACACAAAAGGAAACAATTTTCCAAAAAGGATGTCTACAACCCCATCAAAATGAAGAACTTCTCTTCATCCAGATCATAATAGGGACATACAAAGACAGTCCATAATTAGGAGTCGATATCACCACACAGCATATAATAAACAAAAATTTAATACCCAGAATATATAAAGAACATCGATAAATTAATTTAAAATATACAACTCAATAGAAAAATAAGCAAAGGTCATAAAAAGGCATTTCATAACAGATGAATGATGTAAGGTCACTAAGATGCAAAAGTATGTCCAACTTCATTAATAACTATAATAATAAAACCTTATCAATAAAATTAGTGAAATGTATCTTTAGACAATAGGCATAATTCAAGAGGTCTGATAATATAAATGTGGAAGGGAATGTGGATGAATGGTGGTGGGTCCCTCAATTGGTCCAACAAAGTTGGAAATATTGCTGTACTATAAATTTGAACAACCAAACTGACATAAAAATGCACTACTGGAGAAACTCCTATAGCAGGACACATGAGCACAAATGACCACTCTAGTAAATATAACAACAAGAGAACTGGAATACTTCCAAATGTTCTTTGATGAGAGAATAATAAATTGTGGTGCATTCATACTATGGAATATCTTGTAGGAGTGAAAATGAATAAAGTAGAGCTATACATAAAAAATTATTTTATTCGTTCAATGACTATGTTATTTAGAAATGTAATTTTGAGTCATCAAAAAAAAAAATCCCACAGGGACACAATGAACATAATACCATTTTTATAAAACTCAAAACTAAGTAATACATTGTTAAAGCATATAGACATAAGAAATGAAACTATGGAAAAAGAAAAGCATAGGAATGATCAATACAAGATTCAGAACAGTGTCACCCATGGAAGAAGACAAGTGGGATAGGTGAAAAACTTCGAGGCATATGGATGTAGTTGGCTGCGTTCTAGTCCTGGGTTAGGTAGAGGGTTCACAGGTATTCATTATATGTAATTATTATTCTTTAAAACTTGCATGTGTTATATATTATTTTGTTTGTATCCAATAGTATGTCAGAAAAGACAATGAAGAGATATGTAATAAAATGAAGAAATGTCAGTAAGCTTTCACTTTTATGTCTCATTGAATAGAATGGTGTTCCCATGGCCACATTCCATAGCAAGTCGGGAAGTTGAGTTGCACAGATGTGCACACTGCTGCCCATCAATATCAGATTTTGCTTGCCTCGTTAGTTATATCACCTCAGCCAACTTACTAATGTGTCCCAGCCTCAGTAATAATTTGTGTGTGACTTAATGCACAGAGTTTTAGCAGAAATCAAATGACATATATATGTGAATGTCCTTTATAAACCAAAAACACTGAACAAATGTAAGGTATTATGGTTCTCAGGAATAATTCTCTTGGTAAAATGAAAGCCATTACCTTGACAATTTCAAGTGCACTGTTGATTGGATAGGGTCTTTTCTCTGATTTCATATATTAACCTACCTCCATATCTGTCTTCCAGAATAATACAGAGGCTCAGGATTGAGAGACTCATATTACAGAATTAAAAAACCAGGTTACTATTTCAGGCACATTTCCTGATGATACGACTTTAAAAAAGATGATAAAACATAAAATGCACATATAATAAAACTGTCTAGAAGCACCCACTTTACTATTTTACTTCTTCATGAGATGTTGGAAGGGAAGCAATTTTGCTGAAATGTTATCAGTGAAAGTATCCTCTCCTCAATTTAGTGCTTACTCTGTGCCAAATCCTGATGCAAACAGAAAGTACAGAGATGAGTAAAACACAGTCTTTGCCTCAGGGTCACCTTTTTTGCAAACATCCAGAATGACACTATTCTCAAGGTGGTCTATATGAATGATGTCCCCTAGAGATTGTGCCGTGGATAGCCCAGAAGCCCACACCGAGGACCTCAAAAACAAAAATCCTGAGAAAAATAAAAGTCAATGAGGGTACAAATCAGGTTGTGAGAAATAATCAGAAAAAGACAGTTTCCTATTCTTCAGAGCAATAAAAGTCTTAAGACCTAAAAACACCAAGTGTTGGCTAGGATATAAAGAAATGGGTTCTCACCCTCATTTACAAATGTAAACTTGTCCATCACTAACTATAGAGAACCAATATCAAATATCAAAATATCTAAGAATATTGATTCTTTCACTGTGATCCAGCAATGCTAACTCGAGACAGAAATCCTTGAGTAGCAAACATACATGCATATCAGCGTGGCAAGTGTGGTAGGGGTGAGACTTTTGGTGCTGAGTGCTAAGGAGCCCACAGGCAGGGAGCAGGTAAGAGCCCTACAGAGTCTGAGAAAGCTGAGGGAAGCATGGTCAGGAACCTACAAGATGGACAAAAGAAAGAAAGGCAGTCCCAGTGGAGAGCAGGGTAGGCAGACCAGGTTTACACAATGTAGTGAATGAAATGCAGGAGCTAGGCTAAGTGACCCAGAACACTTGAAGCAAAAGTGATATCACAAAAGAAAATGTGATAAAGCGGTGCCTGGGTGGCTCAGTGGGTTAAGCCTCTGCCTTCGGCTCACGATCTCAGGGTCATGATCTCAGGGTCCTGGGATCAAGCCCCGCATTGGGGCTCAGCCCCTGCTGAGCAGAGAGCCTGCTTCCCCCCACCCCGCCTCTCTGCCAATTTGTGATCTCTGTCAAATAAATAAAATCTTTTAAAAAATAATTAACAGTATTAAAAAAAGAGAGAAAATGTGATAAAGATGAGACATATGCAAAGATTCAAACTTCAGAAGGAATTTAGGTAGGTGTTTCACGATCTACAAACATTAAATAACTTTTTTTTTCCTGAGAATTAATGGGAAGATATGATATAAGCTTTAGAATTTAAGAAAATTTTACACTAAACCTCTTTTGATACTAGTCATCTTTAGTGATTTTTTTAAGGTCCAGTATTCACTCCCTCCTTCTAACTAAGAGCACTATGGTTTGTTTCAGAGAAATATCCTACATTACTCTCTGTAGGTGTGGTTCAGATGGCCTGTCCTACCACCCAGAAGGATAGGAACATTGTATATGTGTATAAATATTTACAATTTTTTGGAACATCAGTATATTCGATATTCTTGGGTGGGCTGTAATAATCATGATGAATATTATTATAGAATATAGAGGAAAAATAGCCAAGACTCCCTTAGACATGCATATCCAATTTTCCATCTCCATTTCATCCCTAGGAAGATGGGTATGTCTGGTGGATTCTTCATATATTATGATTCTTGGTCTTTCTCTTGAAGAAAGATATTTAATCCATTAGTGACCCCTGTCAACTCTACCTTCAAAATTTGTCCCGAATCAGACCATTTCTCTCTATCTGCTACTGCAGCCCAAACCACAATCTTCTCCTCCGAGACTAGTGGGGTAACCTCTCAGATGATTCCCTGGTTTCAGTCCCATGCCCTAAAGTCTATTCTCCAAACAGCAAAAAGATTGGTCTTTTGAAAATGTAAGTTGGCTAATTCCCTGTCTTTATTCTTCACAGTCCTCCAGAATTTCCAACTAATGTAAAATGAAATCTGACACTAGCTATCTTCCCAACCTCATAACTTACCACTGTTCTCCTAAATCATTCTGCGCCAACCTCTGGTCTCCTAGCCAGCCCTGCAACACAAGCAAGCATCTTCAATTTATTGTTTTGCTCCCAGTTTCTCCCGAAAGAATCAGAAATATCACCACATTGGAAAGGTTGTGTCTAATCACCCTATATGAAAAAGAGCCCTATCACTCTCTAGTCTGTCCTACTTCATTTTTCCTAACATGACAAGAATGGCAGAATGTTATACTGTATATTTATTCATGTGTTAGTGTATTGTCTGCCTCTCCCTCTAATTAAATGCTTAATGAAAGCAGGAAATTTATGTTTATATATTTATATATTTATATACTTGTTCACCACTATATCACAGAGGTCTAGGACCCTAGTGCCTATCCCATAGTAGACCTCAAGTAGTTATTAGTATATAAATTAATTAAACAAATGAAGAGTAACTATTTTAAGGCAGAACCTATGAACCAAGTTGGACCAATGAGACTTCATTCTTGTTTTATTCTTTATTATAATTATTGGGGGGGATCCTTTATTTTTCTAGAATTTGCTAGATGAAGAAAGAAAAACCTACAGCTAAAAAAGTTAATAATAATAAATAAACCCCCCCTCTATGAGAAAAGCAACACTGTAGGTTG
This sequence comes from Lontra canadensis, assembly GCF_010015895.1. NCBI lineage: Eukaryota > Metazoa > Chordata > Mammalia > Carnivora > Mustelidae > Lontra > Lontra canadensis. Next base: position 11,372,301 of record NW_022631050.1, on the reverse strand, counting down.
GAGAGGAATAGTGCCTAAAAACACAATTCCAGCCCCTAGATGCAGCCATGCCTGAAGTTAGCTGTGACTCCACTTTTCAGTTATGGGCACTGGTACATTTCTTATTTTCTTAATTCTTTTGACTTAAATTCTGTCATTTGCTTCTGAAAGAGTCTTGTCTAATATAATCACCAATCTCTTCATATACAAATAGATCACGGTGTGGTAGGGGGCACGTTCACTAAACTCACGAAATTAATGTTGGAGCCCAGACTTAGGCTAAGAATGTCTGAGTCCAAATCCTGGTCCTTCTCCACTCTATTGCTTAACTGACTGCACAAATAGATTCAAACCTCCCCCTCCTCATGATCTCAGGTTATTGGATATTTATAAAACAGCTTAGTATTTGGGCCAAGAATCCTAGGAAATTAAGTAGATTGAGATGAAGTTCCTTGTATTATTTAATCTTTTAAAATTTAAACTGCTCCCTCACCATGGGGGAGTTTAGCTCAGAAAAAAGAAAAAAAAATTCCTTGAAAAAAAAAATACTAGGATTGATCCTCTCAGTCAAACCTAAGCTATAGGTTCTCTAAAGAAAGAAAAATTGTTTTTATAAAGACTTGTTGTTTCCTCAGAAACTTGTAACATTCATGTGTTTTTTTTTTTTTTCTTTCCCTGGTTTTATTGTACGTCATAAATCTTTTAATTCCCTGCATCCGGATGAATGTAACTGAATCATTGCTTCTGTGCACTACTGTGGCCTGGCCAACCCCCACAAATTCAACCTCGGGATGGTCAGAGAATCTCAGAAAGTGTCCAGCCCAGTACCTGGCACATAGTAGGCATCTGATAACTCCTGTTCTTGAAAAATGAACACGAATGTGTCTTTTCCATAGTAATGAGGACGTTTGCAGGGCAGTTTTCCTAAATTTTGCAGTTTTCAAGTTCTGAAACAATCACTTCTATTGAAGCCCTGTGCTTTTAATATATATTAAAAGATGATTAAAATAAAGCTAGAAAAGAGCAATCCCCACATTAGATTTTGATTTTACTGGAGAAGAGAAAACATGAAATTTTGTAGATTTTATATTGAATTCTTTTGTAGAAATTTGTAGACTTTATGTTTTAATCCTCATTACTTTCTTATTGAATTTTTTAAGACATTTTCAAAAACTCTACTTAACTCAATTTTTATAAATAATGGAGTTTCTAGTTTATATTCCAGTATTTAATATAGTAGGAGCAATGTAAGTAACACCTGAATCTGTCAGAACCAATGACTTTGTTGTTGGGATAAAATTAGGTTAAAGAATGTTGTTCTTTAGATGGACTTTAGAGTTGACTATTTTAAAATAAGGCATAAAAGCAATGTTTATTGAATATATCATTTATATGAATATACCAATTTGTATGAAAATACCAATTTTTTAACTCTTGAAGGACATTAGTCAGTTGTTTAAAAAGGGTATGTTGAAATGTTTTTACTACTCATGGCTTTTTAAACTCTCTTTAAAAAAACATTACTGAATTAATTCTCATTCTAGATTAAGATTTTGTAGCTCATGTATTCACTTTGTTAATACATTGTGCTTTTATACTAATTAGCCTTTTATTCAACCAAAATTATAAGTTAAGTGCCCACAACAAACTGTATATGGTGTGCTCTGAACACTTACCTAACACTAATAAAATTATTACCATTTTTTTTAAATTGAGCTGTCTGCCCTGAAATAGTCTTAAAGCCAGGACTTCCCTTTTTAAAGATTGTGAGACATGGTTTTAAACTACAAGTAGCTTAGAGGGTAGTGTTTTCAGTTAAAAAACAAAGAACAACAACAACAAAAAAAAACGGCGCTCGCTGAAAAATCCTCTAGAGTGGGATAAATCTGAACAGGAAACAACTCTCAAAACTACTCATCTTCTTTTGGTTTCTCCTTCATAATTTGTTGTCAATACTCTCTCAACTAAAGCCATCTGAAATTTTAAGACTCAACTTAAATCCAGACTCAAGTTTCTTCAAAAACTCCAAACTTGATATACAGCTACTTACTCAACATCTCCGCCAGGAGTCTAATAGGAATCTCAAACAAAATATGGGCAAAAACAAATTCTTGATACCAAAGCAGTCCAAATGAAAATTTGAGACTGTCGCTCCCTCTTCAGTCTAAAAGTGACTGCTTCTTCAGTGCTCCCGGCAAAAGTCTTAACTACACCTTCGACTGCTTTCTTTTACTCACACAGTACATTCAATCCATCATTGAATCCTGTCAAAATCTGTCTCAAATCTCTCTCTCACCACCTGTTTCCAAGTCCCATCATCTTTCATTTGGATTACAGATGTTTCATTAGACCTTTTCATTGCTCACTGGGCTTCAGTCCTCATCTACTCCCTCGTGGTCTGATTTCTAGGCAGCAGCATGATTATCCTGAAACCCAGTTCATATCATGATATTCTTCTGCTCAAAACCTTCTGCAGCTTTTACATCTTACTCAGAATAAAATTCCAACCACATACCTTGACCCATTGCCTGTAAATCCCATGCATTAGATGACCTTTGTTTCCCTTTCTGATACCATTCCCTCCCCCTGGCTCACTCTTTCTGAATCGCAAATAAACCTCACATAGAAAAACCATATTCCCAACCTAGGACCTTTGCATTTGCCATATCATCCGACAGCACAGCTCCTCCCTCAGAAAGCCGGGTGGTTCACTCATTCCTCATTACACTTAGGTTTTTGCTCAAATGTCGCCTTGTTTAAAAAGCCTTCCTGACCAACCTAAGCACAACATATAACCAAGACCGCCAGCACTGACTGACATCTTACCCGCTTTTTATCCATAATTCTTATCACAAACAGATATATTACATACATACTTAGGTGCATATCTTTCATCTCCCCCAACAGAATGCGGGCTTCCTAACCGTGGAGGATGTTTCTGCTTTGTTCACTGTTCTATTTCTGGCTTCTACAACTCTGCCTGGCCCAAAGCAGGTATTCAATAACTTCTTGATTAATTAGTAATTAACTTTTCTTCTTTTCCTTTAACGTTATTCTATAGTTTATTCCGTGGATTCTTAACAAAAAGGAACTATAATAATTCTTCATGTCTGATTTTTTCCACACCCCTTTATAAGATATAGTATTGCACTTCTGTTTTAAGATTCTCATTGTGAGATAGCAGAGGTATGGAATAAAAGATGTAATATTCTGCTTAGTTATATGTTTGTAAAATTCCAGGGATAAACTGACTACCTGACTACCAGGAAGGGAGATGAAAATGATAAGGAGGAAGGCAATATGTTTTCTTTGGTCAAAATTCTCCCCTACTTAAGCCTGCTTAGAGTGGTACAATCTAGAAGAGGCTGAATCCTCCCTCCAGCCTCCTACAGGAGTGATCATCCTTTTACCTCCAAAGGCAAGAAACTCACTGAAGTGCAGGGCCATGGATGTCATTAAGTCAGAAACTTCTCAGCTCTACCCTCAGGAGTACCTTTTAGTACATTATGAGATTATCTTCTATTTGTCACTAGAGATTTTTTTCCTGCCAAGTTCCCCAAAAACTACCTTCCAGGTCTTCTGTCAGCCATGATCTTTAATCAAGTGTCAAAGCTGTCAGCATTTCTGAAGCTCAAAAACAGGCCCTTCTCTCTCCGCCCAGCCTCGAGGCCTTGCAGCAATGCTGTCAGGCTTTCTGTAACTGTGACTCAGATCCTAGATCACAGAAAGAGACACTGTTGTCTGAGAAACTCCTGGGAGAGACTCTTTTGTCATGAACATACATGAGGGCTAGATTATGGGAGGCTTGTCAGTTCCAGTGAATAGTAATGCCAGTCACAGTTCAAAGAATGAGGAGCCACCTACTTGGACATGCGCTTTCTTAACTGTCTCAAACCAGTTCTGGAATCTACAATGACACTTAAATAGCTTTATGATTAAGTCTCTTCCATTTACTACTCTGTGACCTTGGTGAGGTCATTAATCCTCTCAAAGCCTCAACTTCCTCAGCTTTCCTTGGGAATTATGGGTACCTAATTTATTGAGGTGATGTTGGTATTAAATAGTTATGCTTCTTGTTTGTAATAGTCACTCAGTAAACTTATCTATTATTCGTTATCCTTTCCTTTATAATAGCATGGAGAAAATAGTATAAGGTTTATCTTCTAGTATTGTTTGCTATTGGTTCAGTGAAAGTTCCCACTTAGAAGTAACTAAAAGGTAAGATTTGTCAGAAATTGTAAAAAAAAAATTGGATTATTGATCATTCCAAAAGAATTTTTATATTTTGCAAATATATTGTTCTATTAAAAGGTAATTAGGGGCTTCTGGGTGGCTCCTGGGTGACACCTTCAGCTCAGTTGGCAAAGGCATCTGCCTTCGGCTTAGGTCATGATCGCAGGGTCCTAGGATCTAGACCTTGTCAGGCACCCTGCTCAGTAGGAAGACTGCTTCTTCCTTTCCTACTCCCCCTGCTTGTGTTTCTTCTCTCTCTGTGTCAAATACATCAATAAAATCTTACCAAAAAAAAAAAAAGACTGCATGACCCACGGGCCAAAATTTAAAGGTAACCAAGTACTTGAAGACATTCCACTTAATAAGTAGTATCATAATCACAAGACATTTTATTTAATTATTTAAACAGTTTGATAACTTTCATTTACATTTATCTTTTCTTGTCATTATTATCAACATTTACTCTCTATGGTAACTCTGGGTCTCTCAGATATAGTGGGTTTGGATTTTTGCACAAATGGTATGGTCCTGTCAAGGTGTTGCAGAAAATCATAAAATTAAAAGCTTTTCCAGTTCTGTAGCACAATCACCCAAATTCGAAGGTTTTCAAAGTTTGATGTTCAATCTTCTGGAGGACCCCGAGACTTGTTCAGGAATTTTCTGAAGTCAAAACTGGTGTGTCTTTTTTGCTAATGGTGTGAAACTTCCAGTGTATGAGCATGGATCGAGGCTTTGACATCCAACTGTACTCATAGTCACTGTATTCTTCTCTGCCACATCAGTTTACTCCATTCATTGCAGAATATCCTTCAGGAAGTGCTAGGGATTATTGATTTTGTTAAACCTCAACCCTTGGCAACACGCCTAGTTAACATTTTGTGTGATGAAATGAGAAGTATGCATTAGGCACCTCTATTACATACCAAATTATGATAGCTGTCTCAAGGAAAAGCATTTGAATGGTTATTTGAGTTGAAAACTGAACCAACTGCTTCTTTCATGGAATACCACTTCTACTGGAAAGGATGACTGAAGGTCAAACTATAGTTAATCAAACGTGGATATTAGGCAGTCATTTTTTTTTACAAATAAGTGAAGCGAGACTATCACTTCACAGAAAACAACTAAGAGTATTTGTCACCAATGATAACATTTGCACTTTCAAATAAAACTGTATATCCATTTATAATTTGTAAAATGTGTATCTGCACCCAAGAGCTTGACAGCTTACCAATACTTAGACTTTCCTGATGAAACTGGTGGTATGAACCAAGATGAGTTGTCAACATCGTGGAATGAAATGTACCCTCCCTGTAGAAGATCTACATAACTTAATGATCTTAGTTATCTACATAACCACTGTATTACCCCTCATGACTGTGCCAATTTACATTCCCACTAACAGTGTGTCAGGGTTCCCTTTTCTCCAATTTCTGGCCTAATCGCTGGGGTTAAGTCTTCCGGTAGTATGTTAAATGGAAGGGATGAGAGCGGGCACCCACGTCTTGTTCCTGATTTGAGAGCAAAAGTTTTCAACCTTTCACTCTTGAGTATGATGTTCACTCTGGGTTTATGGTCCTTACCATGTTGAGGTACATTCTTTCTATATATAATTTGTTGAGAGGTTTCTTTTTAATATCATGGAAGGGTGGTGAATTTTCTCAAATGCTTTTTTTTCCCCTCTATGCAGATGATATAAGATTTTTATCCTTCCTTTTGTTAATGTGGTGGCCACATTTACAGATTTGTATATGTTGAACTATCCTTACATCTCACAGATAAATCTCAGTTGGTGTGCTGTTGAATTTGGTTTGCTAGTATTTTATTGAGGATTTTTGCGTTGAGGTCTTTCCTAGTTTTCGTTGAAAAAAAAAATTAAGTCATGTCCCAGTCCTCTGGTATAAATCAAAATATCAGCTTTATGCTATAAAGTTTGATTATAAAATATCTAATCAAGAACATCTTAAGCCCAGGAGAACATCCTGTTTCTAGCCCCATAGAACTGATTTATGCACCTAGTCATAGGCAGAGGAATTGAAAAATGTTGGGAATTTTCTTCAGAGGCAGGGCCTGTCCTTAGATGCTAACCCATAGGAAGATGTTAGAGAAAAGAATGTCTGAAGCCCGAGCATTGGCCAGGATCCAGAAAGGAGAAAAGGCTAAATTTTACATGTGCAATTACACCTTTGGAGAGAAGGCAGACTTCCCCCCCAAAATTCCAACATGAGAGAAGTTCTTTTATGAGCTGCTGCCGCAAGCCAACAGAAAGAAAGATGCTTACCGTAATATCGTCCAGTGTCTGTCCACAGATAGATAATTCTTTTCATTACTATTACCAGAATATACCTTTAATTTAGTGTTCTGTTTATTTCATTCAACACTGATTGTATTAATATTTTTCATGGCTCTGCTTAGTCTCCATAATTATTGTTTTATCACCTAATGTTGTCCACTAAAAATGAGACATATTTTACTTAAATATTCTCTTAAAACTGTACATTTTAATTGTTTCCCATTTTCAGTTTGGTGATGTTCTTCTTGCATATAGCCATTTTCCTACTTTTAAATTTTCCTTCTATGTTTACATAAATGGGATTACTGGCTATTTTTACAGTACTTCATATGTCTTACCAAACTGCTATCTAATGGGTGATACACAAATGCCAGATTTTGGCCTAGACATCACAAGGTAGAGGACTCCAAATTTGAAAATATTGGTTTTTCAAAACTTTCTAAATCCCCTTTCTACCTGGTAAATATTCTATACCTTACTTTCTGTTATCTTTCTCCTCCCATTGACCAGTTTGCCAAAGCTCCAAACCAGATGATATCTTTTAGCCTTTTTTGGAGTTGAATAAAGCTGAAAACCCAGGGCCATAGTCAAAGAACTTTTCAGAGAAAGATAACTGAACATTAATCTGAATTTACTCAGAAGCCTCACTTTCCTCTTTTCCTCTCTTGCTTTACTGTCCAATAAATCCTTTTGATTTGAGGACCTGCATCTTGCTTGCTTAGAATGTCAAAATTTCTGACTGGACTCTGATTGTAACTACCAAGTATCTTGAACAAGTCCTGGTTCTATCTGTAAATCTTTTAATTATCTCCCAATGTAGCTCTATTGGTTTTGTACCTGTAGAATGAGAGTTAGGTGTTAACACCATCCACAAATCAAAGATCTCAATCTCAGTAGTTTGGCCAACTTGCTGTTCATATATTTTCTATCAGAACATTTGTACCCTGCTCTTTAGGTTCCCAGCACCGATAATTCACCTGATTTCCTAACTGATTTTCAGTGATTTTCTTTTGAAGATAGTCCATTTTTTTTTATTATTATTACTGGTACAGAAATTTATCTCCTATAATTATCTTGTTGGACTTCAGAGATCCTGTACAGGTCAAGATAGCATTTGGGGGCATTTCTGACATGACCAACTGTTTAACATCTTTTTTGTCTATTTCAAATTTTTCATTCATTCTAGTCTGATAATACCCACATTATAATGATCTATTCAAATCCTGCAACCTAAGTACATATATTAACTTTTTCTGATTCAAAAATTCATAGTCATAGATGTTTTTCCCATGAATGTAGATGGAAGTTTCAGTATATTTGAGATCTCTATATGTACCAGGAAGGTGAATTTGCTGGGAATTCAGTGTTATTCGAACTAATAAATTATGTTACTAAAGTTAAAAATGAAAGGATTTTGTTGTAACTGTGCTGAAACTTGCCCTATATTTCTTTGTAGTCCTTTCAGGATCTAGCATTAAAAGCTCTGCCTAGGGTAAGCACTTAAATATGTCTCCTTAGTGGGCCCTAGAGATAACTTTATCATCATATGCTTGGATTATTACTAATAAAGTTGCTTCAATTATCTTTTGCTCACATTGTTACTAAAGTTAAAAATTTATAGAATAGTAGTAGTGGAAGCATCTCGTGGCACGATTCTGGCTCTCCGCTGAGGACTTCGCAGGCAACAGCTGCTAACAGGGAGTCCAGGGACTACTGAGCTCTTCTGTCCACTCCACTTCACAGATCCCCACCCCTCACATGCAGGGACAGCTGCAGGAAACAAGTCTGCCGCTATTTGTGTTTCGACTTGCGAATTCCTTAGACACACCTTAGTCTCCACCTTTGTTTTGACACCTTGAATTTAAAACCTTATTTTTGGACTGCCTAATTGGCTCTTTATAGAAATTCTCAAGGTACTTTCAAGTACTTAATACACACACACACACACACACACACACACACACACACACTCCTAGCAATGACCATAACTGCTTACTATGGTATACTTTTCATTTTTCTAGTGAGCTGGTCTTTGTAACTAGTAAAACAATACAGCTTTTCAGTCTAAAGAGATATCCAGGAGATGTATTATTCCACAAATCCTCTGTTCCTCAGTTATGTAGCTTGCTGTTCTCTTCTGTGGCTCCTGATAACAATAACCAACGACAATAATCACGGTAACCCTAGCAGTAACCAATCTCCTTCTTTCTCTGTGGTCCAACCAAATGCTGACCACCTTTTCTTCTTGCATGTTAATAATTAAAGGAACAATGTGGTTAAGCATTCAGGGGTTTTTCTGAGTAGGAGCCTTATAGTTCTGCAGAAACTGCAAAACAAACCCAATCAACGAACACTGTTAAAGTTGTTCACATTTTTCCCCCCTTAATTTTCAATCTAGTCTGTCACTAAGTCATGCTTTCTTTTTCTCATAAATATACCTCAAACCATCTATTTTTCTTCAATATCTCTGCCACTACCTTAGTCTAAGCCACTGAACTATTTAAATACCCACAAATATGTGACCCCTCACCCATCTGCTCCCACCTCCTCTGCCAATCCCCTTAGATCAGTCCCTCCCTTTTCCCATTTACTGCTTGACATTGTAGGAGGCTGACGCTCGCAGATCATGATAACTAGGCTATGCGTCAGCTGGCTTCCTCCTGGTTTTGCCAATGGGAGATGGTGGCAGGAGATTGGGTGATGAAGGAAGGAAGAAACCAGCTATTTCCCTCTTCCTTCTGCACCATGGGCAACCTCTCTGGCACTGTCTGTCTTCTGTGATCTCGTTCCCATTTTCCATGCTTCCAGCTTCTGCCAGGAGACCCTGGACCCTAGGCACCAGTTTAACTAACACCTCCTTCCTTCGTCCTTTCAGCCTTGGTGTGTTACAGACTCCTACTGTTGCTAACTCTGGGTTACCTTGTTGTCACCTGTTGACTTTAAAAATTTTTTTAATTATTATTATTTTTTTTTTAAAGAGAGAGAACACATGAACAGGGAGGGGCAGAAAGAAAGAGTAAATCTTAAGCTGTTTCCATGCCCAGCACGCAGGGGACTCTATCTCACAATCCCAACATCATGACCCGAGCCAAAATCAAGAGCCACATAGATGCTTAAACAACTGAGCCACACAGGTGTCCCATTACCTTTTGACTTTTAAACCACTTCATCAACTGCAAACTGTCAGCAGATTCTTCCCAGATTAGACCTGTCAGGAGAGAAATCTGACAACTACAACCAAACAATTTTAGGGTCTAGCACTGTTGTCCTACTTGTTAACTCCAGTGGCACAAAGTAACAAAGCTATTATAATGAGATGTATCAAGACCCAAGACTACAAACCCACCCTTGAAACTGAATAAAGTCACCAGTTAGAAGCAAAAATCATCAACCACATAAAAACAGACAAAACAAATAAAAAAACCACCTTGTACTGGCATAAAAACAGACACATAGACCAGTGGAACAGAGTAGAGAGCCCAGATATGGACCTTCAACTCTATGGTCAAATAATCTTCGACAAAACAGGAAAAAATATACAGTGGAAAAAAGACAGTTTCTTCAATAAATGTTGTTGGGAAAACTGGACACCTATATGCAGAAGAATGAAACTCGATCATTCTCTTACACCGTACACAAAGATAAACTCGAAATGGATAAAAGACCTCAACGTGAGACAGGAATCCATCAGAATCCTAGAGGAGAACATAGGCAGTAACCTCTTCGATATCAGCCACAGCAACTTCTTTCAAGATATGTCTCCAAAGGCAAAGGAAACAAAAGCGAAAATGAACTTTGGACTTCATCAAGATCAAAAGCTTCTGCTCAGCAAAGGAAGCAGTCAACAAAACAAAGAGGCAACCCACGGAATGGGAGAAGATATTTGCAAATGACAGTACAGACAAAAGGTTGATATCCAGGATCTATAAAGAACTCCTCAAACTCAACACACACAAAACAGACAATCATATAAAAAAAAAAAAAAAAAACGGGCAGAAGATATGAACAGACACTTCTCCAATGAAGACATACAAATGGCTATGAGACACATGAAAAAATGTTCATCATCACTAGCCATCAGGGAAATTCAAATTAAAACCACATTGAGATACCACCTTACACCAGTTAGAATGGACAAAATTAGCAAGACAGGAAACAACATGTGTTGGAGAGGATGTGGAGAAAGGGGAACCCTCTTACACTGTTGGTGGGAGTGCAAGTTGGTGCAGCCACTTTGGAGAACAGTGTGGAGATTCCTTAATAACTTAAAAATAGAGCTTCCCTATGACCCTGACATTGCACTACCGGGTATTTACCCCAAAGATACAGATGTAGTGAAAAAAAGGGCCATCTGTACCCCAATGTTTATAGCAGCAATGGCCACAATGTGGAATGGCCAAACTGTTGAAAGAAGCAAGATGCCCTTCAACGGATGAATGGATAAGGAAGATGTGGTCCATATACACTATGGAGTATTATGCCTCCATCAGAAAGGATGAATACCCAACTTTTGTAGCAACATGGACGGGACTGAAAGAGATTATGCTGAGTGAAATAAGTCAAGCAGAGAGAGTCAATCATCATATGGTTTCACTTATTTGTGGAGCATAACAAATAGCATGGAGGACAAGGGGAATTAGAGAGGAGAAGGGAGTTGAGGGAAATTGGAAGGGGAGGTGAATCATGAGAGACTATGGACTCTGAAAAACAATCTGAGGGTTTTGAAGGGGCGGGGAGTGGGAGGTTGGGGGAACCAGGTGGTGGGTATTGGAGAGGGCATGGATTGCATGGAGCACTGGGTGTGGTGCAAAAACAATGAATACTGTTACGCTGAAAATAAATTTAAAAAATTAAAAAAAAAAACCTTGACTTTGAACTGTTTACTCCCCACATAGACCACTAATGATTGTTTACCATGTGGATTCTCTCAGGCATTTAACTCTTTCTTTTTGAACATGATGACTGGTGGGAACTTCTGCATCTGGCTAGACAGACTACATGAAGGCAGATGCAGAGGCAGCAGTATACCAATGGTGCTCAGATGAAAGTCCCTGGTGAACAGGGTCTTTTTTGTTCTGTTGTTTGCACAATTACTGAGCAAAGAGTACCAATATGGGCTTATCTTTAATTCCAGACTCCTATGCAGTGCACACAAGCCCCTTTCTGCAGTCTTAGCAGTTTCTCAGTGATGCTGGTGGTCAAAACACTGTGTACTAGGGGTGCCTGGGTGGCTTAGTGGGTTAAGCCTCTGCCTTCAGCTCAGGTCATGGTCTCAGGGCCCTGGGATTGAGCCCCGCATCAGGCTCTCTGCTCGGCAGGGAGCCTGCGTCCCCCTCTCTCTCTGCCTACCTCTCTGCCTACTTGTGATCTCTGTCAAATAAATAAACAAAATCTTAAAAAAAAAAAAAAAACTGTTTACGGTTCCAACACTTTGGACCACTCCATAATTTTAAAATGTACAGGCTTTTAAAAATATATATAGGCTTTTATATTTATATCACATGGAAATCATACTTTGAACCTGGCTAGGTCTTATTTCCTCACAGACTTAATTTCCTGTAAACTCATTGCAACAAAATTGGAAAGAAGCAAAAAGGCCTGAAACTGTATTTAGTCAGATGCAATGTAATGTTTATAGTTTGAAAATTATCAGTGGGAAACATCATGGTCTTCTTCCATTGGGGCTCTGACTACATGATTACTTATCTTCAAGCTGAGTTTTTCAGAAAAATGTATATATAAATATTTGGAAGACACAGTCCAGTCCTTAAGAAGTTCAAGATTAGTCGTTTCACAAATGATGAAGCCCGATTACTTTTTTGAATAAAACACAATAAATATAAGAAATGTTTTACATGGTTGCAAATAATTGAATGAGATCACATCTTATTAGAAAATTTAGAAAAGACTTCATGGAGGAGCCTTGAAAGATAATATGGTTTCATCATGAAAAGCTAAAAACAGCAACAGCAAAGACATCCCAGGAATGTCAGAGGTACTTATGGGGAGCTGAGAATAGTCTATTGTCTAAGGCTTCTCCTGAGTAGAGGTGATCAGTACCCAAAAGTGAAAAAGGGGTTGGGGCCATTTTGTGGAAGGTTTAGAACATCAGAATGAACAACGTGCATCTTATCTGATAGTCAATAAAGAAATTTGTAAGGCAAGATAGCACTGTTTATTATTGTACTTTTGTATCTTACCGTTAACTTTGCTGCCTAGGTTCAGATCTAGAATACTTAGACATGAAATATAGCAACACTCGAATTCCAAGAATAAGATCTAGCCAGTTCCTTTACTTAAAATATGAACATCTGGATTACTGCTTGGAGATTTAAGCAACTGGTATTTTTGTGCTTTAAATTCTTTGGGCACAAGAATAAATATATTCATACCTGTACGTTTGCACATTTGCTTAGCTTCATTAAAGGCCCTAAGACATGTCAGAATAGCTCAAGTCATATTTTCCTTCCCATTGTAAACATGAAGAGAAATTCAGGTGTTGTAGTTCAATTCACTTGATAGAGAATTGGGAAATTTCTGTCTTTTTATGGAAAGTCAAGGAGGAAAAGAAGATTGTGTTCTGTATTATGGGTTAGAATATTTGGGGAAGATAAAAACCTATTTTTTTATTTTTTAAGTTTTTTTTTTTAAATCATTTATTCATTTGACAGAGAGAGAAGGAGAGCACAAGTAGGGAGAGCAGCAGAGGGAGAGAGAGGAGCAAGCTCCCCCGCCGTGCAGGGAGCCAGGACCCCGGGATCATGACCAGAGCCAAAGGCAGACACTTAACAACTGAGCCACCCAGGCACCCCAATACCTATTTTTTTAATCAGCAGTTGAAATTGCTATGAAGAGTGTCATAAATCCTGCTGCTACAGTGAATCCCTGTGGAAACAGCCCATCACGTATAAATAACTGCTTTGCAAAAACCAGTACTGCTTTGCTAACTTACATTTGCAAAGACACTGCCAATGATAACAACCTTTTCTTCATTCTACGTTTCCTCCTTCTTTCCAATCATTAAAGTAAAACAAATCTATTTTCCTTTTTGTCTCTCTCTTCCCTTTCTAATCTCACCAAGGATTAGCAATTGTATTAATTTTTTCCAGCAACCAACATTTGATTTTTTTTAATCCTCTCTACAAGGTAATTGTTTCTTATTTCATTGATCTCTATATTTTCTATCTTTTGTTTTACTTCATTTGGACTTAGTTATTAAAAAAAATACTTCTTGAGATAGATGAGTTAGGGTTCATGGATTTCCTGCTTTCCTTTATTTCTAATATATAAATTTAAAGATAAAAATTTTCCTCTAAACATAGCTTTTTCTGGATCATCTAGGCTTTGAAACATATACTTTTGTTATCATCCAGTTAAACATATGCTATAAATGTTAAATATATGCATATTTTATTTTACTGCTTTGTGGGTTAATATGAAGTTTGTTTGTTTGTTTGTTTTCTTTTTTAGACCCATTACAACAGAAGTTTAGTTGAGAAAAAAGGTGTATAGGACACTATCATAACATATGGTCACTATGCTGTGCTTTGGATCTCCAGAAGGTGGTCATCTTATAGAACAGAAACTTTGTGCCCTTGACCACCATCTCCCATTCCCTCTCCGCTCATCCTGTTCCTAATAAGTATCATTCCTCTCTTGCTTCCTTAAGTTGGGCTTTCTTAGATTCCACAGATATGTGGGATTATACAGTATTTGTCTTTCTGTGTCTGCCTCATTTAACATAATGTACGCAGGTCTATCCATGTTGTCGCAAATCACAAGATTTCCTTCTTTTTTTAAACTAAGCACTGTTTCTTCATATGTATACTACACATTTTCTTGATCCATTCATCTGTAAATGGGCACTCCGGCTGTTTCCATATCTTGGCTGTTGTGAATAGTGCTGCTGCCAGAAAACAGGTATCTCTTTAAGATCCTGATTAATTCTTTTGAATAAAAACTCAAAAGTATTGGGGCACCTGGATGGCTCAGTGGATTGAAGCCTCTGCCTTCGGCTCAGGTCATGATCCCAGGGTCCTGGGATTGAGCCCCATGTTGGGCTCTCTGCTCAGCGGGGAGCCTGATTCCCTTCCTCTCTCTCTGCCTGCCTCTCTGCCTACTTGTGATCTCTGTCAAATAAATAAATAAAATCTTTAAAAAAAAAAATCCTCAAAAGTAGCATTGCTGGATCATGTAGTAGGTAGTTCTATTTTTAATGTTTTGAAATACCGTTTTCCATAATAGCTGTACCATGATGTTCATTTTTAAGTTTTAAAAAATGTGACAATTTTTGTTTTAGCTATCTCTCTTTTAAATCATTAATTTTTATTTTAATTTTATTTTGGTCAAAAGATATACACTGTAATGTCAGTCCATTGAAATTTGCTAAAATTTACTTTATGATTTAGAATATAATCAATTATTATTCAGTGATTAAAAAAGAATGCATCACTTGAAGTTTGGAGTATAGTATTTCATGCATGTTAATTAGATCAAGTTTTTATCTACATTTTTCAAATATTCATAGAGGAATTTTTACTGTTTGTTAAATAGCTTTTATGTTATCTTATATAATTGGAGTCTGTGTTTTTAGTACAATGTGTGTTATTTGCATATGAACTTAAATTTATTATATCTTTGTGAGTTAAATATTTAATCATTTTGAAGTCTGATACCACAATAACTACACCAGCTTTCTTTCGGTTAATATTTGCATGGCATATATTTCTATCCTTCAACTTTCATTCTTTCCATATCCTTATGTTTTAATTGATCTCTTGTGAACAGTGTAAAAGTTTTATTATCCAGTTTAATAGTCATTCCTTTTAGTTGCAATACTTAGACTCCAATTAGATTTAGTTTAAATTTAACTTTGCTTGCTGGATCTGCCAAAGATTATGAGTCTTTCAGTATATTGTTTTATGTATTTCTAATTTTTTTTCCTTTTATGTCGTTCTAATGTTATTCTATTCATAAAGGTTCTGTCTATTTAGTGTGGATTAAATATTTTTCAACATAAAATGATGATTTAGATCCAGTATAATTATTTTTGCCTTGAATCGTCATATTTTTATTATTATTATTATTGCCACCTCCCTTTTCTCGTTTGCCTTTGTCTGATTATTTATTATCATTTTCATTCTTTTATTTTTAACCTGTGCATAAGTTTTACTTTAAGTTGGTATCTTATATAGTTAGACTTTATTTTATTTTATTATTTCATTATTTTTTATTTTTTAAAGATTTTATTTATTTATTTGACAGAGAGGGAGATCACAAGTAGGCAGAAAGACAGGCAGAGAGAGAGGGGAAGCAGGCTCCTTACTGAGCAGAGAGCCTGATGCAGGACTCCATCCTAGGACCCTAAGATCATGACCTGAGCTGAAGGCAGAGGCTTAATTCACTGAGTCACCCAGGAACCCTATTTTATTTTTGAGTCTTTGTTTTTTTCCTAAGGAATCTAATCTACTTACATTTTTTATTCTTGCAAAGGCACAATATCTCTGCATAATGCTAAATCATCAATGGGCTATGGAAAGAAATAAATGTTCTCAAATATCACCTGCTCCTTTCAATATGGGAAAGACTAAATTACTTAATGTATAAGGATAAGTGCTCTCTTATACACAATAATATTTCCATATATTTGTATAGTAATTAATAATTTATAATGTATTTGTATAAACATTGTATTAATCATTATATAGAAAGCATCCAGCAAAATATGTTACACAATACGTGTTAATACATTCTGTACTAGTTTCTTATAACATTGCTTTGAGTTGTACCATAAATTCATCCTAAAATCTTGTGAAGTAAGCAGGACAGATCTTATCTGATTATATAGAAGAAACTGGTGACAGAAATGTCATGTTTTGTACAGGAATGCCCATTTTTTAATAAAGAGAACTAAGACTCAAACTCTGTTCCAAAAATTTCAGGTACATTGCTTTGACCTTGAACTCTAAATTTCAGTTCTATTTTTGTAGTTTTTGTTAATGCATTCTTTCTCATTTAGATGTCATTGTTTAACAATATGCTGATCTAGTGGCTCTGGATGGCTCAGTCCTTAAATTCTGCCTTCAGCTCAGGTCATGATCCCAGAGTCCTGGGATCAGTCCCCACAATGGGCTGGCAGGCTCCTTGCTCAGCAGGAAACCCGCTTCTCCCTCTCCCACTGCCCCTGCTTGTGTTCCCTCTGTTGCTGTCTCTCACTGTCAAATAAACAAAATCTCTAAAACAAAATGAAACAAAACAATATGCTGATCTAGTGTCATCATTCAAATAAAAACATGATTGTTTCAATAACACTGTCTACAGTTGAGGCCACATATTGTTTGTTAAACTTATTTGAAGATAGATAAAATAAAGTTATATTATTTTCTAGTTTTTATCCCTCTCAATTGAATGATTCTACTGTATTCCAGCATGTATGGAAGAGTGGCAATGGGTTCCTAAAAGGCAGATGTCATTTTTTAAATAAAGGACCCTTTTGAGCTGCAGCCTTAGTCAGACTTTTTAAGGGAGAGACTGGCATCAGCCAGCCTATTCCACGCAGTTGGACAGGAGCTGGCCTTGGCTTTTCTGAAAGGATAGTAACAAGGTGACAAGCTTTACTAAGACACAGAAAGGCTCTCCTAATTCCATTTACTATAATTTTTATGGATAAGACACACACAAAATCATTTTCTAAAAGTGATGAGGTATAGAAAACTCTCAGTGCTATGGATTTCAGCTAACTTTGGCGCTACTCCATTTTGAACATATAAATAAGCAGATGTTTTAGTTGGAATATTTGAAGACTTAACTGCATTGAAAGCCTCTTCCTTTTTAGTTTAGTGTTATTTTAAAAAACCCAACTTCTTTGTGACAACTGGTCAGATATACGGAGAAAGAAATCTTAGCTATAAAAAGGATGGCGGAGATGGAAAATTTCAGTGCATGGTAATTGTACTAATTCTGAGTGCATGGTGTCTATAGTTCTGTTCTAATAATATTTTCTCGAAGGTCCTTGATGAGAGAAATATTTTCCTTTTATAAAATTTTAACACCATATTAAAAAATAATAAAGATAATTTGTATCCTTTTTTTTTTTTTTTTTAAGAAAGAGTGGGAGAGCACAAGTGGGGGTGGGGCAGGGACAGAAGGAGAGGGAGAGAGAGAATCTTAGGGAGATTCTGTCTCTGGGCTCAGTCTCAGGACCCTGAGATCATGACCTGAGCGGACATCAAGAGTCAGATGCTCAACCAACTGAGCCACCCAGGTGCTCCTGTATCTTTTTATTATTAGAAAATGCAAAGTATTTTATGCTTATCTTGAATACTTATATTATACAAAAATAGATTCTGTGGCTAAGAGGAGAAAACTAAAAAAAAAACTTGAGGTTTTCAAACTGTGACCAAATGGAGTAAGCAACAATCAGATTTCCCCAGATTCAAATTAAGCTACTAGAGACTTTGTTTTAAAAACAACAACAACAACAACAAAAGGATAATGCCCCAGGTGGTGGGAGGGTGGAGAAAGATGGTGGAGATAGTGATAATCTTTACAAGATATACTACTAACAATGTTTGAAAAAGCTTAATACAAATCTATCAGCCTTTTTTTTTTAGGTTTATTTATTTATTTATTTGACAGGCAGAGATGACAAGTAGGAAGAGAGAGAGGGCAGGGGAAGCAGGCTCTCTGCTGAGCAGAGATCCCGATGCGGTGTTCGATCCCAGGACCCTGGGGTCATGACCCAAGCCAAACGCAGAGGCTTTAAACCACTGAGCCACCCAGGCACCCCCAAATCTACCAGCTTATTGTTAAGTACTTCATTTTTTTCTTTTTACTATGATGGATATGTATAAAATAGGACATTTATATTGAGTGGTACTCAAATATAAAATAATTTGAATTCTCATTTTCCTTTGTTATAAAGTTGAAGGGAACACACTGAAAAATAAATTCTTATCATTTATTCCAATAATTCTGTTGTGAAATCATTTTTAGTGTCTTTAGTATTTATTACACTTCATGATTCTCTGATGGGTTTCTATCATTACGTTATAACATTAAAACTATTTCTGTGGTCTGATATATTAGGAAAATGTACCTAAAATATTGGGAAGCATTTATATAGGAAAGAAAGAAAAAAAAAGTATATACATGTTTACATATGTACACACACACACACACACTTTGGGATGAGACAGTCCTTTAGACTTTAATTTTAGTTTTGCTAACTATCTGTATGACCTTGGGCAAATATATATACTTACCCAAGAACCTTTATTCTTATAAGGAACACAAAAGATGCTATGAGTGGAAGCACTGCTATTGGATTGGAAGGAACATCAAGATAACTTTCGATACTTTGATACTGGAATTTTTTTTTATAACATCTATACTTTAAGCACTGTTGCTTGAAGTTCACTGATAGGCTAAGCATCTATGAATTGAAAGAGGTATAAAGAAAAAATATCTATATATGTCACATAGTAAGATAGTTATTCAATGTATTATCATATTATTCAAATTTCACAAAGATGATAATATATGATGATGATGATGATGATGATGATGATGCCTTTAGGCCTAAGAGCATAGATGACCTAAATCATGAAAGTGAGAGAGTAAATATATAGATGGACAATATCTAGACCATATGTAAAAACAGCCTCCTGATCCACAACCTGCAGGAACTTGCCCAGGAAATCAACTCCTTATCTTATAAACAGCCCAGAAAGCCAACCTGCTACAATGGAGACTTGTAGGAAGCCAGATTGTTACCCCTAGTAATAATCTAGGAAGCTAAAGAATAACTTCTGTAATAATTGGCCCCAAGTGACCAAAATTCCATTATTAATTGACAACTTCTTTAATTTTTCTATTTCCACTTTACAGTCAACCAGAGAGTCAAATATGCACCCCTAACCAATCACATATGACAGTTTGCCTCAAGTTAGACCACTTATAGCTTCCCCAGGCCAAAAACTTATTTACAATCTTGATACACCTGAAACCTTCCATTTTTTCTGCTATAAAGTTTTCCCAATCTGCATGTCTTTGAGTCTCTATCAGGATGCAAGCGATGGTCGCTGACTCCCTTCCTATAGCAAACTATCAGTAAATAGTTTACACTTTTCTTATTTAGTTGGTTTTCATTTATTTGCACAAAAGTTAATAAAAAGTAGGATTTAGGAAATGATTGCATGTATACTATAGGCTACATGTGTAAGAGCATTCATTGTGACATAGTTTGCAATAGACAAATGTCCATCAATAAAAGACAAATACACTGTGGTATGGTTATACTTTGGAAAACCTTACAGTAATGAACAATGAACAAACTACAACTAGAGACAGCAACATGGAGGACTCCTCCCTTCAGGGAATAGGTATTTGTGATTATTAGGAAGATACATATGGGGGGATTGCAGCATGCCAACATCTGTAATTTATTGACCTGCCTGGAGGGTTCATGAGTCTTCCTGCATTCACAATCCAGACTCCTTGACTAGAATATATTCCGTTCCTAGGATAAATTCACAATTACTTATTGGACTTGCAGTTTGGGTACAAAACTTGTGGAATATTCCAACTACCGGGAGATAGGTTCTTGTTTCATGCTGAGACAAAAATTCTTTCCTGGTGGCACCAACTCCCCTTAAACTCTACTCCTAAATTCCTGTCTCATGCCAGATTTGTGCATTTCCTATAGCCAGAGTTTTCTGCTCCACAGCTGCTGTGAAAGACTGATCACATAATAAAATTGCTCTGGAACTCATCTGGATTCCTAACAGAATTCTAACCCATGTATGCAGCAGGCATACTTTTCTTAGACTGTGACTAGGTTTCTCTTTTTTATCTGGGCTCCTTCTTAACTCATCCCATAAGGAATGAGAAAAATAGCTCTGAAATTATACCATAGAATTTCAAAACTGTTATATAATTTTCCCCATAAAGACTTATGGTTAAAAGGACAGATGGCTCCTGGTAGGGTTTTGGTGAAGGTTTCATGGAGATATCATGCTGTCTTAGGCCTTCAAGTCAGAGAAAGTGCCTTTGTTTAATCATTTTAATATATCATATGGCCTTTTCTAGCCTTTTTCTTTTCCATTTTCCTTTTTTTGAAATAATTTTAGACTTAGAGGAAAGTTGCAAAAATAGGGTGGAGATTTCCCACATATCTTCACCCAGCATCCCCTAATGTTAACATCTTGGAACTATATATGTATGTGTATATATATATATATATATATAGAGAGAGAGAGAGAGAGAGAGAAAGAGAGAGAGAGAGACCAAGCATGTACATACCTCTATGTTTACATTTCTGTATCTGTGTGTGCGTGTGTATGTGTGTATGTTTGTATGAACACCAAGAGTTCATGCTGATATATCTGATCCTATTTCAACACCACAAATTTCATTCTAATCTGAAATGGTAAGATTTTGACAGCACAGGATCTTTCTATATGAATGCAAACAAAAACATAAAGGTTCAAAACCCTTAACTCTGCTGAAAGCATGGCCAGGTTTTACACGGATCAGGTGGCAAGAGGAGAGTCTTGGTGTGAAAAGTGCTGACAATAGACAGGGAAGGGAATGGAAGAGTGAGGCTGATACACGTACTGATAGAAGGCAGAGCCACACAATGAAGCCCACATAAAACATCTGTTTCATTTATTATTGAACATAGGACTCCAACATAAATCTACATTTTAATGAGTGCTTCTTGCCTTATTAGGAATTCTCTCTCCATCATGAGGAAATTCTCTCCTCCATATGTATTTTTCTCATGTCCCAAGTCTACAGTCTCTGAACACTCAGAAATGCATGCTCTTGCTTCCTGAAAGTTAGAATCAGCTATGTTAAGATCGATTTACCCTCTCATGATCTTGGCTGCACCTAGGATGTCCTCTGCCAAAATTCCAGGCAGCTGTGTAAAACATGGTGCTTGGGAACGAACAGCCATGCGGATTAAGTGTGTGGGTGCTATTGTTTGGTGAAAATTTATAGATTCCCCTTTTGAGTTTTAGATTTATAAGCAGCATGAATAATAATGTACTTGATATAAGGTTGTAATTTTATTCAAAAATGCACATCTAACACTGCAAAATATTATTATGCTTTTGTATTATATAAGTGTCTTCTATGACTTATCCAATTATTACGTTTAGGAATATTCACTGATTCTGGTGATTAACTTAATTATACCAGTTTCTTGATGGGTGGGTTGGTTTGTCCTTTTCTACTGACTCAACAGTAATACTTTACAATCTTGTGAGCTTCCACTCTATTTAGAGCATTAGCTAAATATAAAGTTCAATAAGGTATAGCACATATATACCTTTTTCATAAAGACCCTCATTCTACATCCAACAACTTCTGGCTTCAGCTCTGACAAAGTAAGGCACTTAGAAGTCATCACTTCTGTCCTTATAACAACAACAACAACAAAAAGATGGACAAATTGAGAATCTATTTTTCTTGGACTCATCAGAAAAGTGAGATCACTAGGAAAGCTACCACCTGGGAAAGGACAGATAAATTCAGAGAAAAGCAGCAGAGCCATTTACCTGAAGTGAAACATACTAAACTAGTAGGAACACTTAAAGGATGATTTAAATGAATTGCTAGAGGCTGAGTATAAACTAGCATAAGAATAAGAAAATCCTGGGGGCTACACTCTTAGGGAGATTCCCACTTTTTTGTAGGTTTTGCTTCCAGGTACCACACCAGGTTCTTAAGTTGAAGATCCAAGAAAGATGCTCTTATGTCTCTGTCAGGAAGAGGAGAAGTATAATCATTGTGAAATATACAAACATTCCCCAGTAACAAAGGCCTACTCTCAAGGGAAGAAGACTACCAGAACCTTATTCTAGTTGAGGGAAGTCATTCTTCCCACTTCAGTCTCCTCTAGCCTTCCTGTATCACCTGAGTGGGGGAAAGCTATATCACTGAAGAAATTCTCATGAAGGTCATGGCCAGAAACAAAGACCCATTAAAAGACTGAGATTTAATCATAGGATTACAGAATGTTTCCCTTCCCCCACACTTTACCACCAACAAACTCTAGCACAGTAACAGTGGCTTTGATATGAAATAGCTACAAGATATAGACTTTCTCTGGGGAAGAGTACTTGGGGGAAGCCCAAAGTCAGGACAGGAGACAAAACAAGGACAGGACAGGAATTGGAAGCCTCTGGCACTAACAACTGCAATAAGCATTAAAAATGGTCTAATTCCTGAGCAAGTTAACATAAATCCTTACACGAAAGTATTACTTACCTCACTTCCTAGTACGTGATACATGATATTCAGCTTTAAGCAAAAAATTATAAGATATGCCAAAAGCCAAAAAAATGTATAGGCTAAAGAGGCAAAACAACTATCAGAACAAGACTCAGACATAACCCAGATGTTGAAAGTATCAAAAAATTTAAAATAACTATGATTAATATGTTAGACTTCAGTGGAAAAAGTGGACAACATAGAAAAACAGATGGGTAATATAATCAGAAATATGGAAATTCTTCAAAAGAATCAAAAGTAAATAATAGAAGTCAAAAATCTCTTTAAGAAATTAAGAATGCCCTTGATGATTCTACCAGAGACTGAACATGGATGAAGAAAGAATCACCTGAGTTTGGAGATAGATCAATAGAAACTCCCAGCTCTGAAAAGGAAAGAGAAATAAAATAATAATAAATAAAACAACAACTCCAGAACATTCAAGAACTGAGAACAATTTCAAACAGTATAACATGCTTAACTGCAATACCTCAAGGAGAAGTAAGAGAGATGATGACTAGTTTATGTCTGAGGAAAGATATCAAGATCCATTCTGAAGGCATGAGGAAAGCACAGAGCCATAATGAGACAGAAATAAAATATAACAGATCAGAAACAGGATAAACAGATGTGACAAGATTTCTTTGTTTTTCAATTCATTCCAGAATTTGCATTTTTTTTTTCCAGCTGGATGACTTGTAGGGGCTGCTACAGTAAGAGTCAGATCTTATCCTGATATCTAAGGGTCAGCCCGGATAGGTTGGGTCAAAGCTTTACAGCTTTGTTTGTGCAAACACCTGCCATCTATAGCATTCTGTTCTGTTTCCCCTTGTTTTTCCCTATCAAACCAACCTTCTCCAGAGACAGAATCATAGCAGGTATGAAAAATAAAAAAAGCTACACCAACAAAAGCCTTGTTTGGTCCTTTCTCAAGCACTTTTGATATTCTTTGCATATACAATACGATCCTTAGTTATAGAGTTGAGAAGAAAGCATGAGTTTTTCCAATATTATTATATCCCACATAAAAAAAAAAAAAAATCTCCTTATCCAGATCCCTGGCCTGGCTTTCAAGGCCCACAAGGCTAACTTATTGTCTAGCATAAATTAAAGGCTTTCTACCAGCCTTGTTGAGAGTGACTTTTCAGGAGATAAGCCTGGCAGCAGAGCAAACAGGAAATATAAAAGGATTTCCTGTGAAGGTGAACAGGGTCTGAACTGACAGTGGTGATCTTGGGAAAGAGTAGACTAATGAGGAAGAGATGCCATGGGACAGAATGAGCGGTGGGCAGAGATAGAAAGAGAAGCTTATGTTTGAGGACTTTGTAAACAAAATGTATTCCCTAACAAAGACACATTAGTATTATTGTTTATAGGAAACAAGACTTACAAACACGAGTGGAACAATGATGAAGTAAGCCTAATGGGAATCAAGTCTATATTTTAAAGAGTCAGAGGAAAGTTTGCCAAATGTAAGGGCAGCAGGTTATGAAAAGTCACACAGGTTTGATGTATTTGAACCTGAGGCCACAGACAGGAAGGAGCCAATGGAGATGCTTGAATGACATCAGACAGCAATTTGAAGGATGAGTAAGAGGAGGGGAGGTTGGAAGTAGTGATAAAAAAAAAAAAAAAAAAGTCTTTGCAGGGTCTCAGTCTTGGAGGGAGCAGCACCAAAACCAGGCAGAGGGAAAAGAGAAGTTGGAGAAGACTCCAGAGTGATCAAAGGCATTTGGCATATACCTGTAGACCTGTTTCTCATCTCTAAAGGATGAGTGAGCAGCAATCTGACTGTCACTTCATCACCGCAAAGCTCAGAGCAGCTGTGCAGCCAAATAGATGAGAGTACACAGTAGAAACCAGACTTTGTGGGTTAAAATCCCTTCTCTGCTACTTACTGGATGAATATCCCTGTGCAATTTGCTGACCCACATGTGCCTCCACTTCCGCCTTTGTAGAATGGAACTTGAAACAATACCTACTCCAGAGGCTTGTGTGAAAGTTTATGGAACGCATATACACAAAGAACACCATTCAGTGCACAGTAAATGCTATGTTAAGTGTTGGCTATAATTATATATAGGGAGAGTACGTTGCTCAGTACCTAATGCACTGCTCAATAAATTATATAGCTTATATTTTAAAAATATAATAGTTGGGAAAAATATAATAAGTGAGGACATAAAGGACAATAGTTCAATTCCACCCTAGACTCTGCCTCTAAGACTCCCCTTACAGCATCCTTGTCTCACAATTGTTCAACCTCTGCTTGAACAATTCCAATAGCAAGGAGCTCAGAGAGTCATTTCATGAAATGTGCCCAAACTGCAGGGTAAGATTTGCTCTTTGCCTCAACCTCTCTCCAGCTTCTGGCTAATAACTGTGAGTCATTGCCCAGTTACTCTCATCAGGGATCATTAAACCAACACAGAACACAAAAAGACCCTGCCCTTCCACCAATGGTTGCAGCCCAATTTTCTTTATTCTGTGCTTCTCGTACAAGCTGTAAGGATCCACCTCCTTTTTTTTTACCCTGAGCAAGTCTCTTGGACATTGAGTTTGATCCTCTGTCTTCTATCAAAACCCTATGAAAAATATAGACTTCCATATCCTTGTCTAATTAAGCAACTTCCTGCTGTACTAACTGGGGATGATATATGTAAAGAAACCTAAAACTTGATAATTAAAATAATTCAACAAATACTTACTGAGCATACACCAAATATTAGGCACTGAGTTAGAAGATGAGATTAATGAGTTAAATCAAATGTCAATCTTTCTCTCTAGGACCTCAACTCTTATTGTAAAGACAGACTCCTATGAATAAATAAACTGCAGGGCAGAGTTTGAAATCAATTTGATAATAACAGACCCTAGACTTTCTATTCTGAGACTCTTGATGTTCACTTCTCGTGCCTTATTCCAACAACGGCCACTCAAATCCTGGAATAGGTAAAAATAATATTTTTTTTGAGAATTTGAATATTGACAAGGATATCCATTGTGGTTCTTAACTTGGAGCACAAAAATACAATTATAAAATGATAGAAAATATATGGTTGCAATGACATTAGAAAGAATTTTGAGTTTCTTTTGGGGAAATGTTTACCATGAATTTGAAAACTGCACTGAACACCTAAAAATATTTCTTCTACTATCTTATATAACTTGTGAGAAATTTGAAACCAAGACCAATGAAGAGACTCACCCAAATGTGTGTAGGTGGTATGCCGAAGCAAGAAGAGGTAATGAGTTGATGATGGAGTATCTATAAAAAGATGCATTATAAACATTTGGAAATCTGCAACTAGTGTACAGGTCAGAGCCAGACAAAGGTTATGATGGCATCTCTTGAGCACCGAGGTAGCTCAAGTTCTGCCAGTGAATTAGATTTCTACACCATAATTGTTTAGAGAGAGAAGATGAGAGCCAAAGGCTGAGTTGCATGGCAAATAATCATGGCTTGGTGAAAGAAGGAAGAAAAACTTGCAGAGTAGAAAAATCAATTTGCATGTAAAATAAAGGAAAATGGGAAGAGAAGAGTTTCATAGAACTTCAGAGATATCATATCTCAGGGTTTCAGAAAGAAATGAATGGTCACAGGTGGGATTCATCTCTGGGTTATAAGGATGGTTCAACATTCACAAATCAATCAATGTAATAGAACAAATCAATAAGAGAAGAGAGAAGAACCACATGGTCCTCTCAATTGATGCAGAAAAAGCATTTGACAAATCCGTTCCTGGTTAAAACGCTTCAAAGTTTCAAAGTATAGGGATAGAGGGAACATTCCTGAACTTCATAAAATCTATCTATGAAAGACCCCACAGCAAATATCATCCTCAATGGGAAAAAGCTTGCAGCCTTCCCGTTGAGATCAGGAACACAAGGATGCCCACTTTCACCACTCTTATTCAACATAGCATTATAAGTCCTAGCAACAGCAATCAGACAACAAAGAGAAATAAAAGGTATCCAAATTGGCAATGAAGAAGTCAAACTTTCTCTCTTCGCAGATGACATGATTCTTTATATGGAAAACCCAAAAGACTCCACCCCCAAACTACTAGAACTCATACAGCAATTCAGTAACGTGGCAGGATACAAAGTCAGTGTACAGAAATCAGTGGCTTTCTTATACACTAACAATGAAAATACAGAAAGGGAAATTAGAGAATCGATTCCATTTACTATAGCACCAGGAACCATAAGATACCTGGGAATAAACCTAACCAAAGAGGTAAAGGATCTGTACTCGAGGAACTACAGAACACTCATGAAAGAAATTGAAGAAGACACAAAAAGGTGGAAGACCATTCCATGCTCTTGGATCGGAAAAATAAACATTGTTAAAATGTGTATACTGCCTAGAGCAATCTATACTTTTAATACCATTCCGATAAAAATTCCACTGGTATTTTTCAAAGAGCTGGAGCAAATTATCCTAAAATTTGTATGGAATCAGAAGAGACCCTGAATTGCTAAGGAAATGTTGAAAAACAAAAATAAAACTGGCAGCATCACGTTACCTGATTTCAAGCTTTACTACAAAGCTGTGATCTCCAAGACAGCATGGTACTGGCATAAAAACAGACACATAGACCAGTGGAATAGAGTAGAGAGCCCAGATATGGACCCTTCAACTCTATGGTCAAATAATCTTTGACAAAAAAGGGAAAAATATACAGTGGAAAAAAGACAGTCTCTTCAATAAATGGTGCTGGGAAAACTGGACAGCTATATGCAGAAGAATGAAACTCGACCATTCTCTTACACTGTACACAAAGATAAACTCGAAATGGATAAAAGACCTCAACGTGAGACAGGAATCCATCAGAATCCTAGAGGAGAGCATAGGCAGTAACCTCTTCGATATCAGCCACAGCAACTTCTTTCAAGATATGTCTCCAAAGGCAAAGGAAACAAAAGTGAAAATGAACTTTTGGGACTTCATCAAGATCAAAAGCTTCTGCTCAGCAAAGGAAGCAGTCAACAAAACAAAGAGGCAACCCACGGAATGGGAGAAGATATTTGCAAATGACAGTACAGACAAAAGGTTGATATCCAGGATCTATAAAGAACTCCTCAAACTCAACACACACAAAACAGACAATCATATAAAAAAAAAAAAAAACGGGCAGAAGATATGAACAGACACTTCTCCAATGAAGACATACAAATGGCTATGAGACACATGAAAAAATGTTCATCATCACTAGCCATCAGGGAAATTCAAATTAAAACCACATTGAGATACCACCTTACACCAGTTAGAATGGACAAAATTAGCAAGACAGGAAACAACATGTGTTGGAGAGGATGTGGAGAAAGGGGAACCCTCTTACACTGTTGGTGGGAATGCAAGTTGGTGCAGCCACTTTGGAGAACAGTGTGGAGATTCCTTAATAACTTAAAAATAGAGCTTCCCTATGACCCTGACATTGCACTACTGGGTATTTACCCCAAAGATATAGATGTAGTGAAAAGAAGGGCCATCTGTACCCCAATGTTTATAGCAGCAATGGCCACGGTCGCCAAACTGTGGAAAGAACCAAGATGCCCTTCAATGGACGAATGGATAAGGAAGATGTGGTCCATATACACTATGGAGTATTATGCCTCCATCAGAAAGGATGAATACCCAACTTTTGTAGCAACATGGACGGGACTGGAAGAGATTATGCTGAGTGAAATAAGTCAAGCAGAGAGAGTCAATCATCATATGGTTTCACTTATTTGTGGAGCATAACAAATAGCATGGAGGACAAGGGGAGTTAGAGAGGAGAAGGGAGGTGAGGGAAATTGGAAGGGGAGGTGAATCATGAGAGACTATGGACTTTGAAAAACAACCTGAGGGTCTTGAAGGGGGGGGTGGGAGGTTGGGGGAACAAGGTGGTGGGTATTAGGAAGGGCACGTATTGCATGGAGCACTGGGTGTGGTGCAAAAACAATGAATACTGTTACGCTGAAAAGAATTTTTTAAAAAAGAAATAAAAATAAGGAGTGATGAGGAGGATGAGAATAAAAAAAAAAAAAAGAAATGAATGGTCAACAAATCCAATCATCTGGAGAGGTCAGGGAAATTGTTGACTGAGAATTGACCAAACGAGCTCCCAAATAACGTTTGGAAGTCATTCAGAAGAACAGTGACTGCAGATGCCAGAATTCAAGGTAGTAAATTGGGGATTGAGGTTTGCTTTTCATATTAGCAAGTGTTATCACTCATCTCTTTGACAGGGTAACTGGGAAGACTGCAGCAGGACCCTTGACCTGCTGCCAGCATGGAATGACTCCTCTTTACCTCAAAGGAAGAGCTTCAGGGTTTATAGAGCTTGATGCTTCTCTCTACTACCAGATCACATGGCCCCTTTATTTTAAAAGATCCTTGATTGCTATATCTGAAGTTAATGCGTATTCTTTTTTCTGGAAGTTTCCAACTAGACCCACATGTTCTACCACTGACTGGTAGTATTTTCTAGACCCTGGTTACTTCTTAATCCATGCTATTATATTCAGTTAATAAATAGCCTTAGGCTGAGCTCTGTGTGTTAGGCCCAATGCCATGTGTGCCACTAAAAATATAGAATTCAATAAAGCATAACCCCTGACTTGTGGGAGAAAGATGACAACAAATATCTAATGAGTTTGTGCAGATGAATGTGAAGTATTGAGAGACACAGTAGATAGAGATGAATTGCCTGAAGGCTGTCAACAGAAATTTTATTTTCTTCAGACAAACTCCCAGTCCTGGGTCTCTTGCTCCCTTTCCCCTCCCCCTTCCTGTCCACATTAAGCTGTAGCAGGTCGTGGGTAGCAAGTGTTCCTATACAGGTGGAAAGACGTCATTTTAGGAGTATGTTCCTGATTTTCTTGACTTGCCGGTTAATGTACCATCTGACTCACAGCGCCACAGGTATTTATTGCTCAACAAGCCAGGTGTGATAGCTCTGGCAGATCCAAATCCCACAGCCATAATAAAGGCTAGAATTTTCATTTAGTAAACAACTTGGTCTGTAATTTTGGTTTTGTTTTCTTACTTAATTGAGCTGTTACCTAAAAATACAGGCTTTTCAAAGCACATTTTTTACTGTAAATTTATTTCTAGAAAGTCTGCCAGCTTAACTGCAAAACTTAGAATACATTTTCCTTCTCTATTTTCTTGAATGTCTAATTAGATGCAGAATTTCTTAGAATCTTGTAATATCTGCATAGGAGTGAACCTTAAAATGAGCTAATCTGGGCATCCAATCTGATTCTTGAATCAGCTCGTAATCATTTCTACCACGTGGACATCTTGCCTTCCAGTCACTCAACAGTGGGTGGCATGTAACTAGACTTATGATCGGTCCTTAATACTGGGCTCTCTTTATAGAATGGCCTATTAAATATTTTGTGTGTTATGTTTTCTGGATTTTAGAGCAGACGCCTCATCATAACAATCCTATTATCTTAATTTTGCACAATTTTCAAATTGCTTTCACTTGCATTTCCTCCTATGGTTCTTACATTACCGTAAAGAGGACAAAACTAGTATTATCACCATATCATCAGGAAAACAGCCACCTAGGTCCCAGTCCTACTTTATGTGTTCTACCTCATACTATGATGATTGTCAAAATCTTTTTCAAAATACCCACATGACTGTCTCAAGAACCTTTACCAGCCCTCAGTTTATGCTATTACAGATTCCTCAGGGGCAAATGGATCATGTCCTTATGTTCAAATTAACTTGATGGCCCTCAGTGTGGTTGTATGGAGTTGGCTGTGGGGGGGGAAAGCTATGTGTTCATGCTATTATGCTCCATCATCATTGTGAGAGAAAGAACACTATTAATTTTTCACTTGGAAATACATGTGGATCCTTCAAGAGGCCAAACCCTTTAAAGAGTAGCCAGAGTTTAGGCCAGGAGTCATATCAAACAATAGCCACTGCTGCGTTAGTGCCTACTACGTGGCAGTTGCTGTGCCAAATTCTCTGTACACATTATCTTCCTTCAAGGTGAGTTAATGACCACTCTGAGTTAAGTGTCATTAACTCTATTTTATAGTTGAGAAAACTAAAGCTCAAACAGTTTGAATAACTCATTCAATGGTGGATAGCAAGGGACTTCAGATTCTGGGATTTAAATCTAGACTATTTTAACCTGAAATCCTGAACTCTTAGATGCTGTGTTAGCATTTCTTCCAATGTGCTGTTGAGACTATGTGCCTTGGATTTCCTGAGGTATCTGTCAATAAATCAAAGCTACCAGATGGGAATTTCTGGAGATATGACCCAGCCATCTTCACTTGGAACACTAAGGTTTGAGAATCATTACATTCTGCTATCCTCCCTCTCAAACACTTTCATAAAGGGGAGGAAAGGGTGTGGAGAAGCTTTGGCTTCATTGTACACATGAGTGCTGCCACATTGTAATGACTGTGACCAGTGTTTACCGGATTTATAGCCATCAAAGGGTTGGTACTCGGCTATTTTGACACTGCACAGGATACCATGAATGATGCTGGAAAGCAGAAAGTTTTTGCTGCTTTCCACCCTTATGTTTAGAGACAATGAGGATAGATGAAAACTTAAAATCTCAGAACTCTTCTGTTTTGTAGAAAGTCTGCACACATTTTTAAATAGGATCTCTTCTTCCTGTTTCAAAGTATCTACAAGAATGTGTTCCCATCTTCTTGGGCTATTCCTGCCACAGAGCTTTCTCCAAAAATGGTGGAAAGAATGAGTATACCTCACTGAACCACTGAGGAGTGTTTATTGAAGAAAGAGATGCCAGGAAGAAAATCATCATTTGCATTTTTCAGGAAGGTGGTGCCATGTAGAGATCACAGCTCCTCAAAAACTTTATGAAATGTATAAAAGAAGATGTCTATGGGCTGAGACATAGGATGCCTCAGTGTCTTCAGGGTTTAGAGATCCATCCAATATTGTACATGAGGAGACTTCATAATTAAATTATCAGTATGAGTTTGCACATCAAGATTGCTCCTTCCTGCCTTACTCTTATGTGTAGGTTCTGTTTCTTTTTTTAAAAGAACTTTAAAAAAGATATTTTATTTATTTGCGAGAGAGACAGAGAGAGGGAGAGAGAGACAGAGAGAGGGAGAGAGAGGGAGAGAGCATGCCCAACCAGGGTGAGGGGCAAAGGGAGAAGCAGACTCCCTCCTGAGCAGGGAGTCTGACACCAGGCTCAATCCTGGGATTAGATCCCAGGATTCCAGCATCATGACCTGAGCCAAAGGCAGACACTTGACCAACTGAGCCGCCCAGGTGTCCCTGTAGGTTCTGCTTCTCCAGGGAGCACATCTGCCATTCTACTTTGTGATTCCACCAAGCCCTAATGCAGTGAAATACACTCATTTGGTGTTTTGTTAATGCTGATTATGAAAACCCAGTTGTAATTTGGGTATAGTGCATTTTTTTTATTATGTTCAATTAGCCAACATATAGCACATCATTAGTTTTTGATATAAAGTGGAGAATCTTGATTATCAAAAGTTGGAGCAGAAGTGAGATATTACTCCTCTGTATATATACATGGATCCATCTATCTATCTGATTATCCAGTCAGAAGGGCTGCCTTGTATAGGCAATATACACCTCATTTTTAATGGAAAACATGGTTGTGAGAAATAAAGGTAGCTCCCCAAAGTGACAGAGCTAATGCCAGAGTCAAAATAGTAATTTAAGTCACTCCATACTGAAGGCATTTTTGTCTTCAAGAAACTTCCATGGGGGAAAAAAAAATCATTCTTCAAAGTGGGATGGAAAGTATAAATTACCATTGTTATTGTTGTACACTATTGATATTATTATGTCCCATGTTGACTTGGCTTCACTCCTTCTCAAAAGCTGATGCCTGTGCCAGGGACTTCATGATAATAAACTGTAAAAGATTTCCTGTTTCTGAATGTTTTGAGATTAAAAGTGCAGAATCTACTTGCGGGGCTAGGTATTGTTTTCTTTTCTTTTCCATGTGGGTGGTCTGCTGTGATTCCCAAGACCACCACTACTGCAGAGCTGGAACACTAGCTGATGGTGCACTAGGGAATTAGGAACTGTTGTTTTGTCTTCCAAAACAACAGCTGAGCTAGCCAAGCCCAGGTCAACATGCACACACACATGCACACACACACAGGCACACAAACATACACACCTGCATGAAGAGATTAGCCTCCCGCTTCAATTCCACCCACTCAGTCCCTTCATCAAAACGAGCTTCCCCCGGCTTTCCAAGGCTCCCACTCCCATCCGTAGACATCTAGACATGTTTGTGTGCTGATACCAAGACACCAGGGACAGGTTTACAAAAGGAACGTACAATTCAGTGACCCAGATTTCTCAAACAGCAGCCCGAGCATAGGATCAGAAAATTTTACATTTCGCGGGGTAGTTAGTTCTGCTATCTTGAAAATGCAGTCACTCCAGAACTGCATCTACCCCAACTTCTGCCTTTCTGTCCTGAGACTCCTTGTATGCACTGAGCCCAAAAAAAGCCTTTCTGCCACTCATCATGATATGCTGATGTCTGGCTATTTGACAGGCATTAAGTATACTCAGCAAATCAGACGCAGGCCTGGAATCTATCTGCCCAGCCTCTGGACTCTTAATTTTCAAATTTCAATTTATTGTCTATGCAGCTCTTTGGAGAAAGGCTCTACCAGAAACTATCCATAGGGCTTTTACGGTGTGCCGCTTTAAAGAAATGCTCTTGGTAAGTAATGTTGTGCAGTCCCCAGAGGAGATGCCAGGTTGCTGTGGGAGTCAGCCATATTTCAGCATTCCAAGTGAGGAAAAACTAAGCAAAGACCGGCGAAAGTACCTCTGACGTGTTGGTTTTAGACAAACTTGTACTGAAAAAAATGCAGTTGTATTTTCCCTTCTTTTGTTTGCCCCAGTGAACTTTTGTTCAATTAGAACTGTTCTTTCTTCAGAATCTGGCATCTGCTGTTCAAACCACCCCCTCATGCTCAGACATGTTTATGAACTTTTCTCAGAAAGTTCTGACATTACCTCTCTGGGAAATTTTGTCAGAAGCTTTTCCATGCAGCCAGACTTGAATGAATTTATGACTCTTATGGCCTCTAAGGCCTCCCTCAGAAGCTGCGGTGATTGGGGTCAGGTGGTCAATCTCCACCTTTTACAAAGAGAAATGGAGGAACGATAATGATCTTGAAAGATCAGTCTCAGGCTCATTCCTCGGATATTCTCCCGTGAAAGGTGCAGCTTGGGACCTGCATAACTTCACCCTAGGTTCAGAAATTCCCCTGAGAATGGGGAGAAGAGGTGAATAGCCTCAAAAGGTCATAAAAGAGGCTAAGGGAAAAGGTAAAAATAGAAAGGATCATAGAAGAGCACCTGGGTGGCTTAGTTAAGTGTCTGACTCTTGATCTCAGCTCAGGTCTTAATCTCACGGTTGTGAGATGGAGCCCTGCATTGGGTTCCATGCTGGGCATGGAGCCTACTTAAGATTCTCTCTTTCCCTTAAAAAAAAAAAAAAAAAAAAAAAAAAAAAAAAAATCATAGCAAAGAATAACAGGGAGGAGTGTTTTGGGAGAAGAGTCAGCAATGGGGGTAGCATTGTACGAAAGGAAGAAAACTCATGCCTGCTAAATAGCTATTATGACTTAGGTCCTTGGGAAAGCACTTTAAGCATCAAATAAAAAATAATTTTCAAGGAAGATTGAATTGTTTCATATCACCCATCCCCCAAGTTCATATGTTCAAGTCCTAACCCCCAGTACCTCAGAATGGGACCTTACTTGGAAACAGGGTTATTGCAGATGTAATTAGTTAAGATGAAGTCATTTGGGTACACCCTGATCCACTATTACTGGTGTTCTTTTTTTTTTTTAAGATTTTATTTATTTATTTGACAGACAGAGATCACAAGGAGGCAGAGAGGCAGGCAGGGAGAGAGGAGGAAGCAGGCTCCCTGCTGAGCAGAGAGCCTGATGCAGGGCTTGATCCCAGAACCCCGGGATCATGACCTGAGCCGAACCCAGGCGCCCCTGACTGGTGTTCTTATATAAAGGAGAAAGTTCGTCCCAGACTCCCCAGGAAGGAAGACAACGTGAAGTGACGCAGGGAGAGGACAACCATCTACAATCAGAAGAGAGAGACTTGGAACAAATCATTTCCTCATAGCCCTCAGAAGAAACCAACCCTCCTAATAACCTGATTGTAGACTTCTTGTCTCCAGAATTATGAGGTGGTATATCTCTGTTGTTAAAGCTACTATTTGTGGTACTTTGTTATTGAGAGCCCGGCAAACTAATACAGGAGGTGTAGAGGACAAGGTCAAGCCATCCCAAGATGAGCCACTTAGGCATGAAGTTTATTTTGAGTTAAAAGCAGTCAAAACCCAGCAGATTTGGGGAAAGCTCTGCACCTACCCCACAAACCGCCTGAAAGGAATTAAGATAGAGGAACTGTTCATTTTTCCTGACTGTCTTTGGGATTTCCTCATCTGTGTGGATTCCTTGTTTGTGCAAAACTAAATTTTATTTCCTCCTCTTAATCTACTTCATGTCAATTTGATTCATAGTCCAACGAGAAGGAACTTGAAGTGCAGAGAAAATTATTCCTCCTTTCTTCCCAGTTATCATTTCACATAAGAGGAAACTAAAGCTTGAAGAGGTACTCAGGCTCACTCCTAACAAGTGAGTTGGAGCTTGAACACAGACCTGCTTGAAGCCAAAGTCCAGTACTTTTCCCTGCCACCCAGTTAGAGCTTGTTGCTAGAATAAAACATGGCCGTCTTTGAAAAGAACATGATAATCCTGTAGTTTTCAAACATTTTGTCTGGAGATGCCTTTGTTCATAGTGTAATGAAGAAGTTCTGTGCACTAAAACTGCAGTGGGTGACTGATGTCAGCCTCCTGTGACCGTCCCCAGTGACCTCAAGGAGGAAAATAAAACCAGGAAGAACTGGAAGACCAGTTAAGCAGAAGCAGAAGCAATGTTTTTAAATAATCAGAAGTGATAGAAACATAATGTTATGTTCAGATGATCTAAGGGTCTTTCTCCTGTCTACGTGGTGGAACAAATTATTACAACTGCAACAAATTAGATCCTCTTGTGATGTGCAAGTATTTGGAGAACTGCTTGTGAACACCTGTACCCCTTTCCCTTTTCCTGTAATCCCCTGTAGCTAACAAGATTCGAAGCAGTTCTTCCAAGCAATCAGAAAGACTGTCTCCTGGGCTAGCCTCCTCAGTAAGACAACAAAGAAAGTGTTTACTACCCTACTTTGGGACTGGTTTTCCTTCAGAGGCAGTTCACTGTGTGAAGGAGATAATGGCAAAGATGTTCCCGTTGGAGTGGGGGTGGTGCCTATGGTCTGATCTATTCATCCCTCTCTCCATCCCCACACTGTGATGGTCCTTCAGAGGCCCATGAAACCCAATGTACAAGAACACTGCTTGAAAACCACTGTATATAAAGTGATACCAGATGGGTACTAACATAGTACCGACATTAGGCATACCAGAGGGAGAAGAAATGGTCATTATTAAATGTTATTAAATGCATCATATAAAAGCAGATATTGTACCCCCTCTTCCAGCATACAAAAAGGATGTAAAGCCTTAAAAACATCTCCATGTCAGTAGATGGACTATGTCAGAGAAGAAAGAGCACTAGATTGGAAGAAATGTGCCACTTACTAGCTATGTGATGCAGGGCAAGCTCGTTCCTCTCCGACTCTGTTTCCCTGCCTGTAAAGACTAGTTTACTGTGTATGACCCATGTACCTCACATGTTCAAAGAAATGACTAATGACATGAGAAAAGCCTTGCAAAGCATGGCACAAAGTACCCCAACATGATGAGTACTGTTCTTTCGGTGAATTCTCTAAGCCTAAAGAAATTCTGAAAAGAAAGATGGATACCTGGTTAAACACCCTGAGGGATCAGAGAGTGACCTTGGGGTGAAGGTTCCTGATTCCCAAGCCAAGCCAGTACGAGTTGGGCTGAACACCATGTCTGGGAGAGTCAGCACACCATGAAATTATGAAGTGTGATCGTTAACCAGACCATTCTGCACCGGCCTTCCTCTCTGCATTCACCATTCTCTTTGAAGTCCATGACCCTGTATGTGTCACTGAACTGCTGAATGACTACTTGGAACAGAATTGAGCATCCCAGCCCACCCTGCTGATGCAGTCAGACAAGGTTCACCCTGCACAGCCGGAGTCCCGAGTCTACATTCAGCCTCACAATTCAAGTGGAGCGCGTCGGGGCGATTAAAACGTGTAAGACCTGCATTCAGGCATAAGCCACCGACTTCGGGAATAAGAACGATGAGCCTATGGTTCATTTTTGTTCTTCTAGTCCACTGGAAACTCTTGGACATTCATTGATTTTTCATGGGGAGTTCAACTAATAGTCCGCTAATGATAATGGAAGGGTACCATTTCACTTTATAGCTAGATTTCAAAAATCCCAGAATTTAAGAGGAAAGGAACTTAGAGGTCACTTAGCCCAACTCTCTCATTATAGAGCTGGATGAACTAAGTTCCCTCAGTGGGTAAGCAGGAGAGCAAGTTTAGGACTCAAGTCAACGATCTCCCAATGTCGCGTTGTATTTATGGACAACCAAAACAATGGGCATGTTAGCATTACAGGGCTGCTGGGGAGGTTGAGAGGTGAGATCTCATTGGTACAGCGTGTTTGGAGCCTCAGCAACACAAAGTGCATAAAGGCCTAAGTGTGTGGCTCTGTGCTGGGCATAGAAATTGTAGGTTGTGTTAGGCCACGGTACTTGTGAAATAATGGTTTGAATATATATTTCGAGTGGATGCATATATCAATGAGCTTTAAGTAAAATATCACACAGCTCAATATCAGTATGGATATTTTCATAAATTGCCACCTGGTGACTTAGTTTGTGATAATTTTGATAAATCTCGTAAGAACAACATCTAAGGGGCGCCTGGGTGGTTCAGTGGGTTAAAACCTCTGCCATTGGCTGGGGTCATGATCTCAGGGTCCTGGGATCGAGCCCCGCATCAGGCTCTCTGCTCAGCAGGGAGCCTACTTTCCCCCTCTTTCTCTCTCTGCCTGCCTCTCTGCCTGCTTGTGATCTCTGTCAAATAAATAAATAAATAAAATCTTAAAAAAGAAAAAGAACTTCTAAGACATCACTGGCAATCAATGAATTAAACAAAAATGAAGTTCCTTACTGGAATGGATAATAGCTTCTCTATGCAAGTATGTATTCTGTATGTATGTATCCAGATGTCTACAGAATATACCTCAGTAGCACTTTAGGAAAATCCTTATAAAATAAAGTTTCACTTCTTCATATTTTATTCCAAGAACCTGAGAAGGGAAATGATGCATCCAGTTCTCACACTTGCTTGCTACACAGCTATGGGCAGATGCCTGAACTAATCTGTGTCTTAATTTCCTCCTGTGTAAAATGCCTCACAGACTGTGCTAAGTGAAATAATGTGTGTAGAGCACTTTTTAGGGATGAGCTCCTTTTTTAGGGATGAGCTCCTTTTATCACTAAGCATCCAAGTTCACACAGAGCAGAAGTGGTGCAGCTAAAACAAGAATCTGTGGTTTCTTTCTTTCTTGTTTTTTTTTTTTAAGATTTTATTTATTTGACAGA
This sequence comes from Lontra canadensis, assembly GCF_010015895.1. Classification (NCBI taxonomy): domain Eukaryota; kingdom Metazoa; phylum Chordata; class Mammalia; order Carnivora; family Mustelidae; genus Lontra; species Lontra canadensis. The sequence goes on along the minus strand of NW_022631050.1, from coordinate 11,333,899 downwards.
GATCACAAGTAGGCAGAGAGGCAGGCAGAGAGAGGGGGGAAGCAGGCTCCCTGCTGAGCAGAGAGCTTGATTCGGGGCTTGATCCCAGAATCCTGGGATCATGACCTGAGCAGAAGGCAGAGGCTTAATCCACTGAGCCACCCAGGCGCCCTGACCTGTTTTTTTTTTTTTTTTTTTTTTAAGATTTTATTTATTTATTTGACAGAGAGACGCAGTGAGAGAAAGAACATAAGCAGGAAGAGCAGGAGAGGGAGAAGCAGGCTTCCTGCTGAGCAGGGAGCTTGATGCAGGGCTCAATCCCAGGAACCTGGGACCATGACCTGAGCCAAAGGCAGATGCTTAATGACTAAGCCACCCAGGCACCTCAGAATCTGCGGTTTCTGACCCCAGTTTCTCTGCCCTTCCATTCTGCTTGTCCTTTTCATCTTTGTTCCACGGAAATGTTTTGAATTCTCAGTAGTGTGTGGGTATGTCTTCCCTCAGAGAGTTTCTTCCCTCAATTTGGGGCACCCAATACCCCCCCATTTCCATTTTATTTTAAAAGTAGACTTTATTTTAGAAGTAATTTAAACTTTTCTAAATATCTAAATAATGAAACCTAGGTATTGCCAGTTTTCATTGCACCGTTATAAATTGATAATCTGAATTTTTTTTTTGAAGGGAACAATATTTCACTGTTTTAGAGTACATTACCAAGATAAGATGCATTCATATCCATTATGTAATGTGATTTTCAAAAGAACATTGTGAACTTCACGCAGGACGCGTATGATGGCTGAGGACCTGAAGTCCAGAAAAGCTAAACAACGACAAAGTCTCAAACCAAAGTAAGTGGCAGAGTGAAGACTGGAATCTAGTTCGAGGGCCAAGAACTCAAATTCCCATGAAATCTGGATGGGAGCAATACAACTGGGAATAGTGAAGTCTGTGGAAAAGCAGGGAGCTCCAAACTCAGAACTGTTGGCTCAATATTCCCTGGCCTTCCAATTTTTAAAGAGAAGCCAGAATATTTTCATGTGAGATCCAATTTTTACAACATTTTGAATTCCAAATAAAACATATCCTTGGGCCACCTGAATGCAAATCTTGATGTAGACTTACAAATTCCTGGCCACACAGGCCTCTTTCTCCTGCCCAGATTGAATTTATTTCAGAAGAGATTATGCTTATTGAAATGTTTCTTTTTCTCTCAGGCTAGAACAAGCCAAGTCAACTTTTTCTAAACTCAAATCCTAGACTCGGATGTCTAACAACCAAGTCAAACTTAACATAGCACTCTGTAGTCCTCTGAATGATCCTACCGTCCACCCAGTTCCTCACACAGAGAACCCAGGAATCATTCTTTATTTTCGTCCTACCCTCGTGTCCCACATGCAACGTATCAGAATGTTCTGTGACTGGTCTCTGAAGCTAAGGCCTGGTCCAACTCTGTCTTGTCATGATACCGCTGTGAACTACACTCCAGCTACACTTAGTTCCACTTGTCCTGTGACAGCAACATTCTAACGGCTCACCCTGCCTCACTTTTGCCCCCAAGATTCCATCCTCTGCACAGCAAAGCCACCATTAAAAAACGAAAAGCAGATAATATCACACCCACCTTTGCTCAAAACCTCTTCAAGGCTTCCTATCACAAGCAGAATAAAGTCTTACCTTATGCAGCCCTACTTCACCAGGTTCCAGCCTAGCTCTTTTTTTTTTTAAGGCTTTATTTTATTTATTTGACAGACAGAGCACAGGCAGGCAGAGGGAGAGGGAGAAGCAGGCTCCCCACTGAGCAGGGAGCTCCATGCGGGTCTCAAGCCCCAGACCCTGGGATCATGACCTGAGCTGAAAGCAGACACTTAAGCAGCTGAACCACCCAGGCGCCCCGACCCTAGCTCTTTTGCTTCTTCTTCTCTCCCCCTGATTGCTCCCCATCAGCCACACTGACTTTCTTTTGGTATCTCAAACACACTACACTCACTGTCTGTGAAGACCTTTGCTACGTTATTTCTTCTTTCTAGAACATACTACTGGCCCAGCTTACTGAGTGGTGCTATAGCAGAAAAGTAGAGGCTCTGGGGCTAGGCTTCCTAGCTCAAATTCCAGCTCTGTCACATCTGGCCAGTGTTTCATGTCTCTGTGCTTCAGTATGTTCGTGTGGGTAATATGGAGATACTAAATAATAGTAACTCCCTTGTAAGGACTTCCATGAAGCTTAAGTCAGCCAATAAAAGTGGAGTGCTCACAGTCCTAGCACACAGTGGGCAGCAGGCTTATCTTCAGATGTTATCTCTGCATCACTCACTGACTTCCTCTTACTCAGGTCTCAATTAAAATAACACCTCCTCAAAGAAGCCTTCACCAATTGCCTCCTAAAAGAACCCCCTCCCATCTCTTTCACATTAGTCTTTTCTTAAATAACACTTCTTAGTAGCTGACATTTTCTTATTTACTTATGTATCTGCATGTTTATAGAACATCTTTCCCCATTAGAATGTGTGTATGCTCCAAGAGGACAGGGGTTCTTTTTTTTTTAAGATTTTATTTTTATGTAATTTCTGCACCCTATATGAGGCTCGAACTCACAACCCCGAAATCAAGAGTTGCATCCAGAGACATAGCCAGCCAGGTATCCAGTGATTCTATTTTGATAAACACCTGAAATAGCTGAGTTCGAAATGCCACCATATTAACAAGAATGCCTGATACATGGTGGGTGCCGGCGAAGATATGTTGTGTGTGCCCCCCCAGCATCACTGACATGCAAGGGTGCTTAAAAAAGATTTGCTGAAATGAATGGCACTGAAATACTTCTTAGCATGCTTTCCCACTTAGGAAACTGACAACTTCAGAACTTTAGAACAGCCTGTTCTTGATTCCCTAATAAAGTACCATCACCCCATTAGAATTTTATCCCTCTTTCCATAATCAAATCTGGAACAAAACAAAATGCTAAGCTTTTTCACACATTAGACACAATTGCACTGCAAGTGTTTAATGCTATGAAGAATTCTACATAAGAAATTTGTTCTTGGGCTTTCCCATTTTAGGTTACGGAACTCTAGTTTTCCATAGAGTTCAAAGAGAAATGCTATATGATTCTTCATTAAAATATTAGCAATAGAAAATCTTCGTCAAATAAAACCTCTCCATCCACAATTGCTACTACCCAGAGATGTTTTAAATTGTATTCGAGGGCAGTATCTTGCTTTTAAAAGTGACAGTTACTGTATCTGGTCCTAATAATATTGTGTATGAGGAGAGTCAACACAGGATTACAGTAGGAAGGATGTTGATTTAAAACCTTATTTAGCATAGGTGCAAATGAGGCCTGGAGAGAACACTACTCAGAGTCAAGACTAGACTCAAGTGGTTTTGTTCCCATTCCAGAAGTTTCTCCACTATCTAAACTGAATGTACATATTCTTTTTTTCCTTTTGACTTCCCATTTTTTAGTATAAAAAATTTCAAGCAAATGAAAAAAGGAACAAGAACAGTGTAATGAATATTTTTATGTCCATAATCTAGACTGGACAATTGTTAATATTTTGCTATACATACATCATCAATTTTTTTTTTGACTGAAGTGGTTTAAAGTAAATTATCCATAGTATAACATTTTGTCTCTGTGACACGTTTCTAAAAATCAGGAAGCTTCCTTATGTAACCACAATATCATTGTCCTACCAAACAAAATTCAGGATAATTGCTTAACATCATCTAATACCCAAATGATAGTCAAATTCTTCCAAGTGCTGCCATAGCTTCACTTATAACTGGTTTGTCTAACTGGGATCCAAACAAGGCATTGTCTCTGATAGCTGTTTCTTAACTCTTTTATAGTTTAAAATAGTCTCCCTCTTAAATGTCATATGATTTCATTTTATTATTTTGATTTTCAAAAATGCTGACTTGTTGATAAGACAGGCGAATTACTCTATAAAATGTCCACCATCAAGTGGCTCAGTCCATTAAGCATCAGCTTTTGGCTCAGGTCAGATCTTGGGGTCCTGGGATTGATCCCGCATGGGCTCCTTACTCAGCACGGAAACTGCTTCTCTCTCTCCCTCTGTACCTCCTCTCTGCTCATGCTCTTCTTTCACTTGCTCTCTCTCTTTCTCTCAAGTAAATAAATAAAATCTTTTAAAAATTAAAAAAAAAATTAAATGTCCACCCTCTCAGTTGATATAAATTCTCCCTTATTGGTGTTTGATTTGTTCTTCTATCCTCCATATTTCTTATGAATTGGAATGCTGATCTAAAGACTTCATTACATTAACATCAAAGTGCCTCTATTTTTGAAGATATACAGTAGCAGTCACTTCTCTATTCTAATCAATTGAACAAAACCCTGAAATTGACTTACAGAGAATAACAGGAAAAGCCAGCAGGTGGTGTGGGAAGGAGGAGAATATCCCAGTTATACCACTGCATTCCAGGATTTGGCATTTAACTGTGGTCCTCAGTACTTGAATGGATTTAAAGGGACACACAAAGGGAATGAAATGCAAACCAGAATGTTACCTTTATGATTTTCGCTGATCTGCGTAAGCATGGAACCTCCTGGAATATTACCACTGGTAAGACTAGTGCATTTCTCCCTCTTGTCAGTGGTTTCAGAGCCTACTTGCATATCGGAATCATCTAGGACTCTTAAAAAAATACTACCACCATAGATTCGGATTTAATTGGACTTGGAAGACGGGGCATTGATTTTTTTAAAACCTCCCGAGGTAGTTCAACAATGTTACCAGTTCTGGGAAACACTGCTGTAGGTAGGTCTAAGCAGAAGCCAAATTGTTATCAGAAAGTTGTTTTGGAAACATAAACGTAGAATTTGGGATGTTAGGGATATGAATAAAGAAAGTCTGAAAAGACAATACCAGTCAGTGGTACTTCAACATCTGTGCCCATGAGAGCCATTGGAATATGCTTACATTAAAAACAATCAAACAAACAAACAAAAAACCCAGGAAAACTGGATCCCTGCTTTCCACATCACTCTCATCTTCCCCATTTACTAGGGTGGGTCCCCAGATGCTACTCTGGCACACAATAAATGTGATTCTGATGGTCCACGCACTAAGGAATACTAGTCTGTATCATCTGGGATACACTTGCTTGGAAGAGTATAGGTAAGACCAGTGTTGTTCTCAAACTTAAGCTGCCTCAGAAGGAATTGTAAGGCATGTTGAAACACCCCCCTCTCCCCTAGCTTCTTTTTTTTTTTTAATACTACAATTTTTTTTTAAATTTCTTTTCAATGTAACAGAATTCATTGTTTTTGCACCACACCCAGTGCTCCATGCAATACGTGCCCTCCTTAATACCCACCACCTGGCTTCCCCAACCTCCCACTCCCCCGCCCCTTCAAAACCCTCAGATTGTTTTTCAGAGTCCATAGTCTCTCATGGTTCATCTCCCCCAGCTTGGGATTCAGTAGATCTTGGGTGGAGCCCACAGTCTGCATTTCTAACAAATTTAAGGAAGTGGTTCCCAGCCAGGTTTTTGCTTTCCAGGGGGACATCTGGCAGTAACTGAAGGCATTTTTTTTTTTTTTTTAAAGACTCAATTTCTTCAAGCAGTTTTAGGTTCACAACAAAACTGCATAGATGGTAGAGATTTTTCTCGGTACCTGTGCCCCTCACATGCATACTCCATTATCAGCTACTCCACCAGCAATATTTTGTCATTTCCCACAATATTTTGCCACTTCCCGGCAATATTTTGTCACTTCAAGCTCCCCCTTCTAATTTTTTTCATCTACCCTTTATGTCTCAGGCTATTGGAGACCTCTTCAAAGAACACTCCTCCACTACTTCCTTTTTGGAATCCTTTACAGAGCTCTTATGTGTGAACAGATTTGTATTTTCTTGAAAGCCATCTCTCCCTTATAAGTCCTGGTCATGAAATAATTGTTAGTTTTGCTCAGAAGTGTTTGGAATGCTTTCATCTATATAGCAGTATAAAAAAGAACTTAAAATATAGTTATTTGGAGACAATAAATTGTATTTATAATTGTATTTTTTTTAAACTTTTCATGATTTTTTTTTCATATACCACTTAGGCCAAAATACTGATTTCTTAAAGATAAAGAATCTTCTTAAAGTCTGGTGCACATATCTATGTTAGGTTAGAATATGATATTAGGTTTCATAAAATGAGAAAGGGTGGAACTTCTTTTTGAACTGAAGAGCTCTTTTCACAGAGGTGGGAGAACCAGTCTTGCAGGTTTGAGGACAGCCTCTGGGGTGCACAGGTAACCTCAAAGGACCACAGGGCTTGAGGGTTATAATCATGATCTGCCTACTCCAAAGTGCAGGAGTGAGGCCTGACATTCCTTATTTTAACCTTGATTTATTGTTTATGATGTATTATGATGATTTATTATTGTTTACTATTGTTCTGATTTACTGTTAATGCTGATTTATTGTTGCACCCGCACTTTTCAGAATGAGGAAAAATAGGTATTATAAGAGCTTGTAAAATCGCACCAAGAAAAACACCATCCGGTGAAGCAGACCTACAGGTGTCCAGTAGGAAAGACTGACCATTATACGAACAACTCTGAAACAGACAGAAAACCCAAGGGCAAGTAGACGCAGGCTATGACCTGTGGTTATATTTGATTTGAGTAATCAGAGGAGGCTTCATGAAGGAATTGCCTTAATGGTGCTGGGATTTGAAAAGGTAGAGCTGGTGAAGGACACTTGAGGCTGAATGAACACTCTTGAGCAAAGATCTTTGGGTATCTCAAGACAGTGCAGGCGTTAAATGCATCTCGAACAGCTGCTGGAGCTCCAGTGACAAATACAGAGGCTTAGTGGAAATTCCCACTGACATGAACTGAACAGAAATAGTCATCTGGCTATTAGCGTTCATTTTAAGAACGGCTCTGAGTCTGGCTACATAATAAGGATCTTGGTGGGTATGTTGGTTTAAGCGTCTCTAGAAACTGTTGTGCTGCATCCCTAGGGTAGACGGGAAGGGGGTGAGATATGGCAGGGCTGTGTCTCTCCGCCCTGGAAACCGAGTTGAACTCACTCTTAAGGAACACAGTTAAAGCCTCACCTCTGGGTAGGACTGCATTTTGCATAGTTGTAAGGCCAAGAAGTGTCAAAGCACAGTCTTAACTGTCTTCATTATTCGCTGGATTTTTCCCTTGGGAGTTGTTTTTCTTCTTTAAATCTTTTGCTCCCATATGCATATAACATTAAGTGGAATGTAGCTAATCCTCCGGTTCTCAGCTGTAAATAAATCCCCGTTGCTAAAACTTTTCAAACCCCTGCCTATTGCCTTCTATCCCAAGTGTGTTTTCTGTGACAGGACTGGGAATCTGATCAGAAAGATAAAAGATAAAGCAGGAGGACATCCGGTCATATTTTTCAAGAACCTTTAGTAAGCAATTGAATTAGGCCTTCAACGTAAGCAGACTCTGCGTTCCACGTAGCCACCCTGAGGTAACCGAAAGTGAGCCTAGTCAGCCCTGGGTTTGAGCAATCCCAGGGGAGGAGCCCTCTAACTGTGGTATTCTGATGATGGAATCAGCCCAGAATGAACTCCCTGAAAGATCCCAGAAAGTCTGATGTCATTTAAGATCTCAATTATCCAAGTAGAAGAAGAAGAATGTGAAGTGGGAATTTCCCCTGTCAGCTCCTTGGCACAGACCCCAAAGATCTGAATGTGCCACAAAAGGAAGCAGCTCTTCCTCTAATTCTGTAATGCTTCCCTCATCAGGCAGGGCTCTGTGAGTGGGGCATCTTAGATTTATTAGTAGGTCTTTGAGTCAGAAAGGATTGCCGGAGGTCAGATCAGGTTTCACCATAGGTCCTCATACAAAATATTCCGGAACCCTCAGATGGAACAGAGGAGGTCTGTGACAGAAGAAGCGCAGGCTTTAGAATCAGAAAGTTGATGTTGAAATCCCTCAGCCACCACACCTAGTCATGTGATTCTGGCTTAACTTCTCAAGGGTTTCACTGGAAAATGGAGTTTGGGAAGGGCAAGGTATTGATGAGAATTATGATGAGGACAAAAACTTTTTTTAAAGATTTTATTTATTTATTTGACAGACAGAGATCACAAGTAGGCAGAGAGGCAGGCAGAGATAGACGGGGAAGCAGGAAACTGCTGAGCAGAGAGCCCAATGCAGGGCTCAATCCCAGGATCCTGAGACCATGACCTGAGCCAAAGGCAGAGGCTTTAACCCACTGAGCCACCCAGGCGCCCTGACAGAAACATTTTTTAGCAAGTACTTGCTAAGTTGCCAAGGAGACTTAGAGGGGATTTTATGAAAAGGATCCCTTAGAAATCATTCTGTAGTATTTGTATATCATGTATATTTGTACAATCTATACATTTGTAAAATTGTAAAATTTTGTAATTGTAAAATTTTGTAACTGTAAAAGTGTAAAATTTTACCATTTTCAGGACACCTTCTCATATGTGGCCTCCTTTATTCTTCACAAAATGGTAAGATAGGAGGGTATCATTAGGCCCATTTTACAGATGGCGAAACTAGAAGTCAGAGAACTGAAGTGAGTTGTTCAAGGTTATACTCAGTTGCTCCAACACTAGGACAAAGTCCCATTCTTCTGATCCTGAATCCACGCCTCTCTCCTTTGTGTCCCTGTCCACAGCACTTAGCGCCCTGACCCAGGAAAGTTACAGCTTGGTTTGTTGAACCCTGTTTATGAGTCAGGCTCTGGGGAGGGAACATGAAAGGTGTGGGACATCACAGCTTTGGTTACCACATGTACACCTTCAGCAGGGAGCCCGGGAACGTGGATATCTTGCATGCAAATCACATGAGAACCTATTCCAACCCTGCATTTTCAGATGATTCATTTGCTTGTTTCATTTCCAGCCAAGAATGCAATGTCCTTTTCGTTTTGGAATGTTTACAGATGAGAGTTAGAGCCTGGAGGTGGAGGACAGCTTGATTATTACAATCATCTCAAATGGTGCCTGGTTTTCTACTCTTCCAGAATATTCTTCTTACCTCCTCTATGATATGGCCCTGACCACTCCAGCTCATAGTGATCTCAAACTCTTTTTCCATGTCCATATGAACTCTGGGGTGAGTAACACCTACAGGGCACTTGGCATCGTATGCTGGTATTCTGCCTGTGGTGATATTTTACTCATGGGTGTGTGTGTGTTTCTATTTCCTTGCCAAATGAAACTGGGAGTTCTTTAAGAGCGGGGACAGATATTTTTCACGTTCATCTTATACTGAATGATGGAAATAAGAAATGGAGATACATCGTGAACACTGTATTGGATGTGGAGTCAGATCATCTAGGTCAACTGCTCATTAGCTATGAAATGCTGAAAAAGACACCAAAAGTCTGAACTTTTGCTGCCTCTTGTAGAATATGAGAATATTAATACCTATTTCATACTACTGTCATGAAAAGTAAGTGAAATAATCTGTGCGAAAGTACTTCATAATCTCATTAGGAGCTGTACAAATGTAAAGAATGTGTTTGTGGGGCACCTGGGTGGCTCAGTGGGTTAAGCCTCTGCCTTCGGCCCAGGTCATGATCTCAGGGTCCTGGAATCGAGCCCCACATTGGGCTCTCTGCTCAGCAGGGAGTCTGCTTCTCCTGTCCCTCTGCCTGCCTCCTCTCTGCCTAGTTGTGATTTCTCTCTGTGTCAAATAAATAAATAAAATATTTTAAAAAAATAACAAAGAATGTGTTTGTGCTTACTTTTAGAAAAATGTGCATTAAATAGAAGGAGTCTGCTGGCACCAGCGGTCATGCACAGTGTGCATTTGTTTCCTCCCAGAGGACTTTACATTTTTATGTCCTGCTATGTAAAGTAATACAGCCACATGGAAACAATACCATTAATTTGCTTTTGCAAAAGTGAGAAAGATAAAAGATCTATGATTCAAAGAAAGCTGATACCATCTAGATACCAAGAATGTTCATTAAGAATGTTCATTAAGAGCTGTCAACGTTGTCACTTCATGGAAACCAGATCCTAGAAGTTCAGCTTTCACTTAGGAAATTCCATTTTATTTTATTTTACTTTTAAAGATTTATTTATTTATTAGAGAGAGAGAGAGAGAGTTCATGATTGAGGGGAGGAGCAGTGGGAGGGAGAGAGAGAACCTTAAGCAGATACCCCGATAAGCATGGAGCCTGATTTGGGGCTCAATCTCAGGCCCCTGAAATCATGACCTGAGCCAAATTGAGAGTCAGACACTTAACCGACCGAGCCACCCAGGGGCCCCTGGAAATTCTCTTTTAAATTCCCAGTGTTCTGTGGGAATATTAAGAGAAATGGCATAACTGTGAAAACCTCTAAGGGGATAAAAATGATTCACTCTCAGAATGAGGATGCTAATATAAGCAGAATACATATACCTACCAGCAACTCTGAAGTGATTCTAAAAACCCAGACCCAACCTTCCCTTCCTACTTATCCACTTACTGTTGGTATCAAAATGGTTCCTGGTTCTGGGGCCAAGATCCTTCCATAGCATTCCCTCTCCTCTCTCACCCCACCTCTCATGCCTACCAAATACCTACTAGATGTCATGAGTTACATCGATAACTTCATATCTGAAATCGTCCAATATATCTTGCAATAAGGTTTTCATTGTTCCAGTCTTGTAGAAATCGAGGTCCCAAGAATAGTCCTTCATGGATCAGGTAGGGCCAGATTTCCAAATGGATCCCTGTGACACTTTGTCCTTGTTCTAATTTTCACTATATCCATGAATTCACAAATTTAGGGCCATTTTTTCCCTAATACTCATGAAACTTACAATATAACTTAAACATGCTTATCCTTGTATCCCAAATTTTATGTATCATCAACTGTTTACAAATCACACTTTGAGAAACGCATTTTCCAAAGACTGTTGGCGCCCTACAAGCACACCTGTCCTTATAAACAAGAAGACATAGGCAACCTGTGAGGGAAAGTCCAGGGAGGATGAAGCCCACACCCTGTCTGTCTTCACTCTCCACCTTCTGATTTCCTTTCAACACCTCCGCAACTCATCAGCTCCAACCATCTACTCCACTCTGGAAATTTCCACCACCATCTAGCCTCACCTTTCAGAATCCTGCTCTGTGTTCTGTGTGTGGACAATTCCCTCTCATGACCAAACACATCAAAGACAGAAAAGCACATGAAGTAGTAACTTTATTTTGGGGTTTTTTTTGGAGGGGGGTTAGTAACTTCTAAAAGCATAAGGGTTTAGTTGTCCATAGTTTACTTGAAGAAGATATTTTCTTTTCTTTTCTTTCTTTCTTTTTTTTTTTTTTTTAAGATTTATTTATTTGACAGAGAGAGAGAGAGAGAGAGAACACGATTAGGTAGAGTGGCAGAAAGAGGGAGAGGGAGAGGCAGGTTCCCTACTGAGCAGAGAGCCCACCAATGCTGGGTTCAACCCCAGGATCCCGGGATCATGACCTGAGCCAAAGGTAGATGCTTAAGCAACTGAGCCACTCAGATGCTCCAAGAAGATACTTTCTTAAGTGGACTACATAGTCTTCTCCTGGATGTCAGAATACCCTAAATGGTTCACTCCCAGAAGTCACTGATGTCATTCTGTCCTTGGGTCTCTAGGCAGCTTGGTTTAGAACAAGACCTCATTTCCTCTTTCTGGTTGTTTGGTTGTGAGGGAACAAATACTGAGCTGGCTGCAGTCCTAGTCCTACCACTAAGTGGTCCTATGTCATGAACAAGTGATTTCACAGCTCTATGCCCCAGTTATTTACAGGTAAAATGGGGAAACAATTTTTGAAAGAGGTGTTTGTGATATTTAAATGGAATAACATGGTGAAACACCTCCCATAGCATTTGGTTGAGTTTTTTATCAAATGTCATTTCCACTTTGAGTATCTGAAACATAGTTACTATCTGGCTATGATTGCTGGTTCCATGATTCAAGAATGCTTGTCTTCTTTGGTTACATTTAAACTGTATTTCTTTCTATGCTCCTGGAGAGGCACTGTCCCCATGAAGACCTCTCTACATTATATCAGCTTCCTTGGCCAGACCTTCATGCTAAATCCCTGACTTCTGAAGGACTTGTCATTTTTTCCCTGTTTTTTGGTCTGTAGGCAGTTAATTTAAAAGGAGAATTTATTACCATGAATGTTTTAGCCCTTTCTGGCTTAAAAATCCATAATTCCTTTCTGATAACTATTCAAGTGCATACCACAACTCACAGGAGATAAAACAATTCACATGTCCAGTAGTGATAACATCCACTCAGCATATCAACATTTGGCAAAATGTGAATATTTATCAGCAAGAATACAATGGGTGCACAGAAATCATGATATCAGTGTATTCTGATGGAGGTTTCGAAATTTCCCTAGTAACATGTAAAAGGATGATTTTCTGTTATAGAATTCTAAATTACCACTTGAATCCTCTAAAACCGCAAGTGTTTCTCCTGCCTCTTACCTCCAACTATCTCCAAAAGAGCTTGCTTTGCTCCAACTCCTATCCTTTATTCTGACCAGAAAACTTATTTACCTTCCTACGCAGATGAAGCAGTTGATTTGTCTCTAGAGCGTACACATAGTCTTTCTCTCTTGCGTGGCCCGCTGCCCACATTCCTGGCCTATGAGTGGAATCACTTTTCTTCTGAAGACTGCTAACGACTGTGTCTTCCATGAAGAGTTTCCACGGCATACTGTGGGCTGCGTCTGTCTCCGTGTGGTCAGGATGCGTAAGGATGTGTGCCATGTTTCTATGACAACCTCTCCCTTCTTTGTTTTTCCAAAGGGGTCAGTTCCACCTTCATTTTAGTTTCAAATTCCGCAAGAACAAAAATGATGTTTTCCACTTCCTTAAGACTTTGCCACAAAATCAAATGCAGCATATTTTGCAGTGTGAGCCCTCAGGAGGTATAAATTCAGAAATTTTTGTTTTCCTCTTTGGAGATCTGAAGAAATCTATGACTTCTCCAGGAAACCTAAGTGACAAATTTCCATATAATTAAGACCAGGGTAGAAGTGATGTTGGGGGTCTGATGTCTGGACAGCTTCTATGGGAAAGGCCATTTTCTGACTTTATCTCTTTTTTTACTTTAAATGTGGAGATTTATTTTTGATCCTATCTCATTACTTTAGTCCCCTTTGTTCCTTTTTTCCCCTTCCTACTGATTTAGTAGCTATTAGTGGCGAAAAGAGAAGAAATATTTAATACAAAATGATAGTACCTTGAAGGTGCTTAGGAAGTATTTGCTGAGCAAAGAACTGAATTGCCATTACCAGCACCCCACCCAAAACTTTTTTTATCCCCCTTTGAGGAAAGGTGAGCCTTGTGTAATGGCATTGAGAGGCAAACTAGGTTTAAGATATTGAATATAAAGAGAAAAGCACTCTCGAGAGAGAGCAAGAAGCAGGAAAGCTGTAAAGGAAAGAAATGAACTTTGTTCTCAGGCTCCTGCTACTTGCCTAGTCAACTGGGGTAGTAAGATTTCTGATGAAACCTGAAATCCCTAACACTTCGGTCCCCAAAATCCAAGCAGGCAATACCAGAGTAGACTATCACAAGGATCCCTTCAAATTTGTATTTTAGCATAAGAAATATATTTCAGTAATTTCTTTTATTATTATGAAGGAAGAAGGGAGAAAGAAGGAACATTTGGAGAAAGAAACAAGGAAAGAAAAAAAACTGAAAGAAAGAAATAACCAAAGATTGGTAAAGAGAAATTGGCTTCTCTGTTAAAGATAAAAAAGAATGAGGGATGCCTGTGTGGCTCAGTGGGTTAAAGCTTCTGCCTTTAGGCTCAGGTAATGATCCCAGGGTCCTGGAATCGAGCCCCGCATCAGGCTCTCTTTTCAGCGGGGAGCCTGCTTCATCTTCTCTCTCTGCCTGCCTCTCTGCCTACTCATGATCTCCATCTGTCAAACAGATAAATAAAATCTTAAGAAAAAAAGAAAGTGAGAGAGAGAAAAAAGAATGAGACGGAGGGGGAGAGAGAAATGTATCTGCTTGTGGATGATTTAAGGTTAAATAAATAATTAAATCAAGTAATTCTAGAAGTTATGTTCACGTGGCTCCACCTATAGGCGTGAAGATTGTCTTTCCCATCGTTAGTCACTGTGGCCTTTCAAGTGACAGTTGATTGCTGACAGTTTAAGCCTTGAAGCGGAGCTGAGAGGGTTCTGTTGTCCCAGGAAAATGTGTTGCACACAGCTCTGAATAATGAGATGAACTACTCGGCTTATAAATATTGGAGATCTGTGAAATCACTACTGATTTTATTTTTAAGAGCTACATTAAGAGACCTTGTATTACTGAGACACTGTAATAAAAATTTAACAAGACCACACACTCTAGAGGCTGTATTAAAATACAATTTTTGTTATGATTTCTTTGGAGTCCATTCTCAGCCATGCTGGAAATAACCAATAACCATAAATATTTATAACAAAATAACATCTTTTATAGAATGAAGATTTTTATGAAGTCATTTTTTATTAGTTAATCCTTTGAATAGGGCAGGATTACAACATTGCCATGCTTTCAAATGAATAAATGTCAAAACCAAGACACAAAGAGAGACCATTACGCTAATTTGGATGCAAATTAATGGCTGAGGTTCAAGTATTAACCTGACACAGAGCTGAAGAACTCGCTGCTGTAGAATCAGTCCCTTTAGCTGCATGAAAGTAGCGTAAATGTCCTCCTCCCATTTCTGCCTCTGAAAATTACAGTGATACATCAAGGGTCAGATCAATTACAGCCTCTCCATCATATCTCCCTGATTTTCAGACTCAGGAAGTAACACTTTTTTTAAAATTCTTTATTTCTACCACGTTTTCCTTCTACCTCTTTTATTATCCATTTAATATTTATATGTGATGATTATTGACTTTATATTTATTCTGTGATTACCTAGTGGGCAAGGGGCACACATTCTTATTTGTCAGCTGTCCCAAATTTTCACTGGGATGAAAAGGAGTATCATTAATTATAGGTTAATTACTTCATTTACAAAGCACTGCATAGTAGCTGTCTCTCCTCTGTTTCATCTTTCAAGTCTTCGTTACATGGTTAACCAACTTGATAGTAAACTCACGTTTTACATTTTTTTTCCTATCTACTGTATCAATGTTCTCGAGAGAAACATAGCCAATGAAATGTGTGTGTGTGAGTGTGTGTGTGTGTGTGTGTGTGTGTACATACATAATGGAGTGGGGGGAGGAGAAGGGGAAAGGAGTAGAGATTTAAAGGATTCATTTATGTAATTGTTGGGGTTGGGAAATTTGAAATTTGTAGAACAGTCCAGAAGGCTGGAAACTTAGGTGGGATTTCTATGTTATATATGCTCAGGCAGAATTCTTCCGGAAATCTCAGCTTTTGCTCCCAAGGCCTTCAACTGATTGGATCAGCCCCACCCACAGGTCAACTGACCATAAAATTAATCACATCAACAAAATACCTTAAAAGCAACATCCATGGGGTGCCTGGGTGGCTCTGTGGGTTAAGTCTCTGCCTTTGGCTCAGGTCGTGATCTCAGGGTCCTGGGATGGAGCCCCATGTGGGGCTCTCTGCTCAGCAGGGGGCCTGCTTCCCCCTCTCTCTGCCTGCCTCTCTGCCTACTTGTGATTTCTGCCTTTCAAATAAATAAATAAACTCTTAAAAAAAAAAAAAAGCAACATCCACACAAGTTTTTGACCAAATAATTGGCACTACAGCCTACCCTAATTGGCACATAAAGTTAGCCATCATATCCACCTTTTCTCAGACTTTGGTTTTAGAAGGACCCAGGCTTATAATGTGGAAATTAATATAAAAAGAAACCCATTATCTTGAGTTAACATGATTTTTCTCCAGTAATAGGTCAAAGAACTGGCAGATGAGAGCTTCTGAATATCTCCTTGGACATTGAAGGCCTCGAGAATAAATCTTTATATTGAGGACAGGATGCACAGTGTAGAGCATAGGCTCTGGAGCTGGACTACCAGAATTCAAATGCCAGTGTGCCCCTAACAAGCTATGAGACTCAAAGCAAGTGGTTACCTTCGATCTGAATGATTTTTTTTTTCCTTTTCAAAATGGGGATATTAATGATGTCTGCCTCACTGGGTTTTGTGGGAACTGCATTAAAATATATAAAATGCTTACAACAGTGTCTGCTATGTACTAAGTGCTACAGGTGTTATCTGTGGCAGTAATGATAAAAGTGAGCATGATGCAATGGTGGTGATGACCATCAGCATGGGGAGAGAGTAAATCTGTAAACTGAGTTTTCTGTGAGTAAGGCCAAGAGATGATAGTTTTGTGGAGGACTTGTGAAAGACACAGACAGATGGTATGAGCCTGAGAGGAGCTGAACTCCTGAAGAAGGAAGAAGAAATCTTTCAGTTAGGGTTCTCAGGAGGAGGCAGGGAAAACACTTGTCTTCACCTGAGCTTCCTAGAAGACATACCCAGGAAACACTTAAGAGTTGAGATAAACCAGAATGTGAGATACGTTGGAATTCGTCCAGATTATTTTTCAGAAAAAGAGATATTAGATCAAGTGTGTAGCATTTGGAAAACTTCAGAACGATTGCTCTTATTTAGAGCTTTCTCAGGGGGACGCCTGGGTGGCTCAGTCATTAAGCATCTGCTTTCAGCTCAGGTCATGATCCCAGGGTCTTGGGATGGAGCCCCTCATCATGTTCTCTGCTAAGCAGGGAGCCTGCTTCCCCGTCTCCCTGCTGCTCCCCCTGCTTGTGTACTTTCTTTCTCTGTCAAATAAATAAATAAAATCTTAAAAAAAAGCTTTTTTTTTTTAATTTTTTATTTCTTTTCAGCGTAATAGTATTCATTGTTTTTGCACTGCACCCAGTGCTCCATGCAATCCGTGCCCTCTCTAATAGCCACCACCTGGTTTCTCTGTGGTTGGGGCACCTGGGTGGCTCAATCAGTTACAGGACTGACTCTTGATTTTGGTTCAGGTCATGGTCTCAAGGTCATGAGATTGAGTGAGATTGATAAAAATGACCTTTTTGTGTGTTGATTATATGGACATTTCACCTGTCATCTGTACTGCAAATATTCATTCCTCATCTGTGTTTTTCTTTTTTAATATCATCTATGAAGTTTTGCTACCAGTCTTTCGATTGTCTGTCCAAACTGTCTGTGATACTCTTACATGGTGATACAATGTATTACTTTCATATTTAGTAGAACCTCTTCTATCCTGTAAGAGTAAAGGCAGAAGTAATTGTGAAAGAGGAGTAAAGATAATTTTTAAGATGCATTTTAAGGTTATAGTGATTAGAGTAGTATGATGTTTTCATAAGACCTTAATATATCACTTAGTCTGAAGATTTGACTGATGTGGAAGGAAGTATAATTTCTGGTATGGAATTGTCGTTTATCAAGTTTTTTTCCCCAAATTTTCAGGCTTCTTCTGTTGGGTCATTTCCATTTGTGCAGTGGATATATATTCCTGGAAAATGTGAAATTAATTTTATATATATATATATTTACATATATATATATATATTTAATAGCTCCAGTTGAGTAAGGCAGTCTCCTTTTAAGAAAAACTATAATACTGCTTTTGAGCTGGACCACACCTATTAGTTCAGGGGTTCTATACAGTAGTTATAACAATCTACCTTCTATTCATTTCTGTCTCTGAAAATACTACATTTCTGTTTGTGTAAGCTTGAAATAAATGTGGAAAACACAGTACCAATTAAGGGCCTGGAACACTGTCCTAATACTGCACCTCACAGAACTTTGTAGCGATTTCTTTATAACCCAGAAGCGACTTTATTGCTTTTATGCCACAGAAGTTCTCTATCTCCAGGGACCCAGGGAGAAGGGTATTGAAATTTCTTACCATTTTCTTCCTTGACTTTGTTATTTTGTTTTATTGACATCGTTTTAACTGCTGCTGCTCTTAATATTCAATACCAAAAGCACTACAGAATTCAAACACAAATAAAAATTTACTCTGTTTTTGTAAATTTCCATCTTGCTTTTTACTTTGATATATGTGCATACACAAACAGATGTCATATCATAAAAATAGCCATTCTCCTTTGCCCTTTGACAAATAATAACTGTTGGGATCCCTCTCCCTGGTATTTAAAAAAAAAGATTTGTTTATCTACTTGGGGGGTGAAGGGCAGGGGGAATGGCCAAGGGAGAAAGAGAAAGAGAATCCCAAGCAGACTCCCAGCTGAGCACAGAGCCCAGTGTGGGGCTAATCTCACCATGTTGAGATCATGACCTGACTGAAATCAAGAGTCTGATGCTTAACTGACTGAGCCACCCAGGCCCCCATCTCTTTGGTATTAAAAAGAAAAAAAGAAAGATTTCAAGATCTAGCTATGGGTATCTTTTTTTTTTTTAAAGATTTTATTTATTTGACAGACAGAGATCACAAGTAGGCAGAGAGGCAGGCAGAGAGAGGGGGAAGCAGGCTCCCCGCTGAGCAGAGAGCCTGATGTGGGACTTGATCCCAGGACCCTGAGATCATGACCTGAGCAGAAAGCAGAGGCTTAACCCACTGAGCCACCCAGGCACTATTAGGTATGGGTTTCTTTATGTAATCTTTAAGAAACTTTCTAACATATGATTTAATAAATGACATCTAAGTTATTAAAGAAGGAATGGCCAGTGTCAGACTTATTTTAGAATACCTATGAAATATCAAATATCATGATATTCTATTAAAAGAGCTACTAGTCAAGTAGTAAGGTCACCCGTGGCTCTTCATGCTGCCAGATCAACACTTACAACCTAATGGTCACAGTGGCTGTGGCAGTGCATTTAGAAAGATACTTTCAGTCTGTGGGATTCTACTTCTCTATGTGTAAGCTGAGTCTAGGTCTACCCATGGCTCTTCACCACAAAAAGGGGAAGAAAAATGAGATAATGTTTGTAAGTGTGTTAAATGTTTAGAACTCACTGTCCAGTAAGTATAGAAGATCATTAGGCATGCAAGATAAAATTTTAAAAAATTGGTTTTTAATCAATGAGACAAAGAGGAGAACAAGAGAACAGAGCATTTACTTCCATTCATTTGTCCATTTATTAATTCATTCAAAAATGTCACTGAGAGCCTACTCTATCCCAGACAGTGTGTAAGGATTGCAAAGTTGAAAATGGTATAGTCTTTTAAGGAACCATCTAGTGGGAGGAACTGATACAGGTACAAAGAGCTGTCATGACATGATGAGATTGAAAGTGACTATCAGCAGTATGGGGTAGGAAAATAGCAGCTATAGAAAGAGAAAAGGGAAGTAGGAGTTTGTTGCAACTGACTTTTATTATGTAAAGCTATTGGGAATATTCTATAATATTTATAAACTGCTCTAAGAAAAAAAAATAAAAGATGATACCAGCACTACCATATCAGGGTCTCCTAGTATTTCTCTTAATTTTTATTAATTTCAATTAGCTTTCCTTAACTCATGTATGAAATTTAACCAATATTTTAAAAATGTAAAACTAGCTGAGCAGAGTGTGAATCTTACTCCATGGCCCCCAGCCACTACTCCACCATCCCCCCTCACAGGTACCCACTATGGATGGCTTTGTGCAAATTCTGTGGTCCCCCTCTGTAAATTGATGTGCATATACAAATACGTCAAATACATCTTTAAAAGATCAATGAGAAGCATTGCTAAGTAACTTGTGTGTTGGTTTTTTTTTAATTATGATGATTTCTTGGAAATTTCTGGATCCTTTCATCATTTTTTAAAATCACTATTGCATAGAATTCCACAATATGATTTATCTTTAGAATAATACGGGTGTCTGAGTACCCAGGGTTGCTCATAGATTTTCCAAGAACGTATGGGAACAGAGAAAGTAAATGATTTCCAGATCTTTGACTTTCAAATGAACTTTTCCCTAAAATTGATTTGCCTGAGAATGATTCTATGGTCTGAAAGTCTTCCTCTTCTGTCTGCACTTTTGTGATCAATCAATCACCATTCACCTGTTTAACAGCAGAGAAGCACACTCTCACCAATCCTTATCATTCACTATGATGCAACTGCCTCAAGATAGAAATTATTTGGGGTACAAATCAAAAGACAGTTGGAGAATGCTTAGCTTCTAGGGGGAAGGGGTCAGGAGGAACAAGGCACAGAATGTTTTACCATATTGAGAGATAATATCAATTTTATCTTAGAGCTTAGAATTAGAAATGAGATTGTTGTCCCAGGTTTTACATACTGTTTGAATTGAAAATGAAGCAAAATATTTGTGACACAAATATAAGAACTGTCATTGCTATCTAGATTTTATGGCAGATATTTTTCATAAGTTGAATGAGTAAATTTTTAGCACCTAGATTTCGATGAAAATATATTTAAAGCATGTACATCATATTGAAAACATCAGAAATCATATATTTTGCAATAAAACATTATTTTCTTAAAGATTTTATTTATTTGTTCATTTGTTTTTAGACCATTCTCCATTCATTTAGATGGAGAGGAAAAAAGAATCACCAGCAGACTCCATTCTGAGCACCAACCGGGGACTCAGGACCCTGAGATCATGACCTGAGATGAACCCAAGAGTCAGATGCTTAACCGACTGAACTACCCAGGTGCCCCACAATAAAACATCATTATTAAAATAAAGTCAATGTCATAGTTTCTCAAAGGCCGTTTGAGGAACAGGTGAATAAATTTTAAAGATCAGTGTCTTATGATACTCTCCTATCGGTAGACGTCCATCATTCCTTCAATTGGCAGATCCTTATGGAACACCTACTGCGTGCCCAACAACTATTTTAAGAGCTGGAGGTATATGAGTGAATAATAATAAAATAATAATAAACAGAATTATCCAAGGAACCAACCAAACAAACAAACAAAACAAAACAAAAAAAAAACAGTTAAAAACAATATTGGAGGAGACAGAAAATAAATACACAAAATTGTAAAGCATAAAATATATGCTACATCAGATGGTAAAAACGGAAGTGTGCAATTTTAAATAGGGTGGTCTGGAGAGTCTCAGTGAGAATGGGATATTTGAGTAAAGGCTTAAAATAGGTCAGGGACTAAGTAAAGAAATACAGGCAGAGGGAACAGGAAGTGGGTGGGCCCTATGCCAAGGTTACATCTGGAGTTGAAAGATTGGGAAGGAGGGCGAAGTGTCTTGAGTAAGGTGAATCAGGAAAGAGTGTTGGTGGGGGTTCACGGAGAGGGGAAAAAGTCAAGGAAGGGGTGTGCTGGGAGGAGAGGAAGTGATGTTGAGGTAAGGTTAATAAGACTTGGTAAAAATGCTGGCTTTTACTGTGAGTGAGGTGGGAAGCCAGTGGAGAATTCCAATCAGAAGAGAAACAGGATCTGCTTTTCTTTTAAAAATCATTCTATCTGCTCTGTTAAAAGTAGACCACAGCGAGGCATGGTACTCTGGATACCAGTTCGGAGGCTGTTTCTGTCACTCAGGTGGGAGATGGTAGTGGCTCAAACCGGAGTCCTCAGAATGGAATTGGGGAGCAGAGTTTGGAATCTTCGTATATCTTTAGACTACAAAGTCAGGCTGTATGAAATTTCTGGCAAACTGAATATGAAGAAAGTGTTTTAAATATGGCTTCTAGAATTTTGGCCTGAGCTCCAGGAATGATGAAATATCTATTTATTGAGATCTAGGAGATGGAGGCAAGGACAGGTTTGGAAGAGAAGATCAAGAGTTTGTTTTTCAAGTTATGTGTGGAATACACATAAGATAAAGAAAAGGAGATGTGAGCAGGCATCTGGAGGTCAGAGAAGTATACGAGTTAGAAGCATAAATTGCCAAGTGGAGAGTAGCAGATCTTGAATCAGAACCAGGAGGCCAGAGGAGGTCACCAAGGAAATGAGGATAGATGGAAAGGAGGACCTAGAACACAGTCCTGGGAACTGTGACCCAAGGAGTGGGAGGAGATGAAAAGGATGAAATCTCAGGGACAAGGAGGAAGGAAGACATTCAGGAGAGCAACAGGTTTTGGAAAGCAAAAGAAGTTCGTTTGCTTTACCATGTTTCCCATTTGTCATTACTATTTTTAAAAAAATGAAGCAATGAACATAAATCTTTGCGAACATATGTGACTATTTCCTGAGGATTCATTCCAGAAGTAGAACTGCTATGTCAAAAATATGGACATTTAGAAATTCTATAGATTCTGCCAAACTGCCTTCCAAATCTGCTTCACCAATTGCTTACTCTTCCCGAGTGTTTGAGAGCGCTCATTTCCGCGTGTTATTACACGTTCTTAGTCTTTCCAGACTTTAAAAACAAGTAAAAATACCTGATCTTGATTTGCTTTTTTCTGATCCATTTCAAGTGTGAGCATCTTTTTACCAATCTATTGTCCCTTTGTATTTCTTCAGTGAATCCCGGTCAAATCATTTGAGCATTTTTTTATTGGCTTGTTTTCTTATTGATGTATACATGTAGAAGCACTTTTATATCCCGAATGTAATTTCCAGTCTGTCACTTGTTGTTTAACTTTGTTTATGGTGTCTGTCATCACAGAGAAATTGAAAATTTTTATGTAGTTAAGTGTGTCAAACCTTTTCTTATGGCTCCAGGGTAGTGTTTTGCTTGGATTTCCCCCCACCATCTGGTTATAAAAATTATCCTGCATTTTCTCCCTAACACTTTTATAGTTTTGCTTTTTACATTTACCTCTCTAAGCCATAAGGAATTTATGCCGATATATGGGTTGAAGTTGAAAATAACTACTTTTTTTTTTCCAAATGCACAACACATTTTGGCAACACCATTCATTGCACTTGCTCTCTTTTTCCCTCCGATTCAAAATGTCACTTTAATCATCAGTTTAATTTCAATATTTTTCATGATTCTGTTTCTGGCCTCTGTGTGCTCTTCAATTGGCCTATAGATCTATTTCTACATAATTTTATATCTTTTAATAACTATTATTTTATGATACTTTTTGTTGTCATTTAAAATTTTTATTTTTTTAATTTAAATTCAATTAATTAACATATAGTATCTTTACATTTTAAACAAGTTCTTTACCTATTGGGGTTATTGTTTCACATTTTCCCTTTCATTTAAACATTAGAACCAATTTGGAACATTCCAATATACAAACAAATAAAAATCATTTGGGATTTTATTTGATTTGTAGCTAAATTTGGGGAAAGCGTGCATATTTATAATAATGGATCTTCCTTCAATAAGCACAGCATACCTTTTCATTCTTCCATGTCCTATGTCTAGGGTTCTAGAATTTTCCTCATGAATGTCTTATTCATTGAATGTTAGGCTTATTCTTAGTTAATGTGCCGGTTCTCCTGGAATTTTATGAGGAAGAATATTTTGAAAAGGTGCCCAATATCCACTATAAGAGGAAAGTCACCTCAGGTTTTCATATGTCAAGTCCTGTTGTTTGGCCATCAATATTCACATAGCATTTACAACAATTAAAATGTGTCTTAGGGTAAATTTTCTGGTTTTTCCAGTCCTGCAGTTGTCAATTTACAGCTAACAGTAAGAG
Source organism: Lontra canadensis (assembly GCF_010015895.1). NCBI lineage: Eukaryota > Metazoa > Chordata > Mammalia > Carnivora > Mustelidae > Lontra > Lontra canadensis. The sequence goes on along the minus strand of NW_022631050.1, from coordinate 11,310,451 downwards.
AACAGACCACTAGATGGCAGAATAAGCCGTCTTTCCCAGATTTGTGTAAATCTTTTTAGACAAGAAAGGGATTCATAACTCCAATGAGTATAAATTACTTCATATTCCACAATGCACCAACATACACTAGTGATTTATTAAAAAAACAATATAAAATAGATCAATGATCCTGGACTCCAAAATAATTGCCATAAATTATACTTCATTAAAGTCCTCAAATCAACATTGTGGAGGTGGTGTGGTTTTTTTAATCCCTTGAATTCATCTTCCTCACTCCACTGCAGAATGGTGGGTATTCTGTAGAGTTCAGTTTTTTACTTTCTGCTTCATTCTGGTGTTTTTTCTCCCCCAAATAACTACTGCAGAGTCTCAACCATCATCTCTGTACCCAGAACCCCCAAACTGTGTTCATGACACTGAACGCATTTTCATCCTCAGGTGTCATAGTTTTAATAATGGACCAACATGTCTCCTAGGCTACCTGGGTTTTTCTCCCCCCGTAAGGCACATAGGTTGCTAGTATTTCTCTTCCCCAGTCATTACTTGGCCAATACTTTTTAGGCAGTAGGTTGTATCTCATCAGTAGGTTGGGAAATTAATTAACTGTATCTAGCAATATAAAAAAATGAAATATAGTGGAAAAATATTAGAGTGTAATGACCATAGTAAGGGAAAATATTCCTTCTATCAGATACTTGTGTCAGCTGAGTGCATGCTATATGAGTATGTGTACTGGGTGATGATAAAAATGCATTTTTTACTGTGGGTCATGGTCAAAAATATTTGAAGAAAAAAAAAAAAAAAGAAAAAAAGAAACCCTACTAGAATCTTAGACTTTACCTTACCTGATGAGGAAGTCAAGGATCCAGTTTCTGAATTTTAACAGGTCGCCTCATGTCTAGCCACTCAGTCGTGGCACAAATATTAAATTCCTATACTATGCTGCAGGTGCACCAGACCATGAAATCTACCTAGAAGTCCTTCTAAAAGTCTTAGATGTCCTCCCCTTTCCATAGGTGCTCAGGTCCGTCAAGTTGGCCCATCTGTCCTGCCATAATTAGCTTCAGAGCTCCCTCAGGCTCTTCTCTAAGCACTGCCCTAGGTTATCTCCTTGCCTGCCTGCTTTGCAAAAGTAGGTCTAAACCCTATTCATGCTGCAATCCCATTAGACATTCACTTGTTTGTCTTCCTGTCACTTAAAAACGAACACATTTGAATCTTCATTCATTTTATTTGTTCCAAATCAGCTCATATCTTGATTTTCACAATGTTAATAGCTTCATCTATCTGGTGCTCACTTAGGCTTGAGATCTTAAAATGACTATTAGGTTAGATGTTAAGAACATTATCTGTGGACTCAGAAGAATCTGTCTTTGGGGCAGCCAGCTCAGCGATTGGTCATGATTGATTTCAGCTCAGGTCACGCTCTCTTTCAGGTGGTGGGATCCAGCCCCACCTCCGGCTCAGTGCTCCAAGCTCCAAATGGAGTACTCTTGAGATTATCTCAGGCTCCCTCAGCCCCCTCCAAATAAATAAATAAATCAATAAATCAATAAATAAATCTTTAAAGAATCTGCCTTTGAATATCAGCTTACCACTTTTTCCTCTGCGTGTCTGTATGCAAGTTTTTTAGCATCCTGAATTCTCCCACGCCCTCATTGATGCACTGGCGATGATGATGGTGTTTGTTATAGAGGTGTTGAGAAGACCAATGTTATAATGCATTCAAAGCTCTTAACACTGTGTCTGGCAAATAGTGAGAACAGAGTAAATATGAATTATTGTTTCTAATAGTAATAGTAATGATAGTAGCAGCAGCAATCCTGAAAAATCTCAACAGAATCTTTCATTTGCTTTGGTATGATCTGAATTCCCTTTTTAAAAAATCTGAATTCTTTTGAGTTTTTGATCCTGCATAGTATGTAGCTTAATGTCTACTACATGGAATGCATTCAGTAATAAGGTGTGCCCATGATGCATTTTTTATTTTAATAATCTCTATTTATTTTAACTAATCTTTTAATAGTATCTTTCTCAAGTACATATTTGTGCCTTTTATATTGGAGAATTATTTTTTTCTAAAAGTGCTGTTTATATTCCACAATTTTGTAGTAAAAATTGTGAGGTAGTAGTGTTGTTCCTTTTAAAAGAAGGGGGAAATACATATCTGCCTTGTGTTTATAGAGATGAGATTAATAAAATCCACTGTTTCTCATGAAGTTCATGTTTTAAATGTAAAATGAGAAGTGTCAGAGCCTAATGTTGGAAAACTACTCTCAAGTAACTTAGAAGTCTTTTTTTCCTCCAAATACTTGATCTATTATAAAAAATTTAAATCATCTGGTTCCTTGACATTCTAAAGATATTCTAAGAAGAATACGTCTTCATTGTCATAAAAAAAGAAATAAGATCTTTGGAGACACTTTGTTCCCTATGACATTCCTACATCTAAACCAGCTCCTGGCATGGTACTCAACAATATTTATTGAAGGAATGAGTTAATAAATAAAAGTAATCACATCCTAAACTTGCTGGTTAATATCCTGACAGCCGTCAAGTTATTAACCTCTTGAATGTAATTCCACTTCTCTTAAAATGGGGAAAGACTACCTTATAGGTCTAGCATCACGTAAACGAAAACTGTATGAAAGTGCATGACAGATAGTAAATGTATCATTAGTCTCCTCCTCCTTTTATTGATGGAATGATCAAATTAATGGCCAGGTTAGTCTTATTAATAGAGGTTTTATTGTTTTGGTAAGACTATAAATGTGTAGGATCAACAGGAATTCAAGACTGCAGTTTAAACATTGAATATGACTGCTAGCTCTAGAAAGGATTTCAGGCCATCTAATCCTACTGCTTATTTCATAGATGAGGGAACTGAGGCACAGATAGGTGGGGGTATGTATCTCTTTCCCAAAATCCCACAGTAAGTTAAGGACTTCAATGGAACTACATTCCAGATACCTTGATTCCAGTACAACACAAGATAATCTTCTCTCTCAATCTTTCTCTCCCTCTCTCCGTCCTTCCCTCTCACTCTCTCCCCCACTCTTTTCTTTCTCTCTCTGTTTCTGTCTCTCTTTCATTTCCCCATCCCTCCCTTTACTAGGCGGCTTTCCAATGTTGGTGTCAGATGATCATCGCCCAAGAGGGACTCACCAGAAAAGCAGGCAAAGTTAAGACACAGCATCTGTTAATGTTTTATTCTCATGTTAAACATCAGCTAGAAATTCAGGAAGAGCTCTCTGGGGTGGCCGGAATTCTGCAGCTCATGTGCAACATCTGCCATCCACCCTGGCCTTTGAGACTCTGGAGCACTGATGGGAAACTATGGGGAAATGCGATGGCAAACAGTTAATCAAAGGGCTTCTCCATATGTAGCTAGCACCTGTGTTCAATAAATCTTTAGTCCTTGCATTCATGAAGTGTTTAGATATTTCATTAGCTGGGTTTCTTTTTCAAAATATTTATTGACTTGTATTTATGTCCATTATTTTAACTACATGTTCCTATATTATGTGTTAAAAATATTTTGAGTCATAAAAATAGTTTCTAAGAAGCAATGATTTCTGCTCATTTAAAACTTTATCTTTGTATAATTGCATTGATCTTTTAACTGAAATATGTTTTGCTTATTCAACCATCTCCCTTCTTCAGATTTTTAAAAAAATCACTGGCTTCTGTAAAAAAGGTGTTTGTAAAAAAATATATATATAGGTGATATCACCTTTAAATTTTAACTTTTCTATTTAAAAAATCAACAAATTATCATTAACTTTAATAACTAATGAGTAGGTAAAATCAGTACCATCATTTGAGAATTTTTAATTTCTGTAGACACTGAAATTTGACCTACAAAAGTGGAATTAATTATATTTTAAAATACCAATCATTTAGTCACTCTACTGTTTATTGAGCATTTCCTATTTTCCAGGCCCATGCTAGTGCATCTGTTACTGTACCACTTGTTAATAAAAGGCTTCATAGGGGTGCCTGGGTGGCTCAGTGGGTTAAAGTCTCTGCTTTCGGATCAAGTCATGATCCCAGGGTCCTGAGATCAAGTCCCGAATCGGGCTCTCTGCTCAGCAGGGAGCCTGATTTCCCCCCTCTCTTTGTCTGCCTCTCTGCCTACTTGTGATCTCTGTCTGTCAAATAAATAAAATCTTTAAAAAATTATTAAAAAAAAAGACATTATGCCTAGCATTGGGCTTCATGAGTCAACAGAAAAACTTATCCCAGTGAGCTCAGCGACTTGTGAAGGACATAGATGTGTGAACATTAAACATACACAGAGTACTTAAGAGTTCTAATGGAGGTGGTCAAAGACAAAATCACCAACTTTGGGGCACCTGGGTGGCTCAGTGGGTTGAGCCTCTGCCTTCGGCTTGGGTCATGATCTCAGGGTCCTGGGATGGAGCCCCGCATCGGGCTCTCTGCTTGGCGGGGAGCCTGCTTCCCCGTCTCTCTCTGCCTCCTCTCTGCCTACTTGTGATCTCTCTGTCAAATAAATAAATAAAATCTTAAAAAAAAAAAAAATCACCAACTTTACCCCAGACAGCTTCTCAGGAACAGAGGCAACCAGAAGGCATTCCTTTTTTTTTCCCTCTTCTTATTTTTTTTTTTTAAGATTTTATTTATTTATTTATTTGAGGGAGAGGGAGAGAGAGAAAGAGAGAGGGAGAACACCAGCTGGCAGGCAGCAGGGGGAGCAGGAGCAGAGAGAGAAGGAGAAGCAGACTCCCTACTGAACCCTGAGCTGTATTTGATCTGAGGATCCTGAAATCATTTCCTAAGCCAAAGGCAAATGCTTAAACAACCAAGCCACCCAGCTGCCCTCCAGGAGGCATTTCTTAAAAGAAAGGTTTCTGGGGGTGCCTGTTCTCAGTGGGTTAAAGCCTCTGCCTTCGGCTCAGGTCATGATCCCAGGGTCTAGGGATCGAGCCCCGCATCAGGCTCTCTGCTCAGCAGGGAGCCTGCTTCCTCCTCTCTCTCTCTCTCTCTCTACCTGCCTCTCTGCCTACTTGTGATCTGTCTGTCAAATCAATAAACAAAATCTTAAAAAAAAAAAAAAAGATTTCCCGAGCTACATCTTTGAGAATAATAGCAACTCACGTTGCAGCAACAGTTCAGGCAATGAGTGAGAAATCTTGGTAAAAAGATCAACTTGGATGCCTGGGTGGCTCCATTGGTTAAGGGTCTGCCTGCAGCTCAAGTCATGATCTCAGGGTCCTGGAATCGAGTCCCACATCAGGCCCCTTGCTCATCAGGGAACCTGCTTCTCCCTCTGTCTGCTGATCCCCCTGTTTGTGCTCTCTCCCTCTCTCTCTCTCTAACAAATTAATTAATTAATTAACTAATTTAAAAAAAAAAAAAAGAGCAACTTGTGCCAAAGCACTGAATGTGAGTGGCAAGATGTGATTGGGGAACTGAACACAGCGCTGGGCTGGGGGCGGCAAGATGCACGTGCAGCTGTAGACTCGAGGCGGGACCGGTCATGCTAATCACTCTGCCTTAATACAGTACTGAGCTTCTGGAAGAGGGAAAAGCTTTGAGAAATACCTGTTTCCCATGAGAATTATCAATATGTTGAACAAATAAGTGATCAGGGCTGATCTCTATAAGTCTTCATTATTCCCTGACAGTAAGCACTGTTTTTCTTCAAAACCGCCTTGTTTCAGGTGATTTCTTGGAGGCACAGGCAGCCGAGACAGCTGAGGTTGACGAGATGTCTGAGAGAGAGAGAGAGAGAGAGAGAGAGAGAGAGAGAGAGAAGAGAGAAAGAAAGAACAAGAGAGAGAGAGAGAGAGAAAGAGAGAGTGCGCAGGGTCCTCTTAGTGTGGGGTCTTGGGCTCTGGAATGTTAACCAGATGTTCTGACAGAGCTCTGGTTTGTTTTCCTTCTGACCATAGTTCTCACTTTATCTGGGAATGGAGGCTGGAAGTGAAGGGGCTTGCAGGAGTTCTAGGAACCGTGAAAGGAGGGAGATGAAAGCGTTGGCTTTTTAAATCTTGACTTCCGTTCCAGATACCAGTGCTGATCTTCCTTCACTGCTCCGAAAGCAGTCCACAGCTTCAGTTGGAAAAATAACATTTTCCAAAGCTTTTGAGCAGCACTGGTGGGATCATTTGGAACAGAATGGGCTTGTGCACCAGCAAGAGCCAGAGATAAAATTTATTGCAGTAACAGCCCTTTCTATGTGTTAAGCGCTACGCTAAACATTTTACAAACATGAGGTCATTTTTTTTTTCCCTCACAGTAATTCCATAAGGTAGGTACTACTTTTCCTAGTTTGCTGATTAGAGAGCTGTGCTTTGAGAAGTTAAGTGGTTTCTCAGGCTTCACCCTACAGTCTGCCTGTGTAAGAGCAAGGATTTAGACTCGAGTCTGGCTGATTCTAAAGCCCGCCCTCTGTAAATAAAGAGGCAGTTTTACATAGAGGAAAGAGCACTTTTTAAGGAGTCAGTCTGGATCTAACCTCTCCTTCTGACACTTAATTTGCTGTGAAATCTGGGTTAGGCCATTTACTCTGTCTCTTGGCTTCCCTACATGCAAAATGGGGTTAATAATAATTTTATTTACCACAGATGCTTCTTATGGAAATCAATGGAATACATGTATATAAAAGAGATTTGATGTTTGTTGTCAAGTGCTAAGTAAAAAATTTATACATCTTAAATTTCTTTCAAAGCCTCAGTCTTCTTACCTATAAATTTGGGATAATACCGGTGCTGCGTATCTCACATGGATATTGGAAGAAACAACCAAGATGATCTATGAGGAAGTACTTTATAAGCTGTAAAGTATTATACAAATGAGGTAATGTGCAAGCAATCACCTTATAATTCTAATAGGCTGTAAAGGATTATAGTGATTACTGTCAGTTCCTCTGAGACTAATAACATGTATCACTAGTTAATATTCTCTCACTTTTATTAAGTTCCTTTGATTGCTGTGGCATATATATGTTTCAAGTAACTTGGCGTGGAACTTCCTCCTATCCAATTCTCCCCCTCCCAGCCCCTCTGCCGCTATAAAACAAGATGACGCCATTATGAAAGCAGCAGCCTGTTCTTTGAATGACCTGCCCAAGTCAGGGCTTCATGTATTACATATCCTAAGATCTGCACATGCATTAATACTATAAAAGAGGTTTTGTGTGAGAGACAAATACAAACACCATGAGGTCACTTCTTCCAGAATATAACAGGATGCAGACTCTTGGAAGAAAATAGTATAAATGTCCTTTCGGAAAATTTTGTCTCTGAGCTCAGAACACATTATAAATTTTTCCAGAACCCTCCAACATACAGTGCATCAAACAGAGTGCCTTTTCTTTTCTTCCCATTATTTCTTTCTCTTTTTAAGTGCCATTTTCAGAGAAAGGAGGAATAGCTGGGAGGAGTTCTGGTGGCTAATAATTTCCAATGTCAAATTCTGCTCTTAGGGCCCCACACTTTGCAGAGGGATCATTGTAGTGGGTCCAAAATCAAGGCCCCTGGCCCACTTTTCCAGCTGGGTGAATAGTTCAATTTTTCAGCCCTCTTCATCTGCCAAGAAGGTCAGTATGACATGCCGTTAAGTAAATATTGAAGTAGAAATCAGGAGAGCTGGCTCTATTGAATAATTCTACAAACAACTGTAGTATGACAAAATAACTACTTTTAATGAGGTCTGATAAGTGCCTGACACCCCTCCACAGAAGCTTAACAAGCAGTGTTGAATGATGAAAAAATATATATAATAATGTAAAATACTCAGTAACCAGTGAACAAAATTTCAATGCAAGCAAGCATCTGATCTCTGTACTTCTAAATTTCTGGTAGCTCTGGCTATAGTATATGACTTGTTTTTTAAATAAGGGGAGGACTCCAGAGAAGGCATAAGATCCACGAGTTGATTTCCAGCTGGTTACCTCCACGATGCTGTGCTGCCCTTGTGGTGAGTGAATTACCCTCTCTGAACTTCAATGTCCCCATCTATAAATGAATCTAGGTAACCTATTCTGTATCCAGCTCTGAGGATCACTTGTAGCTCTGTGATTCTACTCCTCCACTACAACACATAACGTTCAACCCTAGACCTTGAGTATTCAGTAATCGCTCAAAGCTAAATCCACTCCGGGAAGAGACATCAAACACACAAGAAGCTGTAGAGTGTCGCCTGACAGATAATACTGTCATCATTTCCTTTGGTGTCTTATTCAAGCATTTGGTTAACTATTGACTCCTTATCCAGAAACCCTAAGTAGCAGGTTGACGTCTTTTGCTTTCATTTCACACCCTGAGTAATCAATTTTGTTAATTAGCATTAATAACTAATTATTATTATTTTCAATGGATAATTAATTATTACATTTTATTGGAAGACTCAAAGACTATGATTGTTGATCTTCAGACTTTTCTCTCTAGACTAGTGGTTTTCACTCATGATTGCACATTAATGTTATATAGCTTTAAAACAGAAGGATTTGGCAGGGGTAGGGGGCATCTGGGTGGTGCAGTTGTTTGAGACTCCTGATTTTGGCTTAGGTCATGGTCTCAGGGTCCTGAGATCAAGCTCTGCATCAGGCTCCTTGCTCATCACAGAGTCTGCTTGGGATTCTCTCTCCCTCTTACTCTACCCTCCTTATTCTGCCCCCTATCATGTATGTGCTCTCTCTCTCTCTCTCAAATAAATAAATTTAAACAAAAGATAGGATTTGGGGCCTATTCAGTGAGACTTGATTTAATTGGTCTGATTTAATCAGAGTAGAGTCCAGGCATTTAAAAAAAATTATTCAAGTGATTCTACTATGTAGTCAGGGTTGAGTGCTACTAGAACAGAGTCTCTTAAATTTTAATGTACAAATAAATCATGTAGGAACCTTGGTCAAGTGAAGATTCTGATTCTATAGGTATGAGGCAGTGTCTGGGATTCTATATTTCTAATAAATTCCTAGGTGATGTTGATGCTTTGACCCTTACCACTAGAAGTGTGGTCCATGGACCAGTAGCATTAGCATTATCTAGAAGATGTTAGAATGCAAAATCTCAGGACTCATCCCAGATCGACTGTATTAGCATTAACCAAAGAAACAGAACCAACAGGAGAAAAATACAGATAAAGAGATTTCTTTGTAAGAAATTGGCTCATATGATTTCAGAGGTTGAGAGTTCCCAAGACCTAGGAGAGCCAATGATGTTCCAGTCTGGGTCTGAAGGCCTAAGAACCAGGAAAGCTAATGCTACAGTTCTAGTCTAAAGACCAGCATTCCAAGTGTTGGAGGAAAATGTTTCAGTTTGACTCAGAAGGCAGGAAAAACCAATGTCCCAGCTCAAGGCGGTCAAGACTGGAAGAATTCCCTCTTATTCTAGGGAGGATCAGTCTTTTGGATCTATTCAAACTTTCAAACAATTGGATGAGGGCTACCCACATTAAGGGAGGGCAATCTGCTTTACCTAGTCTAGGAATTCCAGTGCTAATTATATCCAGAAACACCTCATAGAAACCCCCAGTATTATATTTGATCAAATACCTGTCCACCCCTTGGCCCCATCAAGTTGCCACATAAAATTAACCATCACATCTACTGAATCAGAGTGTGTTTTTTTAAACAGATTATGCATATGCATACATATAATGCACAAATGAAATATGTGAAACACTGCACTGTAATAACAATTCTCAAATTTTTCCATTGACTGCTTTACACTCTTAAAAATTATTGTAGAACTCTAAGTACTTTTGTTTATATAGTTATGTCTATTGATATTTCCTATACTAGAAATGAATACTGAGTATTTTTTAAATTACGTATTTATTCATGAGTTTTAAATAACAACCTATTATATGTTAACATAAACAACACATTTTAATGAAAACTAACCATATTTTTTGAAAATCAAAACCTTGTGAGTATAACCTTGTTATACATCTTTGCAAATCTCTTTAATGTCTAGTTTAATAGAAAGCAGCTGGATACTTGTACTGGCTACTTGCTTCTGAATTTAATATGTGGCAATATTGTACATTATGTAGACTCTGAAAAACTGTACTCTACTCCCATAGAATAATGAGTGAGAAAAGACAAATAACACCTTAATATTATTGTAAAAGTTGTTTTAATCTTGAACACTCCCTGAAAATGTCTCTGAGATTTCCAGGGTTTCTGGGATGACACTGTGAGATATCTCTTGTAGAGACAATCTGTATAACTCCTTCCAAAACAATCAACTTGGATCTCATCAGCAAACTTGCCACAATTCTACTGAAATCTGGGGCAATTACAGTATTTTCTGGAGGAAGCCAGCCCCTTTTACCACCAGCAAATTACACAGTACTGCCAGCAGTCTCAAAGACCAATGATTAGAAAGTCAGCTTCGCAACCTACTAATCCCTCATTGTACAGAAAGTTTTCTCAACTCCAGTGCTGTTGATATTTTGAGTCAAAAAATTCTTTGCTGTTGGGGGCTGCCCTATGTATTATGGAATGTTTAGCAGCATCCTTGGCCTCACCCACCATTTCCCTATTGTGATAACCAAAAATGTCTCCAGACATCACCGTATGTCCCCTGGATGGCAATATTATGCCTAACTAAGAAGCACTGCTTAGACTAAGAAAAACAGTGTGGTGGGGTTGGGGGCAGGTAAGGGTAGGAGTCAAGGCTCTGGGCTCTGATGTTGTCATCTATGTGAATGGTAGAACCTTGAACTGAGATAGGGAATAAAAGGGGAAGAAATGTCTTGAGAGGAAAAACAACAAATTCAAGTTCATGGTGCTGATTTTGAAATATCTAAGGGCTCTCTCTGCATGGTTAGAATGTGAACAGAATTATCAAAGGAACTGCTCCCAAAAGACTAGGAACAGAGGTTCTCCAGAGTCACAGTGTAACTTTCAGAGAACATCCTGTGATTGGGTATAAAAAAGAAATTCTTTTCATTTGTTTCTTATGTTCCAGGCACTTCGTAAGACCTCTTATAAGTAAGAGGTCTAGCTAGTGTGGCCCTTCTACTGATGAGAAACTGTGATTAAGAGAAATTGAGTAACTATTTAAGTAAAAAACTCATGAGTCTGACTCTGGAATCATAAGACTCTCTATAACCTCTTTCTTTTCTCTCTCTCTTCTTTCTTTCATTCACCAAATAAAAATGGCCACCATGTTCCAGAAGATATGTATGCTTCTGGTATATACTAGGATAATGGAAAGATACAGTCTTTGTCCTTTATGGAGTTTTCAGTCTAACAGCAAAGATAGAAAATTAAACAAGGGATACTAAAGTATGTTAATTGCCATTGAGAAATCACAGGGCCATAGGAACGTGTGGTAAGACCGCTTAGTCCAGTCTCCAAAGGGGACATGGTCAGCAAAGCCTCCGTATAGGAAGTGATGTTTAAGATAAAATCTTAATGATGAGTAAGAATCAGAAAAAGGGGAGGGGAATTAGTATTTGAATCTGAGTGAATATTGCGTCTCTATTTTTGCTGTTCTTTTTAAGTCTCCATTCTTCCATTTTGTTTAATCTTTTAACCTAATGACATTAATTGCATTTTGTTAATATATAACTTAAATATGTGGTTGTATTTATTGAAAGTACCTTCCTCTGAATTTCCTTTAAATTATAACAGGAAAAGCAATACAGCATGATGAAGCTTTGAAGCCTAGATTCAAATCTCAGAATTTGTAACATCGAGGCATTCAGTAAGACATTTCCTCAAAAATTTTCACTTATAAAACGGCAACAGGCTATAGTAAAGACCATATAAAATAATATACATGGAAATACTTTTGCAAATGTAGGCTTTTATTAATAACTGGACTATTATTCTACCAGGTCGAAGGATCAACATGAGGAAAGTCATGAAATGGGAACACGAAAGTCATGCTTGAGCAAAAGCAAATAACTCATATTAGCTGGAGCCTTGAGATTTGATGCAAGAAAAGACTGAAAAGCAAGTTTAGTCAGGCTGGTTGTGGGTCTTAAATATCAGAGGGCTTACTAAATTTAATAGGCAATTTATCCCATATAGATGATTACCCTTTATTGCTTTGACACCAAAGCAAGAGCCAGTGTTTTCTGGGGAACTTACTGCATCTAGCAGTATCTATAAAGCTTTTATAAATAACAATATATAATATGCTGTCATTTTCACAGCTGATTCAGAAGCAGTATAAATATTTCTTCAGTTTCCAAGTATGCTTAATTGGAAGTTGGGCTCTAGAAAACTAACAGATGCAATAATATTTCTAGGGTGCAGAAAGAGAAATATAAATGGTAAGTTAATTGAGAAATATTTTAAGATTTTCCAGACTGTGGCATGTAGTTGTCCAGCTAAGCCACTTGTGTGCACTTGGGGGAGTGGGGTTTGGGGGTGAGAGGGTCACAACAACCAGAGACTCAAGGACCAAGAATGTGGCCTCGATGAATTTGCACTGATATAATGGAGGACGCTGAGGTGAACACAGGTCAAGATGTGGAGAAAGCAGTTGTGAATTAAGAGTCCGCAGAGAGGGGACACCTAGAGGCTATAGAATGTTCTGGTCTCAGACACAGAGAGAGGATCTGATTGAAAAACCTCTTAAAAAAAATGTATAGTCCAGGAGAGAGGCATTGTCACACATTCTGGGGGTAGTTTAGAGAAGTCACAGGAGACCAGAAATGCATCTAGTGTTGTATAAAGAACCTGGGTCTTGGGGTGCCTGGGTGGCTCAGTGGGTTAAAGCCTCTGCCTTCGGCTCAGGTCATGATCCCAGGGTCCTGGGATCGAGCCCCACATCAGGCTCTCTGCTCAGCAGGGAAACTGCTTCCCCCTCTCTCACTGCCTGCCTCTCTCTCTCTCTGCCTGCCTCTCTGCCTATTTGTGATCTCTGTCAAATAAATAAATGAAATCCTAAAAAAAAAAAAAAAAAAAAAAAAAAGAACTTTGGTCCTACAGGCAGAACGCATACTTCTGAGGCCCAGCTAGTAACTATGAGCTAAAGTTTTCCACAAGTCATTTCACCACCCTGGGACTTATTTTCACCATCTGTAAAATGGAACAAAATTAGAGTCTTATCCACAAGGTTGTTGTGAGAGAGAATAATATTACATCCTCAAAGACTTCTGTGCATTTGAGGTATTATATAAAATATAAGTTGCAGACCAGAGAACTCAATAAACAATGTTATTAGAAATAGGAAATGACTGATTTCATTTTAACTTTTTAAATAGTATATATGTATTTTTGGTATTTGGAGCACATTAACTTCTTAGGCTCTAAGCTACCCAAATTTTATTATAAACACCTACAGTTTCTTCCCAACAAAATTAAAAAAAAATTTCCATTTGAACAGTATAATAAATCTCAAATAAAAATGTAATTTAGTAATTAAAAAAGAGGAGGCATGAATTGATGGCTCACACTACATATTAAGTCAAACACAGGGTTAAAAATGCCCAACGTATGGTCCTTGCACAAAGTGTGGTTTGGACTTAGAATCCTTTTTCTAATGAGAAAGAGAGAGGAAGAGCCTAAAGTTCAGAAAGTATTTAAAACTATCTCTAAAAGTCATTTCTATTTCAGGGATGTACATTCAGTGTACCTCCTTCACTGTGAAATAGGTTTCTGGGATAGGCAGAACCTCGGCCCATAATATTTTCCATCAAGAAGCTAGATGTCTGGAAGTGAATCTTCTGAGACATATGGTATGAGACATTTATTAGAGTTTTACATGCATAGTCATAGTGCTCACTAGAAAGCCTTGACTATTTTAAAAAGTCTTTTGAGTCCTAGAGAATGTCCATTTCTTCACTGCCTTGCCAACACGCAACATTACAAATCTTTTCTTAAACTTTAAAATTCTATGAGAGGGTAAACTATTCTTACTATTATATTTTCCATTTCTTTGAAAATTAGTGGAGTTTTATTCTTAAGAATTTTGCTCAATGTTGTGAATAAAACTACTTGGTCAGTAGGTATTCACATTGTTTACTTATAAGATACTTACAAATCTTTTCTCATTCTTTTGCAAATAATGTGAAAATGTCTGTTTCCATGCAACCTGAGTATTATGTTTTCCAATACTCACCTCAAATGTTAAAGAGAAAATCTTATAAGAAAAAAATGGTTTGTGGGCAGTGTATGTGCTATGGTGAGTGCTGTGGAATGTGTAAGCCTGATGATTCACAGACCTGGACCCCTTGGGCTAATAATACATTATATGTTAATAAAAATAATTTTTAAAAAAAGGCTTAGTTTCTTTCCTTAGTAGGAAAGAAATTATTTGAATGAAATTGAGATAAACATTTCTAAAGGTTAACTTATGAGAAATAAAAAGGGAAGGGATTCGCCTATCTGCAGAATGAATTCATTCCTGGGAGGGTAGAACAAAGGTAAATAAAGACAGGAATTTGGAATGAAAAAAGTGAAAAAAATCAGATCTTTTTATTTTTTTTTCTTTTTCTACATCTTTAATATTCTTAGAGTAAATTTTTATTGCTTTTTTATTATTATGTTCAATTAAACCAAGATACAGATCATACAGATGAAAAAGTAATACAAGAATCAGAATTAAGGAAATACAAAAGTAGAATTAGGAAAAACTCTAAAATGAACTGTCTATAATTTGTTCCATGTACCCGATGACCAATAAAAGAAAGGTACTATATTCCAGTACTAGATTCCAGGACCTTCTCTTCTTTCATGATCTGGTGTTTTGCCACTTTCCATTCTGAACTTAACCCTTGATTTTGTGTCCATCTTGTGACCTCTCTTCTGCCCTTTGGACTTGGCATGGGAACTTGGATTTCTTGGCTTTGAACTTTGTTGAACACTGAAGACTTTGACTCATACCCACCTTTTCAATTCCATGCTCTTGGATTCCTTGGGGAAATATTCTTTGGGTCATAATAACTTTGCCTTTATTTTAGACCACCAAGTTCATGAGCAGCAGTCACACTGGGCTGCTGCAAGAGTATATCTGGATAGTTTGGGCAAAGGAGGTAGTGACAGGTAAAGGTATAGGCCTTGCTGATAGAAAAGATTACCTGAGCCTTGAATTTTTTCTTCATTGGTACACAAACATATAGATCACAATGACTCTTAGTAGTAGTAATTATCTCTCATAATCCCTAAGCATGACTCTGTATCTTCATCACATGGGATTCCAAATGTAAACAAAGGCCTTCAACTCCACGTTTACTCACCTAGGTCCTTCAGGGTATAGCTAGAATACTACCTCCTTTATGAAGGCTTCCTTGATTCACCCAGGCTGTTAGTTACTCTCCTCTTTGCCCTTCTACAGTTGTTTGAAGAAGTGAATAGTTAGTGCCGTGTTAGTTTGTAATGTTTCCAACTAAATATGCCTCCCCACAGCAATACTACGAATTCCTTCTGCTTCACCAAACCTAGCCAACTGCCCTGCATATCATAAGCCCTAGGTAAATCCTTCCTACATAAATGCTGGGCGATGCTGGTGACGAAAGCAAAACAAGAACTATCACCTTAATTCCACAGAGTGGATGAAGTATTGACATGTAAGAGACACAGAGGGCTGCCCAAGGGCAACATCAAATCTTAGACTCAAGTCCAGAGTCTCTGAAACTCATCTTGGCAACGTTTTTCCCTTCACAATACAATCTTCAAATCGAAATGGAATAGTAGAACGCTTAAACAGCGAAGCCCTAAAGAACTAGTGGTCAAAAGCTTAGACATGCTGAACCAGGACATGAAAAGTATACTGTGTTTCTGTTCCCAAAGCAAATGTTTCTTTTCTTTTCTTTTCTTTTTTTCGATTTTATTTATTTATTTGACAGACAGAGATCACAAGCAGGCAGAGAGAGGAAGGGAAGCAGGCTCCCTGCTGAGCAGAGAGCCCGATGTGGGTCTCGATCCCAGGACCCTGAGACCCTGACCTGAGCCAAAGGCAGAGGCTTAACCCTCTGAGCCACCCAGGTTCCCCTCCCAAAGCAAATGTTTCTAAGGTTAACATTTTACTTCCTTTTAATTACATATGAGGAAATAGTATATTCTCCCCTGAGCTTGTGCTGAGGGATGAGGTAGTAAACACTCAGTTTGTAAAACTCAGGACTTGTGGCTTCAAAGAAGTTCCAGACTAGTGAAAAGATTCACAGATTAGGAATCTTTTGTTGTTGTTGTTAAGTTTTGCAAGTCTATTGGTATGCATTTATGGCTATGTTCAGTGTGTATAATGTTTTGTCTGTATTTTAAATGGAAATTCCTTAGGGAAGTTGCACAAAGAAGGTTAATCTAATATTTCTCCCCCTTCACAAATTAAGGAAAAAATGCAGAGGTTATAGAGCAACTCAGGGACAGAGTCCCCATGTTCCAACCTTTTCTTGGCTCACTGAACTGGATAATGGGACAAAGAGCTGTTTTATGACTCCGCCTCCTCTTCTCTCCACGGTGCTTTGCAGGCTCTTATTCTGTGCAATGGAGCATATTCATTTAGAAATGTCTGTGCAACATTCAGAGTGGAACTGGTGCTCTCAAGGCATGCCTTCGAAGTGCGACAGACCCCCAGCCTTCAAACAACACACCCTCATTGAGATTAAAGCTCTGTCACTGATCTCTCACCTACCGCTGTCCACTCCCTGACCCCCACAGCCATGCTCTAAACCTCTTCAGCTCTTTCTGGCTGGCGCTCACCTCTTCTCCTTCCACCTCACTGGAATTTCTTTCACCTGTCCTCCAGGATAAATTTCAGACACCTTAATGTGGCTCAGGAGGCCTCGATGGTTTGTCCCTGTGTCTCACCACCTTCATTTTCCCTCAGTCCTTTGTGTATTCTGTGCTCCATCCAGCCCATACAACTTAATGTAAGCAACTTGCCTCTCTCCTGTCCTGTTCTCTGACCCGCGTAATGCAACAACCTCTACTAGGAACATCCATTTATTTTACTCCCCACCCCATCCCTTCTCCTTTCACCTTTAGCCTGAATGACTCCTACTTGTGCTTCTGCCTTAGCTAATGTACCAATTTCTTCAGAAAGCCTGCTGAGCCCTGGAAGGTGAGTTAGGGCTCAAGTGCTGGGCTGGTTGACAACTGATGTTTTTCCTAGTTAATACAAGTGGCGTGGTCTTAAAGTTGTACGTTGTTTCTTCTATTATACTCTCAGTAATTTGAGTCCAAAGACTCATTGTACTCATATGTACTCATTGTACATAGTACACCTTCAATATATATTAGTTGAAAAAATAAAGGATCTAACCCATGAGTAAAGGATTGATATCAAAGAGGTCTCAGTAAATTGAAGTTATATTAAAGTTATGTATATCATCTATGAGAATTAGCATATCTAGAAAGACTAACACATCCCTAGCTCTCACCTGGGACATACAAATATCACAGGATAGGGGAATTTGACCACATCATTATAGAAATTTTGCAAATGTTTGTTTTTGCTGTTTTTCACTGGAAGTAGAGCTGAAGACCACAGTGGAACTCTGAAGAACAAAGCAGCTTAAAAACAATTCTTAGCATTTTCTCAATTTTACCAATGCTCAGGTTTTACTCTGACTTTGTCTTTAGATGTTATCAACCAGAGGAACCCAAGGCTAAAGTGTTTTGGCATTAGTTAAATAACCACATTTTTATTAAATGAAAAATGAGTCAGAGGCTATAAATGAGTTTCTGGTAATGGTTTAGGGACATGCTTCTCCAACTTTAGTAGGCATGAGAATTCTGGAGAAGCCTCGAGATTCCCCAGTCCCCACACTCAAAAGTACTTGGATTATGTCTTATGAATTTTTATTTATAACAAGCTCTCAAGGGAAGCAGATGCTAGCAGTTCACTGATCATTGCCTAGAAATGGTTAGGCAACAATCAACAGTTATTTATTGAGGGTTTACAGTGTGAGAGACACATCAAGTAGGTCAATATCCTGCCAAAAGGGTATGCAATCAATTCCACAAATATTTATTGTCTACCGTGCCACCAAGTGCTGGCTTACACACTGGGATTCAGATATAAATAAGAAGCCATCTCTGCTCTCAAAGGGCTCCCAGGGTAGCAACAGAAACTGACACTGGTTAATGAGAGTCTGATACAGGCTATGGCTGTTGAGATATGTAGTTTGCCTTCAGTAGAGCATGGGCTAATGTATATGATGGGTGAAAATAGAAAAGGGAGTTTCAGACCAGAGCAGGAAGGGCTTCAAATCTCATCTTAAGGAACATGTTCATGATTTTGTTTGCCATGGGGGAAACAAGATTTTTTTTTTTAAGAGGAATAATATTAATAGCTTCCTGGAACACTGACAGTATTTTCTAATAGCAATCTGCATGGTTATATGGACGAACTGAGGATAGAGACAGAGACTAGTGAGGAAAGGATTGTTATTACTCCAGCAAGAAGTAATGAAAACATAAAGTGGGGAATGGTTGTAAAATTGCCATTTGAATACAAATAAATAGCCCCCTTCAGGCCAGTGATAGAAATCCTGGGGCTTTCTCATTCCTCAAGAATATTTCAGGCCCTATGAAGGCCTTATAAACCAATCTGTTGGCTCTTTCTTCTAGCTGAAATAAAGGGAGACATCAAATCCATTTTGTTTATTAACATATTCCTAGTACATAATAAAGTTCCTGGAGGGACGCCTGGGTGGCTAAGTTGGTTAAGCCTCTGCCTTCGGCTCAGGTCATGATCCCAGAGTCCTGGGATCGAGCCCTGCATTGGGCTCCTTGCTCAGCGGGGAGCCTGCTTCTCTTGCTGCCTCTGCCTGCCTCTCTGCCTGCTTGTGTGTACTCTCTCTCTCTCTCTCTGGCAAATAAATAAAATCTTAATAAATAAATAAATAAATAAAGTTCCTGGAGCATACTACTGCTAAATATATGCTGACTTATTGCCAAGCTGGAAAAGGTCCTGGTGTCACCTAAACTCACCCATGTATTAGTTGTTCACAAACAGCAAAACTGAGACCAAAAAAGAAGGGTCAACTGAAATCAGACATCTGGCTACCAGTAAAAGCAGGACTAGAACCCACATGTCTTGACTTCTAGTCCAGTGATTTTACCTATCACACCAAGCATCAATCGGGCTTCTATTAAAATTGATGCTGTATCCGGGATAATGAGTTACTCCTGCATGACCTCATTGTTTTCTGTTTGTCTGCCCCATGCTGCGGTCTGGCAGACAGCAACTCATTTAAGTCATCTGCTTCCAGCCAATGGCGCTCTTGACTAAAACAATAAAATGTGTTTTTCTCCAATCTGTATCCCACTTTGAGTGGTTTGTTTTTCTCTGCCCTGTATTTCACTACAAGTCACTGCAACTTAATTCCACAAGCATTTCAAACGGAGAAAATAAAGTGGTTTAACAAGCAAGAACTGCTGAGGGATATTAAATTCTCAAACCACATCTTCAGTGCAAAAATGTATCACATGGAGAATGCGCTGGAGTCTCTTGGCCAAGCCTTGTAAAATGCCTCTGTTGTGAATGTCCCTGGCCATGTCCCCAGTAAAGCCCCTCAGTAAATGTACCGCCCTCCCTCGCCATGTAGGTTCTGGAGAGAATAAAGGGGAAGGGAGCAGTAGTACTGGAATTCCCGAGGGGAAATTTTCCAGGTTCCTACCATTTGCAGTTCTCCATCTGTGCAATGCTGTGCTTATGTATATGCTTCACAGTAATACAGAGCTTCTCATATTTAAGAGAAGAAAAAGCACTGGTTTGTAATTCCAAAGTCAGAGACGTTGGTCACTACTCACAGAATGTGTGGCCTCAAATATACTCTAACTGAGTTCATTTTTTTATACGTTAAAGGAAACAATAATATCTCACTGATTCATTAAGAACATTTTGGAAGAAATGTATATATGTGCAACACTTGGGAAGTTTTGAAACAGTCATGTATTTAAACATTTACTGGGTTGACTGGGTGGCTCAGTAGATTAAGCATCTGCCTGCAGCTTAGGTCACGATCCCAGGGTCATGGGATGGAGCCCTGCATCGGACTCCTTGCTCAGCAGGGAGTCTGCTTCTTCTTCTTGCTGCTCTCCCTGCTTGTGCATGTTCTCCCTCTCTCTGACAAATAAATAAATAAAACCTTTAAAAAATTAATAAGAAAAATCAATGTCCACCTAGATGATTTCAATGTGGTCTTATCATTGCTGGTAAGGTATGAAGGTGGGCGATCTTTTTAGTAATTTGTCCAAGGCTTTCTAGTATCACTAACTTATATGTTTATATTTCCTTTTAACTAGATGTTTAGTGCTATAAAATTCCCTTCTTAAATATTGCTTTAGTGGCATCCCACAAATGTTGAGGATGTTTTCATTTTTATTCAATTCAAAATACTTCCTAATTTCCTTTTTGAAATCTTTGACTCCTATAGACTATTTAGAAGTATAGAATTTAATTTCTAAATACAAGAAACTTTTGCGGATATCTTTTGCTGATTAATATCTAATTTAATTCCATATTAAATTTAATTTTATTCCATATTAACATACACTGTAAGATGTGAATCCTTTTAAATTTGTTCATATTTGTTTTATGACCCAGAATATAGTCTATCTTGTCAAGTTTTTTGTGTATAACACTTAAAGCATTCTTCCCTTTTTAGTAGAGTGTTCTGTAAATGTCAGATTAAGTTGGTTGATAGTGTTGTTTGAGTTTTATATATGTTTACTGAATTTGTGTCTACTTATTCCATCAATTATTGAAAGAGGAGAAATAAAATCTTCTACTAAATATGAAATTTGTTGACTTCTCCTTACCTTTGTATCAGTTTTCTTTTTTTCTTCTTTCCTTTTGAAGCTATATTTTTAGGCACATAAAAGTATAGGATTATTACGTCTGTTTGATTAATTAAACCCTTTGTCATTACGAAATGGCCTTCGTTTTCCCTGGTAATATTATTTGCTCTGAAATCTTTGTCTGGTGTTAATATAGACATTACAATTTTCTTCAGATTTGGTATTAGCTAGTTATAAATATCTCTGTCATTTTGTCTTCATATTAAAATTAGTTTCTTTTAAGCAGCATATAGTTGGCACTTATTTTTTATACAGTTTGACAATCTCTGCCTTTTAGTTGGTACGTTTAGACTATTTACATTTAATGAGATTGTTAATATTTTTAGGCTTCAGTTTTCATCTCGCTTTTTGTTCTCTATTTGTCACCTCTTCTTTGTTCTTTTCCCTTCATTTTTCTGCCTTCCTTTTGGTATTTATTATGATTCCATTATCTCTCATCTGTTGTCTTATTAACTACAACTCTTTGGTTTGTTATTCCAACAGTTTCTTTACCTTATCACAATCTATACCTCCCAGTGATATTATACCATTTCATAGATGAGCACTTTATAAACATATACTTCCATTTCTCCTGACCTTCATGTTATTACTGTCATACACATTATTTATATACATATTATAAACAGCAGTCTACATTGATGATATTTTTGTTTAAACAGCTAATTATCTTTTAACTAGAATTAAGAGATAATTTCACAAAATCACATGTATTTAACTCATACAGTTACCATTTCCAGGCTTCTTAATTCCTTTCTTTTTATCTAGTATCTTTTTTTTCTTCCTAAGAACTTACTTTAACATTTCTTGTAAAAGTCTACTGACAATAAATTCTTTAAGGTTTTGTATGTTTCTAAAAGCCTTAATTTTGCCTTAATTTTGAAGGATATTTTCATTAGTTATAAAATTTTAGGTTCACGTATTTTTCTCTGAATACATTCAAGATGCTACAACATTGTTGTCCTCTTTACATTGTTTCCTACAAGAAATCTTCTGTTATCCTTCTTTTTTCCTTTGTACATAACCTGTCCTTTTCCTCTGGATTTTTAAAAAAAGGTTTACTTATTTATTTGTCAGAGAGAGAAACACAGCACAAGCAGGGGGGCGGCAGGCAGAAGGAAAAGCCAGATCCCTCCCAAGCAAAGACCCCAATGTGAGACTCGATCCCAGGACCCCGGGATTATGACCTATGTCAAAAGCAGATGCTAAACCAACTGAGCCACCCAAGTGTCCCTTTTCCTCTGGATTTTAAGATTTTCTTTTGTTATTGGTTTGAAGCAATTTGGTTATTATGTGTCTTGGTGTAGCTATCTTCATGATTCTTATATTTGAGGTTTACTGAGCTTATTGAATATGTAAATTTATAGCTTTCACCAAAGTTGAAAAAATTTGGTTATTATGTCTGCAAATATTATTTTTTGTCCAACCTTTTCCCTCTTTCAGGGCCTTGAGTCATATGTAAATTCAGTAGCCTGACATTCTCCTACAGACCCCTGATGTTGTGTCTTTAAAATTTTTTTCTTTTTTACATTTCATTTTGATAGTGTCTATTCTTAGGAGTTGGATTCACTATTATATCATCTGTTATGTCTAATCTGTCATTAATCTGTATAATGTATTTTTCATCTCAGACATTTTAATTTTATCTCTAGAAATTCAATTTGGGTCTTTTACAAATAACTTGCATGACTCTACCTAATAAAACTAGGATTTCCTCTAGGTTTAGAACACATAAAATACAATTATAATTATTTTAATGTCATGTCCTTTTTAATAATTTTAAAACATGTGTCAGTTCTTGTTTGGTTTTGACTGGTGAGTTTTTCTCTTCTTTACAGATCATATTTTTTTTATCTTATTTTGTTTTGTTTTGCATGTCAAGTAATTTTTGATTGGATCACAATATAAATTTTATCAATTTTACACTGAGTGTGTGTTATGAGTTTGTATTCCTCTAAAAAGATATCTTTATGTTCTAATCCCCAGTACCTCAGGTTGTGACCTTATTAGAAAAATATTTAAGAGGCATCAAATTAAAATGAGGTCTTTGGGTTGAACCTTAATACAGTATGACTGATATCCTTAGAAAAAGAAGAAATTTGAACACAGAGACAGAGATGCACAGAAAGAATGTGAAGACATGCAGGGAGAACACTTTGAAGACAATGATCTGAAGTGATGCATCTTCAAGCCAAAGAACACCCAAGGCTACCAGAAGTGAAAAGAGAGGCAGAGAATAATTTCTTCTCCATCACCTTCAGAGAGTGCACAATCCTGCTGGTACCTTGATTTCAGCTTCTAGCCTCTAGAAATGTGAGACAATAAATTTCTATTGTTTTAAGCCACACACTTTGGCACTTTGTTATGGAAGCTCTAGGAATGAATATAGTGCTCAATATTTTGTGTCTCTTGAGCTTTGTTCCAGTATGCTAAGTTACTTGGAAATAGTTATACCTTTTTGAGTCTTGCTTTTTAAGCTTTTCTGAGAGTAGAGTAGTATTTATTTGAGAGCTAATTTTACCATACTACTGAGATAAGACCTGCCTTCTGAGCACTCCACCCAGTGACCCATAAATTAGGAGTTTTCTTAGTCTGGCTATGTGGAAAATGGCACTCTTCTTGCCTTCTGTGTGCTCCAAGTACTATTATTGCTAATCGTTTCAGGTGGCTGTTTCCCTGGCCTCAGGCCATTTCACATAACCATTCATTTATTAGTACTCTGCTGAATACTTGAGGGAGACTCTTTGCAGATTTCTGGGGTTATTTCTGTGTATAGCTGTCAGCTCTCTGGCTTTCTGCCATGCAAACTCTACTGACAATGTCTTCCCAGACTTTCAGCTTGGTCTTCCCAGTTATTGAGTCTGTGGGTTCCTGTGTCAGGAACCCCACTCTCTCAAAGCAGTAAGCTAGGGCAATTGTAATACTTATTTGCTTCCCTCTTAGTGATTGCTGCTTCTTGTTGCCTGAAGTCCAAGCAATCATTTCACTTTTTTTTGGTCATTTTGTCCAGATGTTTAGTTATTTAAGATGTATGTGGTAGAGGGAAGAAAAGTAATTTTAGTCTTTGTAACTGCAATTGCCAGAAGCAGAATGCAAGCTTTGCTCTAGTGTGATTGATCAAACTTTGTTTTCATTAATTGGGTTCTAAGAAATTTCTTTCAACTTTATAACACAGTATTGGATATGTCGATACAGAAGAACAATTCAAGGACATATCAGGCATTTGAAATTGCTTGATATGTTGTACTAGGTTACATAATTGTGTGATCAAATAAGTACTATATTAATATACTGACTTACTGATGGAAAAATGTAGATTTGTCAGAGGAACACTTTTTGCTTCAAGCCATTTTTCTGGGTCAAAGGCGATTTTGCATTCTGTTTCATCTGGAAGCTCCAGACTTGTCAGGGCAAAGTGAACCAGAAATGCTAAGACATGATCCCATATGTTGGGATATATCACATGAATATTCACTCACAGATGTACTCACTATTGTGGTACTGCTAGAGATTTACCCCACCATACACAGATATTATATGACACATTCTATTTTTGCACAGTTCCTAACCAAATTTTTAAAGAAAGATGGTGTATATAATCAGATATCCTCTAATATTAGATATATTTATATATATTCTTATATTAGGTATATTTCTGTAAGGAGGGATTTCCTTTTGTTCCAGTGTTAATGAGAACTTAAATATCTGTTGCATTTTACACATCTGATGTCTGGAAGAATTTCCTACGCACTCTCTTCTGGGTCAATGCATTCCAAACCTTGTTTTGCCTTCCACTAACCTATATGTCATATGCTGGGCATTACAGGATGCATTTTTATGACAATATGAGTTCTGGTTCTGCATCTTTATTCTTCATTGTTGGATGGGTGGACATAGTGGTTGTAGGAGTATGCCTGAAAATAATTCCAAGGGAAATATTAGCACTTGTTTACTTTTTCTTTTAAAACTTTTAATTTGGAAACAACTTTAAATTTACAGAGAAGTTTCAAAAATGAAATTTGTAAAAGAATAAATGTATTTACCCTATACCCCAATTCCCTTATTGTTAGTATTTTACCTCTGTTACTTTGTTTTTCAGGTTTTCTCTCTTTTTCTCCAATTATTTACTTATTTATTATCATGTGAACTCATGAATTTTTCAACTCCACATTCCTATGTGTCCTTGTGTATACCCCTATGCCTTTTTTTAGCACTTTACTTTCAGGACTAACAAATTGTTCATCCAGCTCACTTTGACTTGCCCCAAGACTGGTCCATCCATAATTTTGACAGCCCCTATTCCTACCAGTGGAAATGGTTATTAAAGGCCAAGCTCTGTGTGCTGGGTGTGCTCATTGCTAATGGTGTGTAGCACTTAAACACTTTAACTGAAGTAATTGTATGATACCTAAGTATATTCCACGGAACCCAATCTAAATGTATCTCCAACTCAAATTCAACTCTAATGCCACACTTCATGAATGGATGTGTACCAGAAGGAAATAGAGTGAAAATAAAATTTGCAAACTTTATAGCGTCGTAAGACCATAGAGTTACAATGCATGGGCTCCTCCCAAGCTTCAGAAAGAGTCTATAGAAAGTTTACCTTCATAAGCTTCATGGTAAATCTGTCTTGATCTGCTGAAAAGTTGATTTTGTCCCTTATTACATAGGGAAGGAAGGTGTCAAAATATGAAGGCTTGAAAAATCCATAAAATTAGATTCACCAACGGAGTTTTGTGAAGAATTTTTATTCCACATCCGTTGATTGCTCTTAGTTCTTGAGCAGCTTCTTACTGTTCACCATCTTATCTTTTTCTAATGGATTACTTTTCATCCAGTGCTTTATTGACTCTTGCATGTTCAAAATTGCTGAGAAAATAAAAATCTTGATATTATTTCATATCAACTCTATTATGAAAAATATGCTTTTATGACGTTTATGATGTCTAGAGCATAGGCTTTGGGACCAAGCAAGGCTTTGAACAATTGTTAAAGAACTATAGCTAATTGAAATTAAGTAGTTTCAGACCTGGGGTGCCTGGCTAAGATGTCTATCACTTTGCTGTCTACAGTCTTCAGAATGGTGGGTTGTGCTATTGTTATTTTGTCAAAATGCTGTACAATGAATACAAGAATTGAGAGCAAATGTTTAAAGGCATTGCATAGCATTTTGCCTGAGTATTTCATTTCTTCTGGAAGTATGATAAAGCATGGGACCTATATTTTTTATTTTTTTTTCTGGAAATTCATTTTGATTTTGTTTTCTAAAAATATCAGTGTTTGACAAATGGGTGGTGGGTTGAAACAACCAAATATATGGTTCTTTCCATAGCAACACAGGGCCAAATAGTCCCCCCAAAAGTCATTTTTGTTCTAACATATTCTACCACTTTATGATTCTAAGAAGCTTCATTATAAAAACAGCAATTGTCCAACTCTCACTTCCCTCTCAATGAAGCAATTTTTAGGTGCACAGGAAAACACAACTTTTGCCAAAGCTCTTGCCGTTTGCCAGCCAATTTTGATTATGAAAAGCTGTCTGGGCTCTAATCATGTAGTAGCTAATTCGGACCTGTCCAGACAAAATCATAAAAGGAATTATGAAGCTGGTTTTAGTACGAAGCAATGAATAGAGCACATGCTATGTTTCCAGTTATTTCAGGAGAAAACTTTCTTTAATTCTAATTCAAGAAGCAATGCCAAATTTCCAAAGGGATCTGCTCGTTAGTGTTTAATGCAAAAATTGTGAAAAGATATTCTTGACTCAGTGTAAGAGACCAAGTTGCTCACATGCTCTAGCATTCAAGAAATTAAAAATGTATGGATATTTATACCTTTATGGTGCCTACTCTGAATTCCATACAAAACAATCTTATTCTAGTGTGTAAATAATGTGTAGAATTCTAGTTGGCATAGGTATTATTTAACAGAAAAAACACCAGACTGAAATTTAGAAAACCAATTCAGGCTCCATTTATGTCAATGGATACTTAATCATTTACCTCTCTAGGATACAGAGGAAACATATGTTAAATGGGGAATTAAACAGGTCAATCTAAAATGCCTCCATTTCTAATGATCTGTGTTCCAAAATTATCTTATTTTCCATTTCTTAAAGGGGACATTTTATCTTAACTTTTTATTGGGCATTAATAAGTAATTGACCCATGCCATTTGAAAACAAGCAATTAATACAACAACAAAAAAATAGCTTAATCATTCTATTTTTAATTCTTTCTGAACTGAAGCCCCAAATAAAAATAAAGCAGACCATTTTTTGTGATTAATGATGATGTTATTTTTGCTCATAGGTTGCAGACTCTTCTTTTTTTTTTTTTTAAGATTTATTGATTTATTTTAGAGAGAGAAAGAACAAGAGAGAGTGTGTGAGTAGAGGGAGGGGCAGAGGGAAAGAAAGAAGCAGGCTCTCCCCTGAGCAGGGAGCCAGACATGAGGCTTGATCCCACAACCCTGACATCATGACCTGAGCTGAAATCATGTATCAGACACTCAACCAGCTGAGCCACCCAGATGCCCCTGAGTGCTCATTCTTGTAGGAGAAATACATTCAAACAGATGTCAGAACAGGTGACAGCGAAGCACATAACTTGTCCCTGGAATACTCCAGGAGGCTTGAAAAGGCCAGAGAGTCCACCACACACTGCTGGCATCATGCTCTCAGATCCACTGGGATCAGTCTAGCTGCAACCATCTTCATCTAATTGGGCCTTGAATGACTGCTCTCTGCTAATTCCTGTAAAGATGGGAGACCACATTTTGATCATTATTCCTCTCAAAGGCTAGAAGGCATACAGGAATGTTCTTGAGAGCACCTCAAAAACATGGAACTCCCTTCGCTTGAATTAATGAAGGACACTGAATCAATAAGTTGAGCCAAGCTGCTAAGAAATAGGGTTACCATATTCCATGTTCCCAGACCAAGTTACAATTAAAGAAATAAAACTTATTTTTAGATGAGGGCCCCAGAATCCAGAGAGGTGGAACACGTTTATAAATAATTCATGGGATTAAAAAATGTCACTAAGGCAAATTCAAAGGCCCCTACACCCAGAGTAGTGTTCTTCCTACAGTGTAGGGAGAGTAGGGTAGGGGCCAAAGAAAAAAATCTGTCTTAGCCAAAATGTCACTCCAACAAGTACTAATATCACTCAAACAAGTGCTTTCAGGGTCCTTGATTGTTTATTGCAAATCCTCAGTTTTACTGTGAAGGAGCCAATCTGTGCTAGTACTCCAGCCAAGGTGACCCGCCCTTTGGCAGGTTCACCAGAATCCTAAGGGTGCAGTTACAAAGGGCTCCTGTTTATAGTAGAACCATTCAAGAAATCTGGTTTTACTTTCACAAACAAATAAAACTCTTTTCCCGAGAGAGTGTGGATTAAATATTTATTTATTTATTCGTTATAAATTAGAAATAGTCAACAGAAAGTTTCCTCTACTGAGTGAAGAGCAACTTTGTGCTCTAATTTCCTGGTCATTTTAAGCCTCTATCTTGATCTCTCTCTGGGGTTGCCATGAGTGGGCGGATCTTCCTACCCCTGACCTTCAGTTCACCTCTTAAATTTTGAGGCTATATTTATAGTGTCTGACATGGCAGTGGATATATCTAAATACTGTCCATCATCCAGTAGTGTATAGTGAGTATCTATTATTTGGATTCTTACAATCCTTCCTCAAGATTAACATCCGTTCAATCTACCTTTCATATCACCAATATTATTTTACTGAAATGTACCCTTGTGCCCCACAATTCTTAGTAAGATATTCTGGACTCTTTACTAAGTAACCCTAATTTCTAGGTCTACTTCCTGCCTTTTCTTTCTACAAGCTATATGATTCAATAACACAATACTAAGCATTGTTACTAAAAATGACTTCATGTTTTAGATCCCTATGGCTTTTGATTCACACATTTCTTCTTTTGCCTGCTATAAAAACTACTTTACTTAGTGGCCAATCTAGAATGTTCTATCTAGGGACACCTGGGTGGCTCAGTGGTTTAAGCCTCTGCCTTCAGCTCGGGTCATGATCTCGGGGTTCTGGGATGAAGCCCCACATCAGGCTCCCTCTCTCTCTCTGCCTGCCTCTCTGCCTACTGTGATCTCTGTCTGCCAAATAAATAAATAAAACCTTTAAAAAAATAAAATGGTCTACCTATATAGTAGTATTTTTACTCTTTTCCTTAGCAAAAATTAGTATTTCTTTCCTATGTGTTTCCTTAAGTGTTTATGCTTACCTTTATAAGTATGAATGTGTGTGTTCTTTTGATACTGTGAATTCCTTGGGACCATGAACTAAATCTTGTGGGTTTTGATATCCTCAATGTCCTATATGGTATTAGATAAAGTGAATTAATAAAATTCACCAATTATTGTGAAGAGCACCTTGTGGTTGACCTTTTTTTTGCGTATTTATTTTTGGTTGGTTTAAGATCAGTAAAGCAGAAGAAAAAATAAACAACACCCATGAGCCTACCAAACTGATAATAATGTATCCTATATGCTTCGGAGTTTTAAAAATAAAATATTACACATCAAGTTGTAATAATACCATCCCAAACCTCAAGTCTCTCTCCAGAGGCAGTTGTCTTGTGGATTTGGAGCACACGCAATTTACTTTTTCTTATCTTTTCTAAATACATACTTGTATCAATGAATGAAATATATTACTCTTCTACATGTTTTTAGAAGCATATATAAATACTACCATACTGCATGTATCCTCTTTCAACTTGATTTT
This sequence comes from Lontra canadensis, assembly GCF_010015895.1. Lineage (NCBI taxonomy): Eukaryota > Metazoa > Chordata > Mammalia > Carnivora > Mustelidae > Lontra > Lontra canadensis. Next base: position 11,280,957 of record NW_022631050.1, on the reverse strand, counting down.
TCAATTATTACCTGTAAATGCCAATAATTAGAGTCTAAGTTGTTTATTTTTGACGTATGGTATTTCTTCACGCAAATGTACCATCATTAATTTGGTAGTTCTTGAGCCGTTGGGCCTAGTTCTAACTTTTTGCTTTTACAATCAACATTTTAATGAACATCTTTGTAAATGTCTTCTTGTGGACTTACAAGAATTTCTCTAGGAGTTTTACCTAGAAGTGGAATTCTTAGGTCATTTCTGATGCCCATTTGCTCCTCAAGGGAATTTTATGAACTAGCAATTCGTTATGACATAGTCATATTGCTATAATTTTCTACACCGGTATTTGCCTTATTGTTTTGTTTTGTTTTGTTTTGTTTTTGGTCAGTATTATGGCTTATCTTCCCTTCAGACTTTCCTGGTTCCTAAGCAGTAACTCCATGGATCTGATGCCATCAGATCCCTCCCTGAGAACAGTGACTCTCTGAGGTATTCTTTTTTCACTTGGTTTCAACAAGTTTTGTTTTTGTTTTTGTTTTTTCATCTTGGTAACTTTGAAGAATTATCCTTTTCAATTTGCTGCTATTACTCCTCTGTTTCAGGCTAGTTATGGTTGGTCATCATATATAATCCTTATAGTTCTACTTCCATCGAGTAGTCCAAGATCAAACATCACCCGCAGCTATCCCTGGACTGAATTCTTTTTCTTCCCTGCTAAAATGTGACCAGATTCTGTCAGATGCTCTCCCTGGTGCCTCATCTCCAGTTCCTGCTCTGCTTGCTCTCCCCACAAGAGTACCATTGGGTACCTATCTACATTCCTGTCACACTTCTTCTGTGCCCTAACAGGCTGCTAGCCATTCTCTCACTTCTCCATTCCCCTGATGTTTCCCATAGCCTCTTCCTGGCCATAATCTGGCACTCCCACAATGACTAGCTGATTCATAATCTTTTCAATGTCTGTTTTTTGGAGCCTCTGGGCCATGGCCCAGGAACAACAAGCTTTCCTCTGCTGCCTCCACCCACTTTTAGTCATCAACAGCAACCATGGCTCTTGGTGTATCCAGCCTACACGGGCTCCTGACACTCATGTCTTGCCAGTTTAACCCCCTATGACTTCCAGGGGTGTTGGCCTTTTAACACCTGGATAAAAAATGTAATGTGGGTGGAGTGCACATACTGTGGTTCATCTCAGACCAGGCACTCCCTAGGGATGACAAATACTTCTAGAAGACTCCAGTTACCTGCCCCACCCACAGTCTCTAGAAGGAGCAATCTTCCATTTCACATATCCCAGCTTCTTCCCCCTCTCTTCCCTTCACCCTCCACCCCCAGTGACCAGATACATGTAATTTCTGTGGCCTGGTTTCAAAAGATTATCTAGATCATTGGTTTACTATCCTGGCTGAACATTAGAATCATCTGGGAAACTTTATAAATTTACCAATGCCCCAGGGTGTCTGGGTGGCTCAGTGGGTTAAAGCCTCTGCCTTCAGCTCAGGTCATGATCCCAGGGTCCTGGGATGGATCCCCGCATCATGCTCTCTGCTCAACAGGGAGCCTGCTTCTCTCTCTGCCTGCCTCTCTGCCTATTTGTGATCTCTGTCTGTCAAATAAATAAATAAAATCTTTAAAAAAAACTTACCAATGCCCCAATACCATTCCTAAAGATAAATGTTTAATGTCCCAATGTGGGATAAAGTACATATATTTAATAACTTCCCTCTTCCAAGTGATTCTAAAAGCAACCAGTACTGAGAACTGAGATCAGAAAATTGAACACACACTTTACTATCTAAATTAACATAACTTTAGAGAAGTCCAGGCCAGGAAGATGAAGTTCTAGATTATTTTATTGTTTGTTTTAAGAACTATCCCCCAAATCCATTTATTTGAACAGCAGATTACTCAACTAGCTCTCCTTACTCCTTCTTAAGATAATAGGTAACATCATCAAAATTATGAGAAGATTGTTTATTCAAGACTCTTAGAAACCCTTGCCCCTCTATGTCTACCAACCCTAACCTGTTATGTCACAAACTCAACCAATCTCAAGCTAGCTCCAGCACTGAAAGACTTACCTTAAACTAGACCTCTAAATCCTCATATATATCCCATCCTTGCCTTCTTTTTCTATGAGATGCTACTGAGACTGCCAAAATATGGGGTCCCCCTTATGTGTTAAGCAATAAACACTGATTTCTTTTTTCAAGAGGTTACTTTGGTAGTCAAAAGGTTGTCTTGGTGGTATTTCCAGGGAGTGGAGAGTAGATAGATCACTTTCTGGGGCAAACTATTGTCTCTCCAGTCTAAGAGATCCAGAGGATATGGTCAGCTGCAGGTGGTGCTAGACCTAAGAGGTATAGCCAAGGATCATGGTCACAACAGATTATGTGTAAGATGAATATGCCAAAGAAGCTGGTCATAAAGAGGAGTATTGTGCAAAAATATGCAGATAGCAAAAGCAATGGGAAGAAGAGTGTGGCCCCTGAGAGATGGTCTTCTCAGTATCTGGCATGCTGCTATATGGAGGCATGACTATAGCACTTCAGTTCCTGACTTGGAAATCTAGTTAAGTGCTTGTGGTATTATGGCAGGACAGGTAACTACTCATGTATGTATTTACTGATTTTTCCTGTTTTACCAAGAAGCCCTAATTGTCAGTTATTGATGTAACAAGAAGGAAAAAAAAATATGCCTCTCCCTTCCTCACAGATGACAAAGAGTTACAATTTTTGTATATCAACTAAGTGTGCCTATATCTGCTGAGTCAATGGGTAAGTACCTCTGAGCTGGACTGAATACATTAGTATATCCCTAGCTTAGAAAGGGGAGAAAGGAACCAGCCCTTCCACCATGAAGACTACTGCCCACCTACCCCTTGATTTGAACTAGTTTTTGTTCCTTGCAATCAAAATCTATTATTAATATAATAATCTCACTGTTATGGGGTATGCAGAAATTTCTAAGGCCCGTAATAAAGATTGATCTTAAGCTTAAAAATAATCTTAGGAAGTAAATGTAATTGTCTCTAATTTACCAATAACTAAATGGATGTCCCATTTTATAACTAAAGTTGAGCTTGAATAACTTGCTTGAAGTCAGATAGCAAGGTGAAGGTACAGTTAACTCTAACCAATTCCCCAGTCCCCATGTTATCATTCACACCTTCGTAGCATTGCTCATTTCACTAGACTGAGGTGGGCAGGATAGCATTTCCACAAAAGGTTATATCCAAAGTTCCATCATGCTTTCCAGAGTAGTTGGTAAAGCTGTGCTATGGAGAGGAATTCATAGAGAATTATGAAGGTTAACATAACTTTATTTTTCATGGCTTAAAACATCCCAAAAGTTTCAGATCTGATGAAACTAAATAAATGGAATATTTGGCTTAAAAAGAAAAAAAAAACAAATAAAAAAGTGAAAAACTTCTTCACTATTACTTTCTCTTAATGATTACTAATGTTTTTAGCAGCTGTCTCTACAACTGCAGAAAGTCTCCATTTGAAAAAATAATTCAGTTATTTTTGAATGTCAAGGAAAGCAATTTTTTTTTCTGTTAGGGTGCCTTTTTGTCCCAGTTAACTATGTTAATATAATGAATTACCTTCTTTTAAAAGAATTAATGTAATACTAAGACTTCTTTATGAATCAAAAGAAAAAAAATAATCTAATTACACTATATTCAACTCTATTATAGTTTTTTACCCATAGTCATTATAAGTACTAAAAGGTAATTATAATTAGAGACTATATCTAATTTTTTACTTTTCAATGTTAATACTCAACTGTTTCATCATCTAGCTAATATGATCCATTGTGAATTTCCATTTTCTTTCTTTGAGGTTTAAACCATAATGATTGGCTAGAATTATCTAACAGCAATGGGGGCCCTGGTTACCTCCATTTTCTACACTGATATTGTTTCAATAAATTACCCACATGGAATGATTATAAAGATATTTGCTTTTCTTTCTGAATACAGCCTGGTATCATTAAACATCTAGTAGAATCCAATGTTTCCTTAGTCTGTTTTTGTTAAAAATTCTTATGGCTTTAATAGGAAAATATTGGCACAGTCATGTGTAAACTGTGCATATTTCTGTCCTCTTAGAACTCTCAGAGACTTCTTTGCTATTCAGGCTTTATCCATCCATTCATCTACCTCAGCAAAGTTGATCATCTACTGACATTATTTATTTTTGAGTGTCTAGCCATCCTATCTGTCCTGGCCACTTGTTCATCCATCAAACGTGCTTGGGAAACAAGAATAAATACAGCAAAGTCCCTGGTTTGAAGAATTAAAGGGGAAGACATGCACATAAACAGCTATTTATAGGAACATGATACATGCATTTGAGAACACAAAGAGACAGAATTCACCTACAGTATTCTGGAAATACTGGGGAAGACATCAGGATAAATCAAGAAAAACTTATTAGGGGAATGTTAGTCAAGTTGAATTTTTCTTTTTTTTTTTAGTGTCTTCCCTTTTTTTACTGAGGTATAATTAACATGTAACATTGTATTAGTTTCATGTTTACAACCTAATGATTTGATGTTTGTATATATTGTAAAATGATCACCAGAGTAAGTCTTGCAAACATCTGTCACCATGCTATCCATTATTTCCCCATGACTTATTTATTTTCTAGCTGGAACTTGGAAAGAGCAATAATAGGTAACATTTACCAAGTTCTTAGGACAAGCCAGATATGTTTTAAGACTTAACATGTACTGGGCACCTTGGTGGTTCAGTTGGTTAAGCAACTTCCTGTGGTCCAGGTGATGATCCTGGTGTCCTGGGTTCAAGTCTAACATCGGGCTCCCTGCTTAGCAGGTGGTCTGCTTCTCCCTCTGGCCCTCCCCCCTCTCGTGCTCTCTCTCTCATTCTGTCTCTTTCAAATAGATAAATAAAATCTTTAAAAAAGAAAAAGACTTAACATACACTAACTTATTTAATCATCTCAACAACCCTATGATTTAAGTAGTAGTATTGTCCCATTACCTCATGTACTCTTTATTTTAAATGTGGGGCGATCACACAGTAGTTAAACGATTAGCCTTGTGTCACTTGGACAGTCAGCACAGGAAATTAGAATGGGGTTTTCCCTGCTTCATTTTGACAGAGGGGCCAATAAGACATATTAGTTACCGAAGTACAAAACAAGCCCCTTCCTATCGATTCATTTCATTTGTACGTGAAATGATACCTGGGCTCTGAAATCTTGTGGACAGAACAAAAATGAAAACACTGGGAAAGAAGGTGTAATCCTGGGATTTGCAGAGAATTTTCTTTGGAAATATGTTGATATGCTCTAAATCTTTATCCCATCTGTTTTATGTAGGGAGGCTTTGAGAGTCTTACTGAAAACCTAACGAGAGAGGGATTTCAAGACAATAACTAAAAGAGCTTTAGAATGTGTTCTCAGAAAATGGGCATTACAAAGCACTGTTACTGTCTCTCTCCTGAGAAAGCTTAATTAATCTGTAAACTAGTAGTGCTATAGAACAAAAACAGGCCAGGCTTTGGGGCTAGGGCCTGGAGAGGGCTTCTGCACTGTGATCTATCACTGCCCAATGGCTAAGGGATGCTTGAATGTTTCCAAGGGTCAGATAAGGGTCATGTGAAAGAAAGCCAGCAAAGAGTCTGTCCAAAAGATCCTGTCCAAAAAGATTGCCTGTGTAACCCTGGATAACCAGGTGCAAAAAAAAGAATTAAAGACAACCACCTGGAATGAAGATGTCCAGGGAATTTAGGAGAGCAATCCAGCAAAGAATCACAACAGAACTCACACAAATTTCATCAAGGGATTTGAATCTTATCATTCATACCCAGAGAGCAGGAAAACCCCCAACAAAGTAAAGGGAAAAAAAAAATCCTACTTGTCACTTTGCCTTTTTTTCTGGCTTAGACTCCAGTAGGAAACAAAACCTGGAAATAGCTAGTAAGAGAAGAAGCTAGAGCAGAAGGACCTTGTCACCCTCATCCCCTTTCCACTACAGACCTCCAGCCTGAAGTAGACCAGAACTTGGCCAGGAGAGCAATCAGCTGCTCTATCAGGTGCAAGAATTTGGCTAGTACCTCGGACAGACATTATAGTGTCTGAAGTCAGACTGTGTTTATACTGAAAATAACCATAAAATTATAACCTAAGAATTAAAGCCATGGGGCCTATGGACGTTCATCCAAGATCTGGGAAGACTTACTCCACTGATTTTAATTTAAAAAATAGTGGGAGACACACATGTAGTTATAGTTCATTGATGTCATGAGCTCAACAAACAAGAGATACTAGTAAAAGTTAAAGTTATTGTTTCCAATTGTCCTGGTCCCTGAAAAAGAGACAGATCTCCAGATGTTTATAAGGGCAAGATCAAATGGTAACTCTTGATTAATTTCCATGTTTCTGTGAATCTGGCTTTTCTATCTAAAAATTATTTTTATCAGAGAAGGAATAGTGAACACTGAACTAGATTATAGGAATTTCAGTTAAGCCTCTTGTTGTACATCTTGGTAACTCACTTAACATCTCATCTGTAAAGTAGATGTCTTGCCTACCTCATAGGTTTATTTTGAACAGAAAATGACAAAATTTGGTCATTTTCTTATATGTTTTTACACAATGCAATGATGTGTGTGTATACCCATGTGGATAAAACTTAAAACAGAATTTGAAATATATGTAAAGAGTAGAACAATATACAGAATATAAAATTGTATATAAATTAAAATACCCCCTGACACAAAGAACACTGTCTATATATTGTTCATGGAGAGATATGTACATATACATAAATGTGTATTCATGGTACATGACTGTGTATTCAAGATACATAGGCAAATGTGGATAGGGAAAATAGTCAGGGAGGACTTAATTTTAGCAAGAGGCTATTCATTTCTTTTTTATAAAAATGACAAAATGTTAACAGTTATTAATACCAGGCTGCAAGAACTCGGAAATTTCTGTTTCTCTTTGTACTTTTTTTGCATTTTTTGGAAACTTTTTTTTTTTAAATAAAATCCACAATCACAAAAATACACATGAAGAATGAATTAGGAAGCAGATGTGACATGGTGGGCAAACTATAAAAAGCTTTAAAAGCCTAAAGTAATGCTCCAAATATATTGCAACTTAAAAAAACATTTTTGTTGTTTATGTAGGTATAGTTGACATACAATATTATATTAATTTCAGGTGCCCAGTACAGTGATCCCATAATTCTATATGGTACACAGTGATACACAACCATGTAGGTAGGTACAACCATGGTAGGTACAACCATGATAACTATAGTCACCATCTGTCATCATGTAATGTTATTACAATATTATTGACTGTATTCCCTGTGCTGTGCTTTTCATCTCCATATCATAAGTTTTAATTTTGAGAATTAAATGGTGTCTAAGCCTCTTTTTACATTCCATTATAAGAAATAACAAAGAAGAGGGGAAAACCCTGAAATATATGCTTAAGGGACCAGTTGACAATTTGAGTGAAAAGTATTTTCTTTTAATTGCAAAGCTAATATAGCATCTGTAATTTAATCAAGCCTGGGAATCTGTGCCATGCACATATTAATCCAAATGTCTAAGCGTGGACCTCTATTTTTGAAGGCTCTTTTCTGAGCTCAAATCATGAAAAAAATTTCAAGTGTTATAATTAAATAGCATGCCCTTTCTTCTGTTTGTAAGAGTAACACACGATTTGTGGATGATTCAAAAATACAAGAGTAAAGCTTTAAAAAATTAAAACAACCCATAATTCACTCTGCAGAGATAATAATTTCCTTCAAGTATTTTTTTCTATAAACATACAGTTGGTATTAGTGTTTCAGACACGTTTATGTGTTTTGTTCTTACCTCAGCTCTGACACCTCTCACTGCATTTCCTTGAAAGCATGCTCTTACTATGTATTCCGGTGAATGTTGCCACCGTCATTTATCTAACATTCTCTTGATGAACAGACAGGTTATTTTCAATTTCTTAATATTAGATATAATGTTCCAATGAATATCCTTACTTATAAATAGTTTTGCATGTTATTGGCCACTTTTCCTTCGAATAAGCTCATAAGTGTATTATCATTAAGGAAATGTAAAAAATTTCTAAGATAGTGGAAATATCTGACAAATTGTTCTTCTCCCAAAAATTAAAGTCCAGGTCCATAACACTTATCCATAGAGTTTTATACGTTTTGGAATTTAGAAATTTGGGAATTGTAGAATGATAATAGCTTGCTTTAACCATATGGTAGGTAACATCCTTCCTCAGGTATAGATAATAATATCCAGTCAAGCAAAATGCATTTATTCTCATTAAGTAGAAAAAATAAAAACTATAAGTAGTGTCTTATCAGTTCCATTTGCTCTGCTAACAAAAAGCTATGAAAACTTTCAAACTTTGGAAGTGTACTTAAGGGATTGCAGATCCATACCAATTTATACTCCTTTTCAATGTGGATGAGAAGAGTAAGTAACAGAATTTTTAGTGACTATTATTTTTAAATTTACAATTTGATAAGCAAAAATAGAATATTTTAAACATTTCAAAACTTTTTAAAATGCTATTCATTTGTGTTGTCTTTCTTTTGGTATCCCTATTATGTCTTTTGGTCTTTTACAGTTGAAGCATTCATCTTATTGATTTACAAGAACTCTTTACATTAAAGATAATATTTTGTATGTGATAGACATTGAAATTTTTTCACAGTTGATTATTTATATTTAATTTTAATATTTAAAAGTATGTAATTAAATCTACTAATCTCTTGCTTTGTAACTTAGTTGCTTTTATGTTTCTGAAATTCCTCCCCCCTTATAGATCAAATATTGACTTTTATTTCTTCTTGTTTCCCTGATGGCTATAGATTTTATTTTTAACTTTGGTTCTGTTGAAATTTTATTTGGTATATGTTTGATAAAAGGGAAGGATTTTATATTCTTATTAAAAGTAGAGCTATTTCAGAAGATCTTTAGAATTCAATCTCAGGTTGTATTGGTATGTGTGTAAACCAGAGTCTTCAGGTGTTTGATTTTTAATCTGTTAAACAGAAAAAGAATGTTCAACAACAAAACCTGAATGCACAGATATAAAATATTTGCAGATACAAAATTCTTACAATTTGGCATTATTTACAAATATTTGTGTGTCTTAATTCAAATTGTACTTTATGTTTTACATGGATTTGATTCAACTAAGTATGGATAATAATACAAATTCCAAGTCCACACAAAATGTCAAAAATCAGTGTTGAGCCTTTCCTTCCAGTTCCTACCCTCAGCTTGCCCTAATTTTTGTGTTTTCTATTATTATTAATATCATCTGACTTAGATTGATTTTTTCCAAAAGTAGTCTCTGAGTCAAAGATGTGAGTACAAGGAGCATATTTGAGAGGTGATTTCAGGAACAACTGGAAGGGAAGTCGGGAAGGGAAATAGTAAATGGAAGGAAGCCAGTGAAGGATGTGTTCTGGAGCGCATTACTTTGGTGGCCAGTTGAGGCTCAGTTCTTCTGAAGATATCTCACAGAATGGAGAACGTACCTGAGTTTTATCACAACCAAGAGCTAATTTTGCTCTTCTTTCCTTCCCTTCACCACATCCTACTGTAGTACCATTTTCTAAGCAATTGCAGTCACTATCTCAGTAATATCTCCTCTTCCAGGGGTCCAGGGTCTCCCTACTTAATACAATTGTTTTTCATGCTCCAGTCTAATCTTTTAAATGAACAACTGCAATGGCAAGGGCTTCAGTTGATGGCCATTCTCTATAAATAGAATATAAACCCTGAGAATAAATGACCATCAAAAACTACTGTTGTCTCCCTTTTTTGGCTTTATCTTACTGCTTTTTTATTACATATGGTCCAAGAAAACTGGGCTCCTTTCTATTTCCAAAGTATACTCCATGTTTTCTAAAAATGTACATCTTGTCATATTCTTTTATCTCTCTAAAAACTCTGTTATCTCTCCCTCATATCACTGTATTGAAATCCTAACCTATCCTACACGATTCAGCTCAAACATTCCCTCTTTCCAAAAGTTCTCTGGCATTCCTAAGCTAGAAATAATATGGTCTTTGGAATTTATAAAAACACAAGTCATCTTCTACTTTGAATTGTTTGCTTTTATGCTCCTAGGTTGTCTTTTTTGGGGGACAGGGTCTATTATTTATTCTTTCATTCTCCATTAAGTCAAGAAAGTCCCTTGAGCACAATAGACACATAAGAGATATGTATTAAACCCATGTAATTACTATGAATCTTACTAAAGACAAAAGGACACAGAAACAATGAGAACTGTTTTCAAATATCATCAGATGTCAAGCAAATGGACTTAACTTTTTTCTTTAGTCATAAGGATGATTTTTAAAAAATGATGGAAGTTGCAGGGGCCATGGATATTGAAAAAGGGGCTTTTTAAAAAAATTGTGTTATTTTTTGGGGCTCCTGGGTGGCTCAGTGGTATAAGCCTCTGCCTTAGGCTCAGGTCATGATTTCAGCATCCTGGGATCAAGCCCTGCATCGGGCTCTCTGCTCAGCGGGGACCCTGCTTCTGCCCCCCCACCCCCCGCCATCTGCCTCTCTGTCTACTTGTGATCTCTCTGTCAAATAAATAAATAAAATATTTTTTTAAATTGTGTTATTTTTATCACCATAGAATACATCATTAGTTTTCAATGCAATGTTCCAAGAGTCATTGTTTATGTACAATACCCAGTGTTCCATGCACTACATGCCCTTCTTAATACCCACCACCAGGCTCACCCTTCCCCCAACATCCCTCAGAGTCCACAATCTCTCATGGTTTGTCTCTCCCTCAGATTTTCCCCAATTCACTTTTCCTTTCCTTCTCCTAATGTCTTCCATATTATTCCTTATGTTACACAAGTAAGTGAAACCATATAACAATAGACTTTCTCTGCTTGACTTATTTCACTCAGCATAATCTCCCCCAGTCCCATCCATGTTGATGCAAAAGTTGGGTGTTCATCCAACCACTTTGGAAAAGTGTGGAGATTTCTCAAAAAATTAAAAATAAAGCTACCCTATGACCTGGCAATTGCTCTACTGGGTATATACCCCAAAGATACAGATGTAGTGAAAAGAAGGGCCATATGTACCCCAGTCTTCATAGCAGCAACATCCACAATAGCCAGACTGTAAAAAGAGCCAAGATGCCCTTCAACAGACAAATGGATAAAGAAGATGTGTTCATATATACAATGGAATAATAATATACTCAGCCATCAGAAAGGATGAATACCCAATTCATGGTGATGGGCACTGGGGAGAGCACATGATGTGATAAGCACTGGATATTGTGCCCAACTGATGAACCATTGAACACTACACCAAAAACTAATGATGTGCTATAGGTTGACTAATTGAATTTAAATTAAAAAAAATAATTAAGATAAATTTTATTGTGAGGAAAAAAAAAGAATACATTCTGGCAAATGGGGAAAAAAAGGAAGCAAAAATCCATCTAAGAAAGAAACATTTAAGTTAATAACTTAGGAATGGGGGGAGGATTTGAAAGAGAATTATAGGGAAGACATCTGAAATCTGGACAGAGTTAAGAAAGTAAAAGGTGTTCTGTAAAAATAGAACAGTAAGTAGGAAAAAAATTGCGAGAGTTAGGGCTAAGTTTGGGGTTGGCTAGATCATGCATTGATCTGTAGAAAAATCAAGGATTTTGTATTTTATCTCAACTACAATGGGGAATCATTGAAGAATATTAAGCTGGGGAATGACATGATCATATTTACATTATTTTAATAGATCATTTTAGCTGTTGTATGGAGAACAAATTGGTAGTGGACGATCATGAAAGCTGGAGACCAGAAAGAAGACCACTGCAATTTACCAAGTGAGAGATGATGGTGGTTTGCTCTTGAGTGGTGACCTGGACTAAAGAGCAAAGGGGTGAATTAAAGACATTTTTAATTTTGAATAGACCAAGAAAAGGAGATCTCAAGAATAATTTTAAGTTTTTTGGTTTGAGCAATTAGGTGGATATTGGTGGATTTAATGATAGAAGATGAGAGAAGTCAAAGGAGATTGAGAGGAGAGGCTTGAGATAAAGAGATACTTCCTCTTATCTCTGGGGTTTCAAAAACAATTCAGTCAGATCTATCCAGTGGCTCTGTCTTTTTTGTCTCAAGTTTCTCCAATTTGCCATCTGGGTATAAAATTATTGTTCAGAGTCCATCCCTGAACCTTTTTTGAATTTCCATTGTGTTTAGTTTGTATATGCACGGTAGTGGGAGGCTGTGTTATTTGGTTCACGACATCAGAAAGCTGAGCACTGAATCTCATTCATTGACTTAGTTCCAGGTTAACTGTGGGATTGATGATAAAGAAAATCCTCGGCTTTGATCTGTTTCATTATCAGTAAAATTTGAGAAGATTTGATCTACATTCATGGGAAAAAGAACAGAGATTATGGGTAAATACATAATTTGTCCTCATTGTTCTGTCCTTACAATGTCAGATAAGAAGCCCTCCTAAGAAGATGCCACTGTAGAAAAAAATTTAACCGTGGCCCTTAGTATCTTCAAGACTTGTCAGAAAGCCTTTGTATTATATGATATAATTTCCCAGGAAAGGGATATAGGTTTTACCAATTAAATGAGGCAGCAAATGTAATACAAGGATTAACTCCTGTTTTCAGCTGTTATCATCCTACAATGATACAGAAGCAGATCTCTAGAGAATTTCAGATTTTGTGTGATAGAATCTGAGGTCTGGCAGTCTTTTCCACGGAGAGTGTAGAAGTTCGCTGGTATTGCTTTCCTTTGGGTATATGAGGAATGAAATGAGGGGAAAAATAGAGGAAAGGGACATTCAACAGAAATTCTTTCATATATCCTGAAATTTGAGAAACATTATTTCTCAATGTGCAACAATACCTCTAGAAAGTTAAATGCATTGCTTTAATCAGATTGTTTCCTTCCTAGCTAAAGTTTTCAATATGGAGGGATATCAGATGGGATTGTGGAAAAGGGGTAAGGACCAGTAAGTTTGAAATATCTAGTCCCTGGGTATGGGTGAACAAGTTGTTGTTGGTTTGCCAAAATCTGTTCTGTGGATGAGTGAGATCTTGAATCTTCCACTTGGCAGTATAAGCCAAAGTCCTTAAACAGGGAATACCCAGGAGTCCAGACCAGGTGGGGAGATAATATCTATCATCCTAGATGTGTGGAAGGGCTTTTAAAATGATGAAGTGCTACAAAACTTGAAGTGATGTTATTTTTTGAAAAACTGATTATTATTGTCTATGAAATGACCATTCTTTTTTTTTTTTAAGGACTTTTTTTTTAAGATTTTATTTATTTGTCAGAGAGAGAGAGCACAAGCAGGGGGAATGGCAGGCAGAGGGAGAAGCAGACTCCCCGCTGAACAAGGAGAAAGATGTGGGACTCATCTCAGTGATGAAGTTCTAGAACATAGGTGAGGTTCGGTGAGGTGAGGTCCAGAGCCGATGACCAAGAAAGAATTCTTGAGACATCTTTGGTGCAAAATGGTGGTTTATTAAAGCACGGGGACAGGACCCATGGGCAGGAAGAGCTGGTGCCCCGTTATCCTGAGGAGTGGCTGATTATATACACAGGAGTTGGGTAGGTGAGAACAAAGGGGGTGATGTTAGTCTCTAAGGAATTTTGGAAGTAAGGTCTCCAGGACCTTGAGGGGCTAGCTACTGTTGGGAGAAAGATTATTTATTACTCGTAGTAAAAATCTTCTTGTGAGACCCTTCAGAGGTATATCAGTGGGCCATATGCTTGGGAATGATTCTCGACACTATCTTGGAGATCTAGAGATAAAGTTTCATATTTCTCCTCGCAAGTGTCCTTGTTAGTGAGATTTGGGATTAGAAGAAATTTAACTTTATTTAGGGCTTGAGGAACTGAGTTATTTGCCTCTGGAAATTGTGCTATTGTTAAGATAGCTTCTTTGTTGTAAATCTCTAGGACATTGGTAAACCAAGGGAGACTCCTGTCTTGCAGGATTGTGATCTCTGCAGGTTAACTATTTGTTTTTCTCTTAGGGCAGTCAGGGGTGCCTGAGGAATGTCACACATATTGCCCAGGGGAGAGGGTGGAGAGGGGGTGCAAGGTGCCAGCTTTTGCTTTGTCCTCAGCCAGCCTCCTGCTCCCTCATCATCAGCACCCTGAGATCATGACCTGAGACAAAAGCAGACGTTTAGCTGACTGAGCCACCCAGGCAGCCCTGAAATGATCACTCTTTTTTTTTTTTTTTAAGATTTTATTTATTTATTTGTCAGAGAGAGAGGGAGAGAATGAGAAGGCAAATGCTCAAGCAGGCCCAGTGACAGAGGCAGCGAGAGAAACAGGCTCCCCGCTGAGCAAGATACCTGATGTGGGACTGGATCTCAGTGGGATCATGACCTGAACCAAAGGCAGCCACTTAACTGACTGAGCCACCCAGGCAATCCTGAGATGACCACTCTTGAATCAAAAGTAACACCTCTGCCTCCTTAGAAGATCAACTTCAGTCACTGCAATATTTTTAATGAGGGGAATTCTTTATCTTTTGAGTGTACACTTGACTTCAGGAAACATCTATGCCACGTGAAGTTGATTCTGGGAAATAGGTTAAGGAAGGTTCTTTTTTGTTAAAAAATTCAGTTTTGATTATAAAACAATTTGCAAAATATCTTTGTAAGTTCTTCCCAAAACACTGGTGTCAAAATGGATCAGCGTGTGGCATCCCAGGGTGTCTCCTTTGAAGGAAGTTGACTATACAATTTCTTTCATGTTTATTTTAACAAATCAGCCTAGGATTACAGTTTGTGTGGTAGAGCCCAAGATCTGGCAGTCTTTCAGATGCCAAATGCAAGTTAGCAGTCCATGTTTTCTTGTGGGTATATTGAGATTGAAGTGGGGGGAAAATGGAGATTTAACTTATAAATTTTTATATTTATATAAAATTTTATATATTTATAAAATAAATAAATTTTATATATTTATTTATTTATTTATAGATTTTATTTATTTTATTTCTACAACTTCCATCATCAGATAAGAGGAGAGAGTTATCCAAAAAGTTTTTAAGCATATAGGTGTGTATTTTTACTGTACCTTAAAAGTACTTATTAGAAGTTTGAAAGTGGTTTGAAGATAATATTAATTTTTAAATATAAATTGTCCCATCCTCTGATGAAAATAAATCATAAATCCAGGTCACTTCACTGCTTATATTCTGAACCCTGCGCCATGATAAAGGAGTCAGATTCAGTGGAAAAGAGGATTTAAGATATCAGTTTGACTAATTATTTATTGTTTTGTTTTGTTTTGTTTTTTCCACTTGAGCCACTTTATCGCTGCGTCTATTTCTTACCTTCTGCATTTACCAAGTGTGGTGGGAATGCAGGGTAGCTCTTCCTCTACTCCTTATTTTCCCTCAATCCTCTTCATGATTCCTTCCTATGGGTGAAAACAGAGGGCAGAAGGGGAATACACATGCGGGACAGACGGAGCAGGAGGTTTCCCAGGGGGCTGGGGCATATGGATCAACTCTGCAGTGCCTGGAGTTGTTACTATGCTACGGGTTGTCTCAAAACAATAACGCCAGTCTCCTGCTCTACTGGCTGAGGCTGGCTGATATTTCTAGGCAAAATCAACAAGCTCTCAGCAAGCTGAGACTTTTAATGACCCCCAGGGAGCTTGGAAATTTGCTTGGGAACCGAAGTTTAACTTTCTCCCAGAAATAGATGTGGGGAGATGGGAAGGAATGCTTTGGGGGACTATGAGAAATGTGATGACATTGTATTTTTACAATGAAAGAAGCAGAGCATACTTAGAGCTAAAAGGGATTTCAGAGCTCTTGTTCTATACCTTCCTTCACTGATGGGGGTAAAAGAGGCCCACAATAGCACAACTAGTTCATGGCAGAGTCATAAGGAGATGGAGGATGTTCTGATCTCCTGTGCCAGCTTATTTTATGTGCATGTCTGTTTTGAAATTCAAGTTCATTCATTTTGTTCACTCATCCAAATAGCATTTTCTAAAACACAGACTTGGTGTTGAGATCTAGTAAATCTCTTTCTTCCCAGGAGACTAAGAGAATGATGATCATGAGATATCTCTTTGACTACATTTCCATTTGGACAATCTGAACATGGTCAGCTACTGCAAATGAAAGGTAATTTGGAAGTGAACACAGCAGGAGTGGGCTGGAGATAGGACGGCATGGTGAAAGAAACCACAGGCAGGAACCCAGCCAGGCTGGTGAGGAGGAACAGGTGGTCAGGTAATCAGGAAGCTAGAATCTATTTTCAAGGGAGTTAAAATGAGTAGTGAAGTCAGAATCTAAAGTATTCAGGCATGATGAGTGACATGTTCTCCAGCAGAGGCACATTGTTGATTTTATGAGGGTACTGCCAATGTTTTTGAAGGAACCCCTTAAAATCATGATGATAAGCAAAAAAATCAATTTTAAGACATACTTTTGGTATTTTAGCTTTGATAATTTTATTTTGACTACCAAGTTTTTTTTGGACCAGTTTGAAAGTTTCTGTGGAGAACAATTTCTTTATCCAAAAATAAAGCAAAACTATTTTTCTTTCTTTCCAACCTTTTTCTCATATACATATATATATATATATATATATATATGAGAAAATATACACATATGCACATATATATATATGTGTGTATACACACACACACACACACACACACACACATATATATATATGCAGTTTTTTTTCCATCTAATTTCCTTTTACTCTATAGTTGATAATGAATCCGATGGGTTGTTAATCTCTGTGTCTACAAAAGAGATTTTGGTAAAAGATGAGGCACTGATATATATATATATTTTTTTTTTAACTAAAAAGTGTATATATGATATCCTTTATTATCTCACAAGCAATTTATCCTAGATGTGCCAAGGCAAGGCTGTTAATGAGGTGCTGAGATTTCTGGGCCTAAGGCGGGGAAGAACTATATGTCTTCTTGAGATTTGGAGAAGCCTTATCCTATAACAGGTCAGATGAACTGCTTGTATTTAACCAGATAACCAGATACTAGAGAACAGAACAGAAGAGCCTCAACAGTCCTTATAGAGGCACATCTAGATGCTATCCAGAGAAGTGGGGATGCTAGCAGGCAAGGTACCACAGGTCTGACCAGTTATAATGGTTAGACCAGTTAGAAATGTCCTAAAGGAAGGAAATGGTGGTGTAGACAAAACAGACTAGAATAATGAGAGAGGCAGGCACCTAACTCTAGAATTAGGGGCTCTATATAGCTCAGGCTTTATTGCCTTAATATTTGGCTCTTTTTATTTCCCTGTGATCCCAACAGAAGATGATCCGGAGGCTACCAGAAGGTTGGAGAAGTTGGTTGATCGTTGTTCTATTTAGGTAAGTAGAATGTTGGAGGTAAGCCCCTATTTTTCTCACTTGTCTTATAGCAGACACTTGTAGGGTATGCTTCAGAAGTTCCCTAGCTGAGGGTAGGCAGGTAAATTTGATTTAAGGGTGTGGTGGCAAAAGTAATAGACCATTTGTTGCATATTAAAACCCATATTCTCCAAATCTGCATTTCAGCAATCAAGGTAATATTTGGATATTTTTTGCTTCCATTTCTGCATCTACTCAAGTGGTTCTAAAACTGAAGTTGGAGAATTGATTAATCATCAACCCTAATATTCCAACAGCAGAAGACATAGATTCAGTTTCTAAAGTAGATTTCAAGGGCACAGCAGGCCAGTAGGAGAAAGTGGAGCTGACTTTTCAATGGAGAAGGAAACCTCCCCTGGATTAGGCATGACTGGGCCCAGACTTAGTCTCAAGAGTTTACAGCAGACCAGAGCCTGAAATGAGGAGTCAAGGAGCCTCTTCTATGGAGAACTCAGAGAAGGAGATGGGAAGAGGTTCTCAAAGATAGGCAAGACATGAGGATAATCTCAGAATAATGGATCACCCATACATACAGAGTAATCTCTCCCAGAATTTCTCATGAGTAGGGGTTTTTTTTTTTGGGGGGGGGTGTCACACAGTGATCTGGCAACCCTTCCATAGGAATGAATTTCGACCTATTTACTTTAACACTCATGACTATTACTAGATGCATTGTGTCACCTGTCAAGTTGAATTCAGGGTCATACTCAGCCTCTGTCTAATACATTAGATTTTACACACACACACACACACACACACACACACACACACATCTATGTCCATATTTATTTTGCAAAAAAAAAAAATTGTATGAGTCTGTGACTCTAGGTGAATGAGTAACACAACAAAGTTGGTGACTAAAGAAAAAATGTGCTTTGTACAAGTTTAACCAAAGAAGAATTTTGACAGGAACTATGAAGATTTTTTAGGAGTAGGGAGAGGCAACATAATATACAGCAGGAAAGACAGTAAATGGGCTTTGATCCTGGTGCTGTAACGTGTGAGCTGGCAGTCTTTGGCAAACCATTCTTCTTTTATAAGTCTTATTTTTCTCACTGGTAAAATTATAATACTAATGTCTTACTCAAAAAGAGCCTTGAAAGTGACATGTCAAAATGTTTGTGAAAAGAACTGGCATAACACCCAGCACACAGGATATACCCAACTCTCTTGATTTCAGTCTGAATTGTGTTTTTAGCTTAAATTATTTTGAGAATAATTAGCATTCTTATTTCCCTTTTTTTCTTGTTCAACTAAAATGCTAGACTCCAGAGGAAGGAATTTAGAATGCCTCCATGACAGGAGTGTGGGGACTGAGTGTTTGCGGTGTTTTGTTTGATTTGGAATTGTAGAGCTCAATTAGGAATTAAGGTAAGCGTAGGGACAGAGCTATTAAGGAAATTGGAAGGGAACAGACAGTCCTGGAATGTGACAACTCCTGTTTGATTTTAAATGTAAGTTAAATATTAATTATTCTAAAAAAAAATCCCACAGAGCACCCCCTTCTTTTTTTTTTAAAGATTTTATTTATTTGACAGACAGCAATCACAAGTAGGCAGAGAGAGAGGAAGGGAAGCAGGCTCCCCGCTGAGCAGAGAGCCCCATGGCAGGCTCCATCCCAGGACCCTGGGATCATGACCTGAGCTGAAGGCAGAGGCTTTAACCCACTGAGCCACCCAGGCGCCCCCCCTTTTTTTTTCTTACACTGATAGATTGTTGGTGGCTTGCCTCACACACTAATTTATTTGGAGGGGAAAAGAAAGTCTTCAGATGATCCTTTTTGCGTAAGAAAAAAGTCTTCCAAACAGCTCCCTGTCGCCAGCATCAACAGCAGCTGAACAGGGTTCAGTTGTTGCATAGTGAGAATTATTCTTTTCATTTTAAAGGAATCAAAAATGTTTGGGGCAAACAAGAGCCCTGGTTACACATGATCAAAATAAGGAAATATTAGATTTGCTTATGGAAAGTGTTGATAAAGTCTACTGCTGAAGTCTGAGGACACTTTGTATTGTTCCACAAGGATTTTGAAGAAAGGAGAGAAGTCAGCTTTGAAAACTATGAAGATTTGGAGAAAATAAAAAACTCCTGAGGATCTCCTCTTTTCTGAATTCCTTCCTGCTGGAGGTTCCCTAAAGCAAGTGGGTACTATGATGCTGTTGACTTGCAAACAGAAGTCGAAAGGAAATTCAAGCTTTTGTCAAAATTCATTCCAAATATAATAAAAAAGGAAGTGATTGAATCCCTTTTAAAGCTTTTGGATGGATTCTCTTGTGCTTTGGCTGTTCTCTGACTTTGTAAGGAATGGGGAACAAAAGCGAAATTGCACTCTCCCCATTCATATCCATCTTAACAGACATTCCAACATCTGCCACTTCCAATGGCTCCCTTTTCCACATCATCTTTTTTATTACTTTCCTGCATTTTTCTTTCTTTTCTCTTTCTAAAAATCTCACAAAGCTACCATCATCCAGTGCTCCGTGACACGAAGCATGTATGTTTGACATTTCGGTATGTAAAATGATTCATCGACTCCTGCCACTGTTAATCTATGTGATCCATGGGCCTAAGCTTCCTCATCTGTAATATAAGGAAATTGATTAAGATTTGCAGTGCTTAAGCTATGTTCTACCACAATGTTTCTCAACTTGAGCACTGTTGATACTTGAGGCTGGATAATTGTTGTAGGAGACACTCCTGTTCATTGTGGGATGGTTAGCATCATGCCCGGCTTTTATCCATTAGCTGCCATTAGTACAACTGTACTCCTCTTCCCTAGCTGTGGCAACCAATAGGGTTTCCTGGAGGGTAGAGGGAAGAATTGCTAACTAAAGCAGTGCTTCTCAAACATTGGTGACTATAGGAGCCCTGGGGAATGTAGTAGAAACATGAAGGCCCATACATGATTCTACTTCAAGAAGCCAGGGCCTCTGTGCCTTTTACTAGTTTTTAGATACACAACAAAATTTGAGAACCACTGTTCATGAGGAATCATACTGATGAAGTGACTCTCAAACTACGATATTGTGCAAAGAGCCTCAGGAACTTTTTAGAGTTCAAGGAAGGAAGGAAAGAGGCAGTCATCAAGGGATTTGTTAGAAACGCACATATTTAGGCTCCATCCCAGACTTAGGGAGTCAGAAATGCTGAGGTGCAATTCAGTTGTCTAAGAAATGGCCCATGTAAAGAGAAACTACATTCTTGGTACACCCAGCAAGACGTACAGATGTGTAGAAGTATGAGAGACCCAGGGAGGACTGCCTTTCAAACACAGGTTGATGCCACTGGGTAGAGCACTGCTTGGAATCAACTTCTCCATCCTGCATGGCTCTTATTGCTTTACGGTCATGAACACTTGTTCTGACCCAGTCTTACAAGGCAGATCAGATTGCCCTCCTTGGGGAGGAGGTATCTGAGGGGCGGCATGTCTCAGACTCATCAATCCTCCATAGCACCTGAGGTCCTGATCCTTAGCCTTCCTCTTTGGGCTATGGTATCTACGCTAGACTAGTGGTTCTGAATCTTGGTTTCGTCTTAGAATCACTGAGGGAATGTAAAACAAACAAACAAAAACCCCCAAAACTTAATGCTGGGACCATACCCCAGACCAATTAAGTCAGAATCTGAGAGCCAGATAGCTGTATTTCTGCCCTTTGCAGGTGATTCCAGTGTTCAAGCAATATTGAGATGTCAATGAAATGCTTCCTATAAAGTCGTGTAGGATTTTTATAGAGGGAAATAAGGAAGAAAGATATGTAAAAAGTTTGAAAATGGCCAGTTTGGGGGATCAGTAGAATGTCTGGTATGGCTACAGACTCTTAAGCTTTTGATTCTGTGCCAATACTAGAGCTTTCCCCAAGTTTTCCTAGATCCTTCCACTAGAAGCTATCTTTGCAGTTTCTGCATTTCCATATTACTTTGAATTGAATCTAACATGTACCACATTCTACTGTTACAGGGTTGCACTGTTCTTGTCTCACCAATATGAAAAATGAATCTCATGAACACGAAGGGAAAAAAAGTGAAGTGAAAGCTTCTTAAGTGAAGACATGAACAGAAAGGAAAGAAAAAGAAAAAGAAAAAAAGAAAACACAACTCTTGAGTGAGAAGGCTCCTGAAAGTGTTGGCACTGGGGTCTTTTATTAGAAAACTGACCAAGGAATCTGGTAAATTTCTTATCAATATCATGTCACATTTGTAAATATCATGAAAACTTCTTATTTTTATTTAGAAGCAACATGGTGGACTTGTAACTGTCATGAGAACAAACAAGGTATCCCCTTCTCTCTGGTTAATATCTTACGTATAACATTTCTTCATATCTGGGATTTCTGTGAGTCTCCTTAAGTAGCCCCCTGCTGTTCATGTAGCCCCTTACCTGTTTCTCCTTACCTAGCCTTGCCTGTCCCTTACTCACTACCTTGTGCTATAGTCACATATATGCAATTTGTCTCCTTCCTATACAACACTATGAGGTTTCAGGGAAAAGAACCCTGGCTTAGTCATCTCTCCCTTCTCCTAGAATATCTAATTGAGAGTAGGCATCCATAGATAGGAATTTAACTGATGTTTTATAAAATGATGTGGACATGACACCAAATGTAGGGATAATCTATAGCAAAGCCTCCTGGAACTTTATCTCCAGTCACACAGGAGGACTTCCTGGCCTAGTGTGCTTCAAAACTTTCCACAAGTGCACTGATAACTCCAGTCTCTGAGTCTTATCTGAAAAGAAAGAGAATCTCTAGAGAAAAAGTCTGGGCGGATGACCCAAGTACAAATTCTGGCATACTGAACATTCAAAGCTTTCAGTGCACGATCAGCTCCAAACTGGAGCTTTTCCATCAGTGAGATGAGCCAGAATGAGTGAGGTCTGGTGAAGAAAAAATAATAACAGCATGATTCTTTGGTGTCCCTTGAAATTACAAAGCCAAGGCTGCTCATGGTCAGAGTGGTCAAACCCAACAAAATGAATGAAAGCACGAGCATAAAACCCCAGCAACCTTCTCAGCATAGTGGGGATTCCACAGGAAAGACTTTTTTTGAACATTCGCATCAAATACTTGATATGTGTGGCTCTTTCCCATCCCCCTCCCCTCTTTCTCACCATCCCAGTGGCCAAGGAGACTTTGGGGAAATTGCCACAGGCACTAGAACACAGGAATGCCTTCAGGAGGCAGGTTGGAGGAGTCAAGGGTCCAGTGAGTAACCTCTCCGGAATCTCTTTGAGAGTCTGGAGCCAAGGTACAGGAAAGAGGGGAACACCGTGCCTCAGAAGGTATTTATGGGAGAGGAGAAGCAGAAGAACATGAAAGCCTCCAGCGAAAGTTGTGTTGAAGTCTGGCAAGCATTCTCATCTCTAGATTGATGTTCATTGCTTACGTCCGGGGTCCTGGGATTTTGAATTGCCTCTTTAGCTTTTAGAATAAGAATTTATATCTGAAAACCATTTGATGTGTTGAGATATTTGTCTCATAGGGGATGAGGAAATGGAGACTCACTGCGCAAAGGCACACAGTTGGTACACTAACGGGCAGACTGTAAGGACAGTCTCGCCGTCTTCCAAAGGTTCCCCAGGTCCTGTGATAGGGTCTAGGCCCAGAAAAGTGGGCTATTTTGCTTCTCTCTCGCCCCTACCCCTGCTCCAATGCAGACACACACACCCCTGCAAAATGGGGTGCGAAGGCAAGGGAGGGACCCTTGGTAAGGGAAGGAGCTGCAAGCTTTTGATTCCACAGGCCCAGGTTTGAGTAGTTTCTTTCGCCTTTTTACAGTTCTACACACTGAACTCATCACCCGCCTTTCTCCTCAAGCCTCCGCCCCTGGTGCTCTCCTCCCAGCCTGAGATGGAGCTTCAGTGCTTCTTCTAAAGGTGAAGGGCTCTGCAAACTGCGAGGTCCCGCACCGATTCCAGAAAATGTATGAGTCCTAACGAGAGTCCTAACGATACTCCTAACCTCACTGAGCCGGGTTTTATAAAGCGAGTATTTCCGCCCATTCTGCCACGCACAAGGGAGCGCACGTGGAAACCTCTCGCCCTGGGCTGGCCTCAAGCAGCGCCCGCTCTCCGGCTGGCACGGGGCGGTGCTGCGCCTGGCGTGCCGGCGGCGAGGTCCGGGCCTGCAGGGCGCGCTGAGTGCCGGCGAGCGGCTCGCGGAGGCTCGGGCAGCAGGAGGAGCGTGCGAGCTGTGGGCGTCCCTTTAAGAGCGGACGGCCGACCCGGCCTCCGCCTCTCAGTCCGCTGAGCGCTGCTGGTCACCTGGGGCTCGCGGGGCAGCCGGATCGCGAAGGGGCAGCCGGATCGCGGCGGGGCCGGCGCTCTCACCGCGGAGGTGGGAGACGCGACCCTGACGCCAGGTGCCGGGAGCCGTCTGGGAGCGTGGCCGTCCCGCGCCTCTCCGCGCCGGAGGATGCGGGAGCGCATCTGGGCGCCGCTGCCGCCGCCGCCGCCGCCGCTGCTGCCGCTGCTGCTGCTGCTGCTGCTCCCGCCGCCGCTGTGGGGCGGCCCCCATGACAGCCCGCGCCCCGAGCAGCAGCGTGAGCCCGGGCCTCTGCAGCCCTTCGACCTGCTCTACGCCAGCGGCGTGGCCGCCTACTACAGCGAGGACTACGAGCTGGCGGTGCGCGACTTGGAAGCGGCGCTGCGCAGCCACCGGCGCCTGCGGGAGGTCCGAGCGCGCTGCGCCCGCCACTGCGCCGCACGCCGCGCGCTCGCGCCCCCAGGCGCCGGTCCCGCGGCGGAGCTGCCGTTCTTCCGCGCGCTGCTGGAGCGGGCGCGCTGCTACCGCAGCTGCCAGAGCCAGCGCCTCGGGGGCCCCGTGTCCCGCCACCGCGTCAGCGAGGATGTGCGTAGCGACTTCCAGCGCAGAGTGCCCTACAACTACCTGCAGCGGGCCTACATCAAGGTACGCAGAGCGCACCGCTAACCCCTGCGACTCCGGGACACCCTCGAGAGCCCTCTCCCCCGCCCCAGTCCCGGAGCCCGCGCTCTGCTCATTAACCTTTAAGGGTGGGTCTCCTCGGACCTGCCTGTCCCGCCTTTGTGCCGCTAGGGATCTGGTGGCCCAGGCTCGGTAACAAACAGTAGGTGGAACCTGCGCAAGCCTGTAGCTCCTTGGGCATCAACTTGCCTCTTGAAAAGGGGACTGCATTGATAAAATGATGCTTAAAGTACCCATTCAGCACTAATTCCTGAGACGTGGGCAGAGCTGGGTTTAGTGTAAGGTCTACTCTCGCTTCATTTCTTGGTCCAACCTCACCCCCGTTTCTCTTCCTTCTCCACTCCCCCATCCCTCCTACACTCTACCCTGCACCTTTTCTCTGAAGTTTACAAGAAAACATCCTCATAAAGCAGAATTAAAAGTTGACTTGCTCTGGAACAAATGTGTTATCCTCTAATCTCCCCTGAGCCTACAAAACAGTAAAGATCAAAAGTTAAAGAGAAGGTGTGGTGGGAGAAGTGGATCTCTGTGAGTCAGTCTTCGTAAAAATACCCAAAGTGCTGACTGTGCCCCCTTTACTAGGCAACTTCCAATTCCTGGAGGTAAGCATTGGAGTGAGTTATTTGACATCAGATGCCCAATATTCTCCTTTGGGGTTTTGTGTGTGTGTGTGTGTGTGTGTGTGTGTGTGTGTTCAGCCTGCCTGAAGTTAGTGTCAGGAGGTATTCTGTGTATATTGGTATTTTATCCACATTCACAATTTTGAAGATCTATCTGGATGCTTCAGCAGAGAGAATTCAGTCTGTGCTTCTGGAAACACCCCTCTCTCAACCCATGTGGCTCTGAACTTACACTTTCTCTCATACTCTCTACTTTCTGGGTTTTATATCAATGGGTCAGTGTCTCCTCCACACCTGCTAAAGTGGCAGCTTTGTGGGTTGTCCTCCACTAGCATTAGCCAATAGGCCAAGCTGCGTTTCTAGGGTGGCAGATATACACACCATGTATAGATCCACATGCACACTGTCCCACAAGGTCTGGGCTCCTGTGGGAAGGACACCCTGGACATGTGCAGTTGTTTGTGGAGTTCAGGAAATCACAACTGAGAGGAACTCTGAAGGCCCAGTGCTAGGGCCAAGGGGCCGAGGTACACTAGACTAATATCTTGCGTAAGAAATGAGGATCAAGCCTGAACCTTTCAAGGATTTGTCTTCTGCTTGTTTTTGCTTCTTGATGAATTTGCTAAACCATGCATTAAGTATAAATCTGATCTTTTTTTGGATGAATGGCCTAATTTTTGGTGGTCTTAGAGAATCAGTCAGTGGCAGAGATGGAGGAGACCTTAAGTACCTGACAGCAGAAGACATCCTGAGCCAGTTCCCAGGATAGAACATGGGTAGTTGAGTTTGGTCCTGTTAGCAGGTCTTCCCAAGAGTCTCCGATGTAAGGCTGGCACTCTTGCTGATAGTTCTGTCACACATTTGGGGGAGATTTTCCTTTCTCATGTCTGGAGAAGAAATGAATATTCTTCTCCAGTCCTATAAAAACAAATAACCATGAGGTAACTCTCAAAATGTGGGTTTCTCTAGTTCTGTAATTAAGCTTACATCACTGTTAATGTTACATAGATCAGTCATTCTGCTTCAGTCCCCTGGTCAGAGGTCAAAGAAGGTGAGCTTGTAGGTTTGAGATGCCTCAAATTTTTGCAGTGAACTGGTTATAGGAATTAGTTACTCATGGGCACCTTTGTGGGTGAACTGTTGGGTGTGATCTGATGAAGCAACATAGTTTTAACAAGTTCTCCCCAAAATATGTGAACCCATGTCCTAATTTCTGTTTGACCAGCAGTGTTCGTAAGAACAGAGTAAGTATCTTCTAGTAAGCAAAGCTTCTTGCATCTATATAGTTGATGATCTCTTAAGGAGGAGATACTTGTATTTCTTTGGAAACTCACTTTTGATGGTTGAGTTTGTAGGATTGTCTCTGTGAACATGTAATAAGGTGTACCATGCTTCTTCCCCTCCCCTCTCCTAAGAGCTCCACAATTTCAGTCTCTGCTTGGCTTCCTGGGAATTTTAATCATAAACACATGCATGCGTGCACGCACCCATGCACGCAGACACCGTCCTTTGAGAGTAAAACAAAGCTCTCAAATAACAACAAGGTGCTGTCAGGCTCTGACAAGTCTGAATTCAGAAGTGTTTACTCCCCATTGGTAGAATGTGCAGTTCCCCGGATGTGCTCAGATAGGAGCACGGCCCCTCATGTTGTTGAATAACCTTGGACCTCTGTGATCCAGTTTGCACTTGAAAAGGATGCTCCTGGGCCACGTTGAATTCAATGGGGAGTTTGCAGCCAGAATTTGAAAACTATGAATCCTGTAATATGGTCAGAACTAGCGGGCTTCCTAGAGATAAGGAAGCACAGTTATTCCTGTGTTAGGATCTCCCAGCTGTAGAAGCTCTTGGGAGCTGCTGCTTCTCCACTGGACCCCAGTTAGTGAGCCACCGATGGAAGCAGATCTCTTCTCCTGGTGTGTCGGAGAGGAAAATGTATTGAGAATTATGAAATCCGAGTCCCGACAAGTTCAATTTCTCATTTCACTGATGAAAGGGAGAGCCAGTGAGGGAAGGGGGCTTATTCAGTGTTACATATTTAATGGCGGAGCCAACATGATTTGATGAAAGGAGCCCAGGACTGATATTCGGGAGTCTGGCCTTTGCCAATATCTGATGCCCATGTCTGTGCTGTGCCCACTGCCCTGCGCGCCCCCCCTACCCCCCGTCGCCTCAGGTCCCAGGGCATGCTACAATCCCCAGGGCTCTCCTTCTGCCAGATTTGGACAGCTCCAGGGATGAGTAGGTCCTTGCCCTGTGGCGTAACAGAGACTCATTGCATTTATCTTAAGCTCTGCTCTGTAGAATATTCCTTGAGAGCGGGCATGTTGGGAATTTGTCTGGACAGTGATGAGGCAGTAGTTCCACCGGGTTCCTAGACACGCCTTTCTGTTTAAATGCAGGGTGAGACTCTTCAAACCCCGATTTTTATCATTTCAGATTGTAAGACATAACTCATGATTCATACCCCAAAGCCCGAGATAGAACTTTCATCATGGTATGCTCTGCTCAGAAATCTTCCTTGGTTTCTCCATGCTGCCTTATAAAGCCCACATAGTTGAATGCAGCATCCAGATCCTGCCTCCCTGTACCTTTCCCGGGGATATCTCCCCCACTCAACCCCCTCCCGCCAGACAGAAGGATGGCTGCTTGGTCTTCTCTATCTGCTTCTTTTGCATACCTGGGTTTTGTTTATTCTCTAGGAGGCAGGTGGGCTCTGGCTTGGGATAGATCTAGAACTGAAATTTACCTCTTCAGTCTCTGGCTGACCGTGAACAAATGACATACATTTTCTGAGGTTCGCTTTCTCCATGTGTAACATGGGGAGATAATAGGACTTACCTGATTGATTTAGGTTAGATTTAAGAGAAGATTTATGTAAGGTACTCAGAGCAGGGCCTGTTTCTCAAAAAACAATGGAGACCTGTTTCTTCTTATTATTAATTTGATAGTAGATTTTTCCTCCTCCTTCTGTACATGTTCAAATTGTAACTGTCCTAACCCAAATATACCTGTTTCTGTGAGGCCCTCCTTCACACCCTTTGCAACTCTCACAAGAACACCCTTTGGGGCACTTGAGTGGCTCAGTGAGTGAAGCCTCTGCCTTTGGCTCAGGTCATGATCTCAGGGCCCTGGGATCAAGCCCCGCATTGGGCTCTTTGCTCAGCAGGGAGCCTGCTTCCCCCTCTCTCTGCCTGCTGCTCTGCCTACTTCTGATCTCTCTCTGTCAAATAAATAATATCTTTAAAAAAAAAAAAAGAACACCCTTTCTGCCTCCTTTGAATGTCCACAGCGAGGAATCTCTTCCTCTCATGTTTCATTTTGGACTTTGTTCTTTCAGAATTTATGTATTTGCCTATCAGTGATGTGAACTCCTTGACATCAAAGAACTATCTTAGTCACTTTTGTATGTCCCAAAGTGGGAGTTTCCAGATTGGGATGATTATTAGGTAAAGGATTATTATTAATCATCTGAGCATGAAAAATATGATTTAAAATGAGGGATTTAGGTACTGTAGGTCTGAGTTGGTCCTCAGTATCTATACTCCCCAAACATCTATAATGTATATAGATTTACATACAAATAGATATATGTACATAGATGTATGTAAATGCTCAGCCTATATTTGTGGAATGAATAATAGCTTGGTTTCTTATGTATGAAATATTGTGGAGAAAGGTCTCTGAGTAGTGGCAGGGGGTTTTCTCACACTGGTTACTCGGTGTCCTGGCTGGTCAGATGCGGGACAAAGTCACGGAAAGACTAGATTCCTTGACTTCTCACTCTTTTCCTACTTGTAAGTTCTGGCTAATGTTGTAGAACTCTGTTCCTTTCCCCTCCATCTTTCTTTCCTAATTTAATTATTACTTAAAACTGTGCTTTAGAAAACCCTTGACACATTGTGCCTGCTTTACATACATTTGTTGAGTTTAAACAAATGTAAGAAAGATGTTTTTTTTTCCCTTATCTTTGTGCTTGATCACCAGGAATAGTTTTGACAGTGACTGTTTTTCTCCCACTGTTCCCAGCCACTCAATAAAAACAAAAAAGCAAAAAAACAAAAAGCAAAAAACTAGTGGCGCTTATTTTTTTATTTTTTATTTTTTTACTTAAAACAAGCTTGCCCCTGCCTGTTTTGTTTCTGAGTTGGTGCTTTTAGCCATTTGACCTTTGTTTTTCTTCTCAGGATTGAAGGGGGGTAGAAAAGGAAATAGCAATTAAGTTAGGCAATCCTATCTCCCTCCCAAAGTCCTCTCCCTAAACTCCCTTTCTCTTGACCATAATCTCTTTTATTAGTGGTTTCTAGAAAAGAAGAGTAAACTCTAGGAACTTTCTCACTTTTAATCTGTTCTATCAACTTCTTTTTCTTTCTAGATGAATGCCTTCACAAGCACAAAATGGAAACCCTAGGTCTCAACTGTTAGTTCAGAATAAAAACCTTTTGTGTATCCCATTTTCAAATCTCTCTTTTTTTTTAAACATATATGTAGACTATATACATTTTGTCCCCAAATTATTTCAAATAGGAAGTTGACTTTATATCTTCTTGAAATAGCTGTTCTGAAATTTTCCTAGGGATTATTTCCTCTGGGGGAGGGGGAGAGTGGTGAGGCTTTTTTTTTTTTTTTTTGTCTCACAATTGAGACTTTTTTTATGCTCCATGAAAATCCATTAGTACCATCTTTCTGTCCTGTTTCTTGGGAAGGAAACACGGGAGATTGTTTGTCTAGCAGCTTTTAGGTCCTGAGCCAAGGAATCGGAATCCTAGTCATCTCCCAGAGGGGGCAGGCCATTTGGAGGCTCTGTCAGCTCTTTATCAGTCTTCCCTCGATATTACAAATAGTTAGTGCCACCAAAGCCTTAAAATTCAGTTTGATGAGAGTAGCAACTGCTTACTTACCTCATCCTTAGTCTGGTGAATCAGGGATTCCTTTGCAGGTTTTAATAAAGGAAAGCAGTAAACTGCTTGTCTCTCTTCCCAGATCCCGTCTCTGAGAATCTAGTGTGTTCTATCACTAATATCATTTGTCCCCTGCTAAACTCCAAAGGAATAGCTGTGTGGAATTCTTTTGGGAATGTCTGATAAAATATCAACTTGCTTCAGGGGGAGTTGACACATTCTGAAAGGTGGGTGGGTTCACCTAAAATTAAAATTTGCTGTAATGGTGGTTCCTTTGTACTGCCAAGGAATTGAGTAAACTGGGTTTCTTAGAATCCCTTACAGATCTTCGAGCTGGGAGAGAGGGATCAGTATTTTGCTCAAGAAACGTGGGAAAGCAAGGGCGACAAGTACTATTGATTAGAACTATGTAATGCTACAACTTGAAGGACCCTCAGAGATCTTGAAGTCTATCCCTGTCCCTTAATAGCTGATGACACTGGCCTCACAGTTTCCATGACAAATCAAGAAGAGTCAGTAAGCTGAGGACAGAAGGTAGGTATTCTAATTTACGGCTTGTGCTCTTTCCAGACTCTGTGCCATGGGCATGGGTACCTCCTGAAGGGCGCTCTGGTGAATTGGGTGCAGCTGAGACCTGCAGTGGACCTGGTGCCTTTGGAGACAGAACAGACCCTAGACTGGCCTGCCCACCCTGCATTTTCATTCGCATGATACGTAGGCCACTCAGCCAAGAGTCATAGTTGTCTGGTGGAAAATTTTGCATTTCTTATTAGGAAAAATAATTTCTCCTGTCTTTTTTTCCATTCAGCTTTTCTCCTATAATTCTTTTTCTGTCCTTTTATCCATCCTTCCTTTCCTGCTGTCTGACTTCTTAGCTATGTAATTTCCATGAGAGCTAACCCTCATTTGCCAAATGGCCCAAACACATCTTTAAAAAAAAAATGATTTGGTATGCTTTAGTGCTGAGTGTATGATTTTTAGTTTTCAGGACTGAAGAGGGTTGCAGACTATTGTCAGAAGAAGCTGGTTTCACTTGGCCCCACCCCTTTCTGCTTTACTTTGTCGTCTGTACTTCTCTCTTTCTGCCTTTCCTCCCTGATCCCTTGTCCTGTCAGTGGTCCACACAGTGCAATCAGATATGAAAAGGAGAAGGTTGAGGGGCTTTATAGAGGAGAGAGAAAAGCAGGTAGTGGTAGAGGCATTGTCAGGTCTCTGGCTCTAATGAATTAAAGGCCACAGAGCCTCTTGTTTAATTGGATACACAGACATTGTTATCTACCTCTGTGAAACTTTTTAATGTTCTTTCCCCTGGATGCCCTGTGCATGACTTGGGCATATCTTGGGAAAATGTTCCCTTCCTTTCCCAACATCCCATCTTTCTGCAGCTGCTCACTGCCACATTCATGGAACATCAGTGTTCTAACCATCCCATTTTACAGATGGGAAAATAGAGCCTGAGGGAATATCAAGTTGTCCAAATTTATCCAGCAATTTAATGGAAGAGCCAGGGTTAGAATCCAAGAACCCTGAGTTCCACATCTGTGACATTGCTGATAACTATTATTTGTAAGACTCACACTAAAAACAAAAGCTCAACCAAATTAAAGTGAAACACATCATTTGTTAGTTGGAATAAGCCCAGAAAATAAAAGCTCCCTTATGCAATGTTATTTTCTGAACTACTGTGCTGCCCACTTCTGAGAAGAACTCAAATATAGGAACCTGGGTTAGTGCTCTTCCCCAGTAAGCCTAATGCAAATGAACAAGGCAAAGACTCTTCTTTGGAAGGGAAATGAAGGAATAGAGCCAGAGAGAGAGACCCAAGATGTCAGATTTTCCAGGAGCTCAGTGGTATCAGAATGATCCTACTGGAATTCATTATCTGTAAAAAGTAGATTCGGTTTTTGTTCAAGTAATGGGATACTGCTGAGGATTGCAGTGTAATTAAACTGGAACTCAAGAAGGGACTGGAGAAAACAAGAAATATAATGAAATAAATAAATCCAAAGAAAAACAGAGAAACTGTTAACAAACCTTCAATCACAGAAACGTTAAGTGAGCCAATTTTGATTTGTTTTTCCTGCTTGAATGCTAAATTTTTAGCTCTTACTCTGCCAAGATCAATAGGCTTGCATGAAGAAATCAACACATAATTAGGACTCCAGACACAGTGAATTACCTTAAAACCAGATTTGGCTGTTTTTAAAGGAATGACCTCAAATTATAGTATCAAAGACTAACCCAAAAGACCATACTAATTATTTCCCCACTGAAACAAGAGCTATTTCTTAATAATATTTCTTAAATTGAATCCAGAATCAACAGTCAGCATCTGATTTTAGTATGTGGCATTTAGAAATGGCACCAGGGACAGAGACCTTCACAGTCAATCATAGTTTCTGTAGGATTGCCACAGACTCACTTATGCCATGAAGTCTGCAGGATTTCCGTAGACATTTCAGCTGGAGTGTCCAAATCTTGGCTTATTGATATTTTGGGATGAATAGTTCTTTGTTGCCATGGGCTGTCCCGTACATTTGGGGATGGTTGGCAGCACCCCTGGTCTTTGCCTACTAGATAGTGGTAGCTACACATTCAGGACCCCTCCCAGCTGTGACCCCCCCCAACAAAAAAAGTTTTCATACATTGCAAAATGTCTCTTGGGGTTCAAAATCATTTCACATAGAGAACCACTGATTTAAATATTTGGCCATATTTGAGATAACTGGACATTAAGGTGAGACAAGTACAAATGAAGTCTTTGACAATACATGCTAGATAGCAACGTGTTCACTAATCATGATATTTATGAAAACGAAAATGTTGAACTATAATTTGACACCTTTTATGAGGGGAAACGCAAAATGCAAATCCCGGGGCTTATATCCTACAGCTGGTCCTCCCCTGTGGGTGCACTAATTCAGCTTGCGGGAAAGAGCAGAGGGTCTGGCTTCACTCTACTTACACTTTTCAACTGAACGTGATAGGACAGGCTGCTGTAGCAATACAAACTAACACTTTTTAGTGCTAAACTCCAGAATTAACTTAGGTCTCTTTCTACTCAGAGTGTACCCAAACTCAGTCGTTTAAAAATAATTCACTGCAACTCTTAGTTTTCTTGGGCTTAGCTCTGTGTCACGTGTAATCTTAGAAGAAAAATTGACCTATTGACCTAACCCTAAACAGAAGAAGTCTGAAAAGTGGGGACCATAAATAAGAGGGTGTCTTAGAGGAAAGAAGAAATGGCATAGAGATTGAGACAGAGAGAGAGTCAGAAGGTGTCTCAGTCTTTTTGGGCTACTATCACAGAACACCCCAAGCTGGGTGGCTTGTAAACAGCAAACATTTCCCTCTCCCAGTTCTGGACGCTGTGAGGCCAAGATCGTGGCACCAGTGGATTCGGTGTCTAGTGAGAGTCCTGCTTTGCTATGACTTCACATGGCGAAAGGGGCCATGAGGCTTGTTGGGGTCACTAATACAATATAAGGTCACTAATCCCATGCATGAAGACTCTGCCTTCATGACCTAATCACCTCCCAAATGACCACCTCCTGATACCATCACCTTGGGGACTATGTTTCAAGACAGGAATTTCAGGAGGACACAAACATTCACACCCCACCAAAGGGAAATAGGAAGATAAAGGGAGAAAGATGGAGAGAGGATAGAAACAATTAAGTACAGGAAAATAAGAGCAATGAAATCAAAAGAGCCAGGTCCCCCACGTAAAAGGATGCTGCCTGAAGTAACATGTGGGCGTCACACGCTGACATCCATGCCTGTCCTAGAGCCAGTCCTTTGGAAGCAAATGTTGGTCATTCTTCAGTGCTATAATGCTGTAGGCCCCATTCACAGTACAGATGTTTCTGCTTTGAGAAAGCCTAGGGTAGCAGGGCCGCTCCATTTCCTCAGTGACACAGAGAAGGAAGGTGTCCCTTTGGGGGAGATTCTACGTGCACAGCCCTGAAAAATCGCCAAATGATATGACCCCCACCTCATATAAATATATAAATAAATGCCACAGGAAACCAAACAAAAAGAAAGAGAGTCTTAGTAAAAATGCTCACTTTTAATTTATGTGAAACCACACTGCTTTCTCAATGCAGCTGTTAAAGAATTTTCCAAGCTCTGTTACGAGATGTGAAGATGAAGAAGACATTTTCTCTACCTTCAAGTAGGTCATAGTTCATTGAGGGGAATAAGTGTGTATCCAGTTATAATATGAATCCATCACTGGAGAAACCCAATACTCCTATGTGATTATGTGGGAGGTCAGAGATGTTCTGTATCAGAGCGATAGAATTAGATGGGAAGAAAGACAGAACTTAAAGATTTGTGGCATGTGAGGAATACCATTTAGAAAACACTGGTAATTTTAAACTTTGAGATAGGAAAACAGGACTACAAAATAAAGACTATTGGAAGCAGAGATGGTGGAAAAGCTGGATGATTCATTGAATCCAGAGTACAGGTTGTTTTAAGTGTACATTGGAGTAATTGTAAGTTTTAAAAGAATGTGTACTAGTCTGAGGCTTGAAAAAAAATCCGTTTATGGTAATATATGAAATGCTGCCTTTTAGGAAATTTTACTAATAATTAGTTATAAATATACTGCCTCAAAGCGAAGTCCAAGTAGATTGTGACTTCAGTTGACTTTTTAAGTTTGTTAAGGGCAATGTCACTTTGCTACTCGAGGTTTCTGTGAAATCCTAGGAGCAGCTCAACCTTCCGTTTAACACTATGCCAAGTTACTCACGGTCTTTATGATTCCATGCCTATCTCTTGGAATAAAAATAATATATATATATATATATATATATATATGATATATATATATATATATATATCATATATAGATAGATAGATAATAAAATCATCTTTAAAAACCCCACCAAAACCAAACATCGGACTTAGCTTTGAGGCAGTACAATTTATAACTATAATTCTTAGTAATAATAGATATTATTTATTTTGTTACCTTGTTTCAGGTATTATGCTAAAAGCTTTACAACATTTTCCCCACCCAATTCTCATAATAACCCTACTACAGATCTTAGTTCAGTTGACCTTTGAACAACATGGGGGTTAAGTGCGCCAACCCCCACATGGTTGAAAATCCTCATACAACTTTTAACAACCCCCCAACAATTTAACTACTAATAGTTTACTATTTTCCTGAAGACTTACTAATAGCTTAATAATCAATAAACACATATTTTGTGTTTACATGTATATGTACTGTATTCTTATAATAAAGTTAGTTAGAGAAAATGTTCTTAAAATCATATGGAAGAGGAGTGGGTTAAGGGGTAGCTCAGTGGGTTAAGCATCTGACTCTTGGTTTCAGCTCAGGTCATGATATCAGGGTCCAGAGATTGAGCCCGTGTGGGCCTTCCTGCTGAGTGGGGAGTCTACGCAGGATTCTCCCTCTCCCTCTGCCCCCTGCCTGGCATGCGTGTACATGCTCTCTATCGCTCTCCCTCAGATAAATAAATCTTTGAAACAAAAATAATAAGGAAGAGAAAATATATTCATAGCACTGTGCTATATTTACTGGGAAAAAAATCTTAGTATAAGTGGATCTGCACAACTCAAACCTATGTTGTTCAGCGGTTAAGTGTATAATTTTCATTTTGCTACAGGAATAGTGAAGGTAGAAGTTTAAATAATATGTCTGAGAACATACACTTAGTACAACATAACAGAGTTAGAATCTGAACACAGGTTTTTCTGATGACAAAATCTGAGTTCTCACGTACTTCTCATGGCTGGCATTTTGGCATCAAATGGATGTATATTCAAAAAGTCCTGCCTTTTATGGTTGGGTTACCATGGGAAAGCTCACCTATATGAACCTAAGTTTCTTATCTGGAAAATGGGATAGTCATACCTACTTCAGTGGATTCTTATGAGAAGCTATTAATGAAAAGTTTGTCGGCTCATCTAGGTTGGCAGTGACACAAAAATACTTATTCTTTGCTTCTTGGCATCTGGGCAGAAGACAAGCTTGTGAGGGAAGGTGAAAGAAGAGAGAAAAGTTAAGCCAATATATTATGATAAACTGAGGGAATAATTACAATGTAGTAGGTTCAGAAAACTCTGAGGCCCAAAATACCAGAACCTGATCAACTCTGTTTGAGCTACTGGATTCAAGTTCACTTCTCTACACAATGGAGCACAGCCTCTTCTCATCACTGAACTAAAACAAAAATTATCCTGTGATTGGACACTTGGGACTGTGTTGCAAAAAGTCCTTTTGCTCTCTTCCCCACTACATTTTCTGACCCTTCTATTTCACAATTTCCTTGAGACTGTGGCCTCTTCTTTGTATTTTTCAAAAAAAAAAAAAAAATGGACTGTTCAAACACATTCCAAACCTTCTCTGTTTCTTATTAGTAGATAAAATCTCTTCCCACAGACCAACACATCTTGGGAATTTTAAGCCCCTGTAAGCCTCTTCTCCACCCTGATCTTGAGTACCCTTGGGGGATGGCCTAGGTTTGGGAATCCAAAAAAACATCTCTTTATCACAGACACTAAAAATATGACTGCCTCTTCTGTACCAGTCAGGTAAGTGGTTGAGTACTCAACAATGGGAGGGATGATTAGTCTAGGATTAAGCAATTTAGGCTCTATCTCTAGTTTTTTTCTTTTTTTAAGATTTTATTTAAAATCTCAAAATTTAAGTGAAGTGGGGGAGGAAGAGAGAGAGAGAGAGAGAGCACAAGCAGGAGGAGAGGCAGAGACTACCCACTGAGTGGAGACTGTTGTGGGGCTCAGATCCCAGGACCCCGAGATCATGACCTGAGCCAAAGTCAGAGGCTCAGATGACTGAGCAACCCAGGTGCCCTGGCTCTATCTCTGGTTTTATCACTAATGTTTCTCTCTAGGTCTTGAGGTGTCCTTTAGGAAAAGAGCAACATTACATCGGGTGGCTTGAAGAGCCGGTTTCTCTCTGCCAGCCGGAGATTCTAAAATGCTTCAGTGGACTGGCACTGTGATGCCATCTACCCACGGAAAAGAAGAAAGTGATGAGATTCTAGTGGAATACAAAGTAGAATGAGATACCATGAGTTTGAAAGGTCACAGGAAAGGAAGTCCTTCCGGTGTGTCTGATGCTAGTTCTCATCTTTAGATGGACAGTCACTGCAAAGCAGAACCTGAAAGAAGATCACGCTAGTATTAATTTGGTGGGACTTTAAGAGGTATTAGAAAAACTTTGGTATGTTCAGGAAGGATAGAGATAGATAAAAGACTCAAACTATGTTTTATAAGAGAAAAGTTGAAATAGGAATGAAAAGACTTAAGAAAAATGGTTTTAAAAAGATCATTATTTGAGACCATTATTGCTGATCTTTATGGCACCGAGAAACTGAAGAACTAGGTCCATAGAACAGAAGTTACAGAGAACCAGATCTTGGCTCAAATCTGAGCTACTCATATATAATCGAGAGCCCCAGGAGAAGGGGCTGAACAAGAATCTGACAAATGCTTCATAGGGCGACTGCCTTTAAGGGTAAACAAGCACAGAAGTGATATTGAGGTAGATAAGATTTAATGTTTTTTTTTTGTATGTTTGTTTTGTTGTTGTTGTTGTTGTTTTTTTCCCATCCAGAGTTAATAAGACTCTGTGATCTTATGAAATGAAAATTTGTCTTATACCCACAGATGGGTGATCATTAAATACTTTTTTTTAAAAAAACAATTTTATTTATTTATTTGACAGACAGAGATCACAAGTAGGCAGAGAGGCAGGCAGAGGGAGAGGGGGAAGCAGGCTCCCCGCTGAGCAGAGAGCCCGATGTGGGGCTCAATCCCAGGACCCTGAGATCATGATCTGAGCCGAAGGCAGAGGCTTAACCCACTGAGCCACCCAGGATCCCCTAAATACTTCTTTCATTAGAAAAGTCCTACAGCCCTTTTTCTGTCCTCCTCCTTCATTCTGGTTAATGAAATCTTAGACCAGGGTCGCCAGCACATTCCCTATGAATAACTTACCTAATGTGTATAAGGGAAGAGAAAACAAAACAAAACAAAACAAAACAAAACAAAACAAAACAGTACCAAGCTTTAAAACACCCATGGGAACACACACTCTTGTAATATTTAGCTGTAACAATATCCACATGTATATTTCACATCAGTCCTCTGGTTTCTGGCTCAAGTGTCTGTGAGGTAACATCTGAAGAGGGTTGAGCTGCAGTTTCCGAGTACTGCGGAAAGTTTTTAAATTGGATGTATAACAGTGGATCAGAACGTCCATGCATAAGAATTAAAGGTGGGTACCCCTGTCTTTGCACATGTGTCACAGTATACTCAGAAAACCCCATTTCATGTACAGAGGCTCTGCAGTGCTATTCTAATTTGCTTCAGTTCCATGCATTCCAGAGGCCTGTCTGAAAACCTGGCCATATTCCACACTGGACTTTCAGTTCCCAAACCTTTGCCAAAGTTCATTCTCATCAGTTTCCTATGTCGGTTGCTAGAGGGGTCTGCCCAGGACTGCCCACTTAATACTTAAAGATATGTTAAATATTCTTAAATATTTATAGAATCCCTTTATCTGCCTTCCTCCTCTCTGAAATATCTTCCTTACTCTCTAGATGGGATGGGAAGTTGTGCCTGCTACTCCTGGGGAAGAGGGGAGTAGAAGTCCAGGCTCTCTGCTGAGCCAGCTGGCCAGTGAGGGGAGGGCATGGTGTCTTTCCCCTTGTGTTTGCTCAAGTAGGACACTATTGTCACAAACACTTCCATTCTGTTATGCCTAACCTTTCTGGTCCTACAATTTGACAGAGCATGATTTGGGGGGCCTTTTTTGTCCACCCCTATTGGCATTTCTAGGTTGTAGGCTTTTCCCAAATCTAATCTGGGATATTTGGGAGACAAAAAGAAAATCCAGAAAATTCACTATTAGGGTCAAGTGCTGGGTCCCTAGACAGTCCACCTTCTTTGTCCTACCTTTCAGTCTTCCTGTGTTGGCCCTTTATAATATGTCCAGAGTTTTTAGGGGAAAATAAGGGGATATCTACGGAGAAATGGGTTTATTCCATCTTGCTCAGAGCCAGAAGTCTCCATGCAGACTCTTTAAGGAGGGATCTTTAAACTGTCGTGATGATGGTGAACACAATCAGGCCCCAATTAGGGCCTGATTCCAAGACTCTGGCAGAGCTGTTGCCAGCACTTTACTGCAGGAAGCTACAGAACAGTCTTCCTGATTTCTGACCAAAGGCTTCAGTCAACTTTCTTCTACCAACAGTACATCAAACCGAAGTAAATCAACTGGACTGTGACACTGTTCGTTGTTAGTATTCCTTCCTACTCTTGCTTTCAGCAGTGCTGCTCAGAAAGAAGTCCCAGCACGATTGGCGAGTTGCCGCTAGCCTGCCCCTTCACTTATTTATAGGTCCCTAGAGGAGACCCCTCTGATTTTACTCTCCACAAATACGTAAATATTTGATCATCCTGGTCTATTCTCCCAATAGGATACATAATAAAGATTTGTCTACTATATTATATATGAGAAACCAATTTACAGAGGACTTAAAATAAGAAAAAAAAAAATGCTCCTAAGTGACGATCCCCTCTTCTCATTCCCATTGTCCCAGAGTAAATATTACACTACCATAATTAATACCACCCTCGTTCTACAGACTGTTACATGGAAGTCTCTGACCTAGACATTGATGCATAGTTGATATTACTGCTTGATTCTTTGTACTTGGTCCAACTTTATATGTCAATTTAAGATTAATGACATAAAAAAATGATAACATGAAGCTGGGTGTGATGCTTTGGAAACAGTAGTAGGGGAAGGATTTGGAATGCTGTGGCTCTAATTATAAGATGTCGCGTAGCTATATGATGATGAACGTCCCATTTCTTGCTCTCAGTTTCTTCATTTATAAAATGAGGTGATTGAATTGTATAACCTTGAAATCTCTGCCAGCTTTAGTATATTTAGATATACTAAATCAGAGGATATTTCCTCTGATGTCTCTAGACTGAAACTTCCAGCCATTAGTTGTTTGCTCCTTGATTTGGTATAAATAAATCCTAGCATCTTACTCTCAACATGAAAAACTTCAATGTTTAGTCACTGAAATAGATGGTAGGCTTAGGCAATATAGAATACTGAATACATTAGAGAGTAAAGTCAAGCGGGAAGACCCTTTGGAATCATAGAAAAAAGCTTTTGTAGTAGCATCAGCATCCTGAAGAAATATTTTGACCTTATCACTCAAGTTAGAAACTGTATCTCTCTTCTCTAACTCCAGTACTAGAAACAATGTTATTTATTTGCTACACAGTTCTATACAGAACCTGAAATTCTGTAAGCTAATAGTTAAGATTCAATTTTATTTAAAGTTTTCAGATGATTAGTAGCCCAAGATTAACTCGACCCGTATCATTTAAAACCTTAAAAGGCACACAGTCTGATTATAAACAATAGATTAATTCCATAGATTCCTGAAAAAGACTTTAACTTCTTTGAATCTCAGTTTCCTTTTCTATAAAATGGGGATACTACTAATATTCTGTCTGTGGAACAGGTTTACTGTTAGCGTTGAAGAAAGTATTTTGAAAATGTTCAAATTCTATACAAATGTACAAGCATGGTCATCTTTTATTTTTAAGAGACAACGTACAGTTTATAAAATTGTTTTACCTTGTAAAATTGCTATTGCTCCATTAATAAAAGTTTTATATTATTTTTTAACCACACAAAATTGCTCATTTTTACTTGGAAAATGACAATATCCATCCTGGCCAATAAAGCTTAATAATATGGCCTAAAAGTATTTTTTTCAAATGCTTGCAAGCTTACATAAATCAAATTTGGATAGGACAACCATAAGAGAGTATATGTAGAGACTTTTTTTTTGTCCTCGAAATTTTTAAGATATCTGACTTCCTTTAATACATTCCAGACCTATGCATGCCTTTATCCCTGGGGGGTGGGGAGTGGGCAGTGGACACTTTTGCTTAAAATAATACTTGGAGCAGGAATTGTTTGATAAGGCCAGTGGTTAGAATATTTGCAGCTTCTTATTTTGAATTCCTATGATAACATCAGCTCCCCAAAATTATCTGGAAATTGGTGGGAGATCCAGCAGCAATAAAAATTGGGCCTTCAAGTTAGACTTCTAGATATGATGCATGAGGTAGAAAGAAAGGAAAGAATGTGGACTTGTGAGAGCGGTCTAGTAAGTGTGTGTTTGAGGGGGTTGTCTCATTAATTTTCAAGTCATAACTGGCATGATCCTCGAGCTGAAGTTATGTCAGTGCTGTGCTTTCCTAGGGCTTTTGGCTTGCTTTTGTTATTTTATCCATAGCTTGTTTGGTTTTTGAGTCTGTATGTGAGAACCAAGCACCATTATTAGAGCAATTCCTCCTTCCTTGAAGGCATGCAGCCTATCCGTGACAGAGTCAGGACATGCATGACAGGTCCCAGGGCTCAGCTTCCTGAACTGGTTGTCATTGCCTTTGAGTGGTGTGAATTACCATGGAAATGAAGAGAATCACGTCTCACTTTTGCATCATGCCTAGAAATTTGTGAAGTACATTCACATGCACGTCTTCACTTCCTCGTGGGAGCCCTATGAGAAAGCTGAGATTCTTGGTTTTGTCCAGACGCTGAGAGAATGGCGGTGTGACTCAGTGGAGGTTGTCTCGCTCCTACGCCAGTGTTCCTGCCAACATATCACAGCTGCTCTCTGTTCAGATTGGAAGCATTCTTTGTAGCCACAAAGCTATAAACTCTAATTAAAGTTTCCATTTCAAGGCTCTCATGATGCCATTTTTCTGTGTCTTTATCTTTTCTGATATGTGGTGTTTCTAAGCTAAAGAGACTATATTTCAGTCATTTGTCTTTCTCCTGAACATATGGGAGCTTTTCGCCCCATTGGGTGTCTGTGCTCACTGATCTATGACAGCATGAGAGGGGCTGGGTGTGAGAATGCTATTTCCAGCCAGCAGCTAGCATGATGGCACAAATGAATGTGGGATCACCAAAAGTTTTTCCCATCGGTTCTGGAATCCATACAGCTCTCTTGCTCTCTAGAGCCCTTTGGCCAAGACTCCCAACTGTCCATTTCACATAAATGAAATGACCTTTACATAGACCTAGATTATGAGACTAGTTCTTGAGGTATGTTTGTGTTCCCTTTTTAAAATCGAACTAAACATTCTATTTGTGTTTGGAATAAGCACTGATAGTGCTGTCTCCTTCTCTGATCAGCTAAAGGTCTATAGGGTTTTCAGAATCTAAGGTAGTTCATTGAAAGAGATGATTTACAATTAAACATTTTTGTTGTTTTGGTTTTTGCATTCAATCTATATTTACATGTTTTTCCCTTGATTTGCAGAGTTAGAATTATGATTTGTTTTTGTTTTTCAGTTTTCCCCTAAGTTGACATATATTCATGGACTTAGCCCTTTCTTGTTGTTCCTACTATGTGGCCCAAGAGAAACTTCCACTTAAATATCTGCTCTTAAACTTTTAGATGGAATTTGTTCTTTCATGTTGAGGAATTATGTGCAAAATTTATCCTTTTGAGAAATAATTCTTTGTATTTTATGGACTTTGAGAGAGTTTGGCTTTGAGACACAGTTCATTATTATTTTTTATTTATTATTATTGTTTTTATTTAAGTAATCTTTACACCCAATGTAAGGACTTAAACTCACAACCCCAAGATCAAGAGTCTCATGCTCTACCAACTGAGCCAGCCAGGTGCCCTGAGACACAGTTCAACTTTAAGCTTCTATGTATATCTTTGTAGTTTTAGGCAAGTTATTTAATGTATTTATGAGTCAGTTTTGTCACCCGGCAAATGAGCATAATAATAAATCTGGGTTGCCTTGTCTGTAAAATGAGCAGCTTCTAGAAGTAGTATGAACATTAAGTGAGTTTATTCATATAAAGTACTTAAATATGTCCAGTGAGTCATAAGCATGAAGTATACATTAACTTTTATGTTAAAAACTAATGGATCACACTTTGGGAAATACTGATTTTATTCTCTTAGTAAGTTTTCAAACTTGTGATATGGATTAGGTTTGGGCCAGCTGGTAGAATTGTTCTGATACAACCAAGCAATTGTGGTGGGTGTATTGTACTCAAGTGCAGCCAGACTGTTTGTTACATCAGGGCTGGTGACATTGAGTCAACATTTCCGAGGCCACCATTGTCCCAATACGTATGGAACTGTGCCTGGGTCCCAGGGATATTGCAGGGAAAATGTGAATCAGTAGGCTGTTTTACTTGGCTGCTAAATTTGGTTTACTGTTGCATAAATTAGGACATATCTGTCTAGAATGGTTTTTGTTGCCACCAGCAACCAGGGTCATAGAATTGAAGGACATCAGATATGCAAGAGAAATAGAAAATAACTTCTCAAATAATGCTTTCTGTAAGAATCCCAAGGCTAGTGGCAATGCTGATGAGAGCTAAATAGGAAATGTAGCCTGAGGCTTGAGATTTCCTGCTTGTAACTCAAAACGGATGTGGAAACAGACGTGAGGATGTGGTCCATGATTTTCCTTCCTGGGTGGAAGGAATAGCATCAGTATTAGGTTTTGCTGATTAGCAGTTTTTGCAATGAATGTAGCCCCACAGTTACAGGCAGTACAACAGCGATTAATTTTCCAGATCAGCTTCTTCTCAAGTCTGGTTATAAAACATACCAGATTGTTAGCCATTGTTCTGTATCAATGTTTGTGAAATTCTCAGAATGCATCGAAATTATTTTGGCTTGTGCTACCCAGTACCATTTGTCTTCTCGGAAGTAGAGCTGAAAATGGAGAAAGGATGTGTGTTTTTTGTCATGGAAAAGGACACATAAATAACTTCTTTGGAATCATTTAGTAAACAATATATAAATTTACAACATTTGATCTTCAATTTTCCTGGAATTTTCATTAAAGATTATTATGGTAAGTTTTGCCAAACTTAAATAAAGGCCATAAGCTTTTCAATCATTTCCAACATATCTACTGTTAATCCTGGAGACAATGCTATTGAACCAAACCAAACCAAAGCAGACAAACACTCCTTTTTGTACAGCCACTTACTCTGACTCCCATCCCCTGTCACATCTCCCCAGTGCCACTCCTGATCTCCCTCCTGGCCCCCGGACACCTTCCTTGAAGACTTCAGCTTCTGGCTCCTGAGAC
The DNA here is from genome assembly GCF_010015895.1 of Lontra canadensis. Taxonomy (NCBI): domain Eukaryota; kingdom Metazoa; phylum Chordata; class Mammalia; order Carnivora; family Mustelidae; genus Lontra; species Lontra canadensis. The sequence continues at coordinate 11,236,915 of NW_022631050.1, read as the reverse complement.
TTCAGCTTCAGCATGATCCTGGCTTTATATCAGCTCTCTAACTCCCAACCTGTAGTTCAATAACCATGAGGACATTGCTTTGATAGGTTTCCTTTAGTCTGCTCAAATTTCTTTATCTGATTTTTGCCGTTACTAGTTATCTTGTTTTTCAGAACTTCTCTTGATACCTTCACCTCCTGTCTTCATTTACCATTCTGTCTAAACCATCTCCCTGCTCAGCCTCTTTAACTATTCACTGCTATAGAGGCAGGTGAGCACTGGCATTGCAATAAAGACTGAGTGACTCTCTTTTCCTTAATCCGCTCTCCTATCAAGCTTTGAAGTAGTTAAGCCCTGAACATTACAGACCAGGGTCACAAAGCCATGCCTTTAGGATCTACCACTTATTGTCACCATGTACTCATTGCTAGGGGTTCAGGGTTGTTTGGGAGCTTTGTACTGTTCCCCAATATTTTTTCTCAAAGTTGATGTTCAGAATCATTTTGAGTCCTTGAATCTGCAATTCTTTGTTCTCTGCGTGACTTTATCTCCTACATTATTAAGGCAAGTTTTAATAAGGGACAGAATTTAGGATGGTATGATGGGAAAGGTGAAGAGAAGGCATGAGTATGAGTCCCTAAGAAGGTGAAATTAATACATGTTTGTATCTTTTTATGGATAAGAAAGTAAAGGTAAAAGAGCAAGATCAGAATTGACCCAACAGTTTGGAGCCCAGGTGATGGATGGCTTGTAATTCATGAACAAAAACAAGAAATACAGGAAAGAAATTGAGGGGAAGGATGTGATTTTCCTTGCCATTTCTGTTCCTCTTTGTCCTTTAAAAAGTCTAATTATATGTGTTTAATTACCTTAAATAAAACAGAAAAAAATTACTCAAAATGAATGAGCTTTCAAAATAAAAGGGCACATACCAGAAGCCAAATAGCGAACAGGACAGCAAGAATAATCCTCTTAATAAGTAAGGTTTAAGCCAACTAACGTTAAATAACTAGGATTGGAAAAATGCCATAAGTCCTTTGCCTTTCCTCAAAAAAATCAAAAACCCAAAAACAAAAACTGAAAGACAAAAAAAAAAAAAAAGCAAAAAAACCCCTAAACTCTCCCCAACCCCCCCAAAAAATAACAAACTCAAAACAAAAACAAAAACAAAAACCAAAAAACATGGAAGTGAGATAACACCTGTTAATGAGACTGCTTTCTAGATTTTCTATCTTGTCTTAAGTACAGGCTGTTTTGCTAAGCTGACTATCTCCTCTGAGGTTTTGTTTTTTAGCAAGACAGAGAGTGCCAGAGTTGGTGAGGAAGTGACACATGGTTCATAGCAGCTTGACCAGAATATGTACATGGCCCTTGTGTAGGATTTCAGCTGAAACGTTTCCTCTTGGATAGAAATACAGTTTGGCTAAGACCTCATGGAAAACGTGACTGCATGTCCTCAGTGACAAATTAGGAGCGCAAGGGATCTGGGTGGTTCCTACCATAAAGCTCAGGTTTGGTTCTCTCCTCCCTTTCCCTGTTTTTTTTCCCCCCTTAATATTCCAGCCTCTTTGTATCTCATCTTCTCCACTTGACAGAGTAGAAATAGATACTGAGTTTCCACCATCTCTTTACTCTCATGCTTTCAGAATGCTGTTTTCCTCTGCCAGCCTGTCCATTCTCTAAAAACTTCATTTGGCATCTTTGTTTTCAGTGTTATCCAAGTCTGTTTGTTAGGAGTCTGGCTTCTGCCATTGTTCCTTTAAAGCTTTTATAGACTGATACTAAAAAACAAAAAACAAAACAAAACAAAAAAACACTTTCTGGCATCAGGAAACATAAGGTACATATACTAACTAGTGCCAAATACCTGTGGAATTGTGCATCTTTCCCTAACCAAGTTGTCATTGAAGATGCACACATGTTATAATCACATTTCCTTTCTTTTCTTAAAGTAGGAATTAGCCTGGGACAGCCTATTATGTTATTGCATTAACTATGAATTAAGGAGAAGTGTGAAGTTGAGAGTATGTTTTTGTTAAGTTAAATCACAGTTATGTTCACTTTGTGTTTCCACAAGGTACCTGTGACTCCTAGAACCACTTCCATTGACCTGAAAACTTTATTTCAAACCAGAAGGCATTCAGCAGATGTAAGCTTATGTTGTCTCTGATTTACCTAGCAAGTAAATTTGTGTCTTCAAATCAGAATTAAATGAAAGCCATCAGGCATAATTTTTGGATCACCCATTTTTTAATTTATTTGCAGCCAGTATTCCTCTTCACTTGTATTATAAAAACTTGCTTCAATGTTTCATTCATTTATGGAACAAACATCATGTACTAAATGTGACAGAATCCCTGTCTTCAAGGTTCATAGTTTTGGGAGAGGGTAGGCAGATACATATGCCAAGTTTTAAATATAGTCTGTGAAAAGAACCATGAAAACACTGACGAGAGAGGGACCAACTCAGGGTGAGTCAAGGAAAACTTCTCCGGGAGGTTGACATTGGAAGTCATGACTTTCAAAAGTCACGCAGAAGAAGCAGGGCCAGGTCCTCCAAATCATGAGTAACCTGGTTAAAGACTTGGTGGTTGGTTAAGTGCTTGGTGAGGAAATTCTACTGGCTGTAAAGTCCGTTTTCTAAGGTAATAGTTCATAAAGGTTTTTTGAGTTTATAATCTGTTCAGTGAATTGTAGAAACTAATCTATAATAAAATGTTTGCCTGTTTACCAGATCAATATTTCATTTTAAGCAAGCACTTAACCCAACATGTATTTTTTAAAGACTATGTATTTATTTTAGAGAGAGAGAGAGCAAGCAATGGAAGGAACAGGGTGGGGGGAGGGAGAAGGAGATGATCTTCAGCATACTCTGCACTGAGCTGGGAGCCAGTCCAGGAGATGGATCCTGGGACCCTGAGATCATGACCTGAGCCAAAATCAAGAGCTGGAGGCTTAACCAACTGAGCCACCCAGGTACCCCTTTATTCAACATTTTTTTTTTTTTTTTTTAGTCCCTATGACCTAGTAGACCCCCGAAGGGAAAAGAAAAGGAAATACATGCTATCTCCTAAAAAAAAAATGCCTAGCCATTTGAGGACATAGCCATGCTTATTTAAGTGAAAAACTTGTTTGACCTGATGCATAATGAGAAATGAAAAGATGCTGTTAGGCAGAGGAGGCAGCAGTTCTCAAAACTTAGCACAGGGCTGCAGATCATCTACCTACAGAGAGGATTCATGACTTCACATTCTTTCCATTTTATGGCACAGACACCAGACCACAGCCTTTACGTCACCAACCATTGAGACTCTGCCAGGCCCAGAAAGCCTTCCCCACAAAGGCCCCCATTCATCATTTCTTCACTCTGTGATTGAAGTGTGATGTGGTATCAGGCAATGCTGGTGCTAAATATGGGATCGAAAACCCAAATTGCACTAGGGTGGTAGCTTTGTGGTTTCCAAGTCTTTTTTAACAGACCTCATGAATTGGACACCCATCTTGTTCTGCCCAGATGATTACAACTCCATGGGCTGGGAAGGCCCAGCATGACAACCAGCACTTGTCTCCCAGCTTCTGACGTGCTTCCCCTCACATGTCTCAGAGCCTCCAGGGCTTATTCCTGTGAGTGCTGTGTCCCTATACTGGTAAGATACAGAAAGAAGGCAGGTAGAGAATGGGGACTGAGGTGAGCATTCGAGACAGTCTTCTAGAGTCAGGAGAGACCATTCACCTTGTCCTGCCTCTCGTTAGGAGGACAGAAGCATAAGGTCACAAGGAAGGAGAGATTAGACAGCTCTTTAATCTGGTCTCAGGACTTGGAGGGCCATCCTGTATTGCTCTTGTTTCAAATGGCTACTTTGGAACTTTTAATGAACTTCAACCTCTGGCTCACCGTGTTGGAAGCTAACTTGGTCATTCCGTATGAATGGTGGTGGCAGGGATCTTGGAAGTTAAAGAGACAGAGCATGTGGTGTGATTTGGGGGCTCCCATTATCTGCCTAGGAACACTGCCGGGGTGGTGGGGAAGATTCTAACTAAATTAGGTCTAATTCTTGATCCCTCTGGCTCTTGTGTGTGCTGACTACCCAGGGTATTGTATGTAGGGGACCTGAAGGGTGGTAGGGGTGAGAGCCAAATATCGCACGTTCCATGGGTGGAAGGAGGTTCATTCCTGAACGTTCTCAAGTATTACAGGGACCACTGTCATGGCAGTCATATATGTAAAAATGCTATATGAAATTTTTCATTTTAATAAAAATGAGTCTCATTAATATATATATTTTTTAAGTTTCTTATTTTTTAAAAAAAGTTAGAAGCTATCTAAGCCCAGAGATTTTTCTTTGGGTCAGAATTTGATGTTCTTACAGGTCCATAGATGTTATTCAGGGAAGAAAAACCAATTTCCCTTTACCTCTCTTCTGATCTAATCTCATATGTTGTGTTTATTTTTACCCCTAAACTGCATACCAAATATGAGCCAAGATAAAGATATTTTATTAGACATAATTTTTATCCTTCCATTCCAACTCTGACTCATTTTGTTTACAAACCAGGCACAAGGGAGACCCACTTTTTTTTTTTTTTTTGGATAGCAGTGTGCATAGAAGCAGACTTAATTCACACTGCTTTTCAGATCATCAATGAAATATGGAACTTTTGAGCTGAATGAATAATCTACCTCCTCTCCCTTCCTTCCACGACATCTCAGAAGTTTGCAGTGTGGTCCGAGACAGTTACTTCACTGCATATTGCTAAAGGATTTTACCCCATAGTATGATTATCCAGTTGTAATATTGGGAAAAAAAATAGCATTTTTTGTGATTCCAAAATTTTTGTTTCCCTTTTAAAAAAATTAACATATAATATATTATTTGTTTCAGGGGTACAGGTCTGTGATTCATCAGTCTTACACAATACACAGTGCTCACCACAACACATACCCTCCCCAGTGTCCATCATCCCGTGACACCATTTGTTGCAATGCCCCCCCACCTCCGGCAACCCTCAGTTTGTTTCCGGAGATTAAGTAAGTCTCTCATGGTTTGTCTCCCTCTCTGGTTTCTTCTTATTTCATTTTTTCCTCTCTTCCCCTATGACCCTCAATTTGTTTCTCAAATTCTACACATCAGTAAGATCAAATGATAATTATCTTTCTCTGATTTATTGATTTTGCTTAGCATAATACCCTCTAGTTCCATCCACGTCATTGCACATGGTAAGATTTCATTTTTTTGATGGCTGCATAATATTCCATTATATATATTATGTCTTCTTTATCCATTCTTCTGTCAGTGGACATCTTGGCTCTTTCCATAGCTTGGCTATTGTGAACATTGCTGCTATAAACATTGGGGAGAAGGTGCCCCTTTGGATCACTACATTTGTATCTTTAAGATACAAATACCTTGTAAGATATCTTATAAGATATCTTGTAGGATATTTTTTTATCTTTTGTATCTTTACCCCAGTAGTACAAATTCTGGGTCATAGGGTAGGTCTATTTTCAACTTTTTGAGAAAACTCCATACTGTTTTCCAGAGTGGCTACACCAGCTTGCATTCCCTCCAACAACGTAGGAGGGTTCCCCTTTCTCCTCATCCTTGCCAACATCTGTTGTTTTATGACTTGTTAATTTTAGCGATTCTGACTGGTGTGAGGTGGTATCTCATTGTGGTTTTGATTTACGTTTCCCTGATGCTGAGTGATATTGAGCACTTTTTCATGTGTCTGTTGGCCATTTGGATGTCTTCTTTGCAGAAGTGTCTGTTCATGTCTTCTGCTCATTTCTTGATTGGATTATTTGTTCTTCGGGTGTTGAGTTTGGCAAGTTCTTTATAGATTTTTGGGTACTAGCCCATTATCTGATGTGTCATTTGCAAATGTCTTCTCCCATTCTGTCTTGTCTTTTGGTTTTGTTGACTGTTTCCTTTGCTGTGCAAAAGTTTTTTATCTTTATGAAGGTCCAATAGTTCCTTTTTTTGCTCTTGTTTCCCTTGCATTTGGTGGTATGTCCAGGAAGAATTTCCTGTGGCCAAGGTCAAAGAGGTTGCTGCCTGTGCTCTCCTCAAGGATTTTGACACCGTGTCAGAGATAATGAAGTACTAAAATAAGACAGGGATTTCGAGGAATAAAAGGAAACAGTGAGTTCAAGATGCATTAAGGTTAGAGTCAAATAGATTTTGTTTGAATTTGGAGGATGGGTGGTTCAAGATGACCTCAACATTTGTTGTTTGGGTGATGGTGTAGTAAGTGTTGCCATTGGTCAAAATGATCATTATACTGTAACGAGTTTGGGAGTTAATTTAGTGAGGCTAGTTTTGGTAATTGTCTTAATCTGTTTGGGCTTTTCTAACAGAATGCTATAGATTGGGTGGCTTATAAACAACAGACATTTGTTTCTGACAGTTTGGGAGGATGGGAAAGTCAAAGGTCGAGGCACAGACCTATTACGAATCTGGTGAGAGCCTACTTCCTGGTTCTTAGATGCTGGTGTTCTTGCTGTGTCCTCACATGGTAGAAGCAACAGGGGAGCTTTCTGGGGTCTCCTTTATAAGCCACTAATCCTGTTGATGAGGGGCTCTACTGTTAAGACCTAATCACCTTCCAAAGGCCCTACCTCCAAATACCATCATATTGGTAATTAGGTTTCATTGCAGGGATTTTTTATTCAGGAAGGGGCACAAACATTAAGACTAAGCAGTGATGATCCGTTCAGTTTATAAAGTTCTTCTCATTTCAGTACAACAGAACTATGTGGGAAGGATTATAAGACTCTTATTTTTAAGGGGCACCTGGGTGGCTCAGTCAGTTAAACATCAACGTCTCCAGCTCAGGTCATGATCGCAAGGGTCCTAGGATTAAACCCCTTGCTGGACTCTTTACTCAGAGGGAGGACTGCTTCTCCTTAGGCCTGCCACTCCCCCTGCTTGTGTTCTTTCTCTCTCTCTCTCAAATAAATAAATAAGGTCTTTTAAAAAAGTAAGCAGTAATGAATAACAATTTTTATTCAAATCTTTTCAGTCAGTATACTTTGCTGTATTCAACAGAATTACTGGGAATATATAAAAGTGTGGATTTTTAAATTTATGATGGAAGTAAGGTAAAGAGGAAGTTATTAGCAAAGTGAAAGTATACCACATTTCTGTAATCTATGGTAATGAATGCAGGGGGACATTCACAAAACGTCAACTATGCCAGTAATTCAAAAGTTAATTTTGCAAATAATTTTGTTATTATTTTCTCCATCTAGGTTTCTAGCCTGTTTTCAAACAAACGGTTAAAAGTAATTGCTCTTAAACAATTAAGAATCTGCTACAACAGGTAAAAACATAGTCCGCTCCAGTAAGAGTGATAATTCTAATAGAGGCATTCATTGACATTCATTCACAGGGGCATGTATAATCTGTTAGATGGTATGGAGCTACAAGTGATTAGATAATTGTGCAAGCACCTGTCTAGCAGTTGGGAAATTAATCATCTTCCTTCTGCGGCAACACTTGTGTTCTCCATTCCAAAACCTGGGTATTTAACCACATATATCCAGAGAGCTATTGCATCTCAGTGTGTTAGCTATCTCTACGGATGTTTGTATCAACAAACATGAGTATGTCCTCATGTTGACCCTCTTGATTAATGTCAGGCTTATACTAAAAACCCTCAATCAAGACAACAGACAGCACAATGAGCACATCTTCAGACAGTGCTGTGCAGCAGAAAGAGCATGGGGTTCTAGCTCTCTCTCCTCCCCCTGACTTACTTACTGTGACCCAGCAAAAAGCACCCTTTCGGCCTCAGTTGTTACAACTGTGAAATGAGGGAATTTCACCAGGTGCAATGTAAGAATAATCCAGCATCTACTCCAAGAGTAAGTCTCTCTCTTTTTTTTTTAATATTTAATTTATTTATTTATTTGAGTGAGAGAAAATGCACACTCAAGGATGCGTGCTGGAGCTGTCAGAGTGGAGGAAAGGCAGAGAGAGAGGTAGATGCAGACTCCCCACTGAGCAGGGAGCAGAAGCAGACCTCAATCCCAGGACCCCAAGATCATGACCTGAGTGAAAGGCAGGTGTTTAACTGACTGAGCCACCCAGACACCCCAAAGAACAAGTCTTTAAGCCAAGTCCACATATACTCTCTAATTCAACCTTTAAGGTTAATGTAATGCTACTTTTTTCTCCAAAAATTATGTTTTTTTTTATGCATGGAGGAGACTGTGACTCAGAGTCCAACTGAGAAAAGATTAGAGCTGAGGTTTGTTGGATCCCAAAGCTCGTGTGCTTTGCGTTGTTTCATATTGTTTCATAGAAAGAAAAATAAAGAAATGGAATAAAGGCATTTCATGGAGTTGGCATATTTTTATATATTCATATTTTTTTAACACTTCATGAGGTTTTCAAGCTGCACGCCACTGGTCAGAATGGCAGTTTTACTTTTAGCATCTGTAACTATTCATTTATTCGGTTGATATTTGGATTTTATGGCGTCTTCACAGTGGGGCTTTTCTCCCTTTCCAATATGCTTTTAGGACTTAACAGATAATGTGACTAGGACTGTAGGTAGGTCTTCTGGCCAAGAGATGGAGAAAATTAAGACAGCTTTCTGAATGACTTAGACGTAAAATAATTTAGACACAGAATTTGTAAAATGTAGTTCACAGGCTTTTTTTTTTTTTTTAAGATTTTATTTATTTGACACAAATCACAAGTAGGCAGAGAGGCAGGCAGAGGGAGAGGGGGAAGCAGCCTCTCTGCTGAGCAGAGAGCCTGACTCAGGGCTCGATCCCAGGACCCCGGGATCATGACCTGAGCTGAAGGCAGAGGCTTTAACCCACTGAGCCACCCAGGCACCCCTAAACACTGTTTTAGATGATGGGGAAGTTTGGTTAAAAACTCATAAGATTAATTGCCAACCAGATTCCCTTTGGGTGGCAGAGATTTCTTATTTATGTCCTCTTCCTATTCTGAAGCTTGCTGGCTACAAACACGTGATGGAGGCCTTGGCGCAAGATGAAGGAAGGGAATGGTGAGGGATTATTCAGGAATTCTAGCCCTATACCCAGTATGCTATAGTATACACAATCAGCTCATTCGAGTCCTGACCTCGGGTTGATTCAAATGCCAACTCTGCTTTTTAAGAGCTGTTTGACCTGGGCTAAGTCATTGAGGGAATACAACACTCTCTAAATCTCCTTTTCATTAACAACTCAAGTTGCTTTGACAAATACCTATTGAATCGGAGAGCATTTTTTTTTTTTTCAAAATAATGAGCGTGGAGCACATTAAATAGGCCCTTAACCTATCAATTGTTACTGTAACAAAAACATCCACATTTTCATTGTAAAAACTCAGCCAAGTTTGTGGTTATTGTGTATTTGTTCATTTTCAAACAAGCTAGTTAGCTATTTTGTCTGAACGTTATAAAGGCCCCGTGGGAGCCACAAGGCAAGCCTCTCGTGCAGAGCCCAGAGCTGCTCTTGGGTGCAATTGGCAAAGGGGAGGAAAGGTTTGATGTTAATCCAAAATGTTTCTGAAAGGCTATACATGGTTTGAGAATGGATTAGATCTCTATGGATGCCTAGGGAATTTTTATACTCCGTTAATTTTAGAAAGAACTTTTATTGAGAGCTGCTTTTATGCCTGTGATGGTGCAGGCCACACCACAATTACACATTTTTAGAAGGGTGGATCCTTTGATGACAGATATGATTTCTACCCCCTCATTTTTCCCCAGTTGAAATATAACCATTTAAAAATCCTTTGAAAAATGGTTTGATCCTTTTTGCACATGCATATTTTTTTTCTCCTTCAGTCTTGTGGAAATTTATGTAGGCTGTAGTTTTTAGTTGAAAAGGACACACCAGGGAGTTGAATCCTTTCCTTAACCAAAATAGAAAGGGTGTGGGTTTTCTTCCTTTGATGTGGACAAGGCACACCTCCTCCCTAACACTTCTGATGATTTTAGTGTTTCCTGCTGTTGGGACTTTAAGCATCCCATCTTTTCTTCCTGTCTTTCCCTTAAACTATGGAAGGTGTTTTTGTATGACTTATGGCAAATACCATCTCTGAAAAATGATGCTGAAGAAGCAAGTCTGCAAAATTATTTTCATAATTGGGTTTTCACATTTTCAGAAAAACAGTTTTATCATAAGAGAAAGACCTGGATGTCCTTATTCACTAGTTGGTTTTTATAACTTCAGGTGATTGTGGGTAAGTTCCATGATTCTCTGTGCTATGAGATTCTGGTTATATATACATATTCACTTACTTGAACTTGGAATATTATGTTCTTTACCAAAATATGATGGTAGTAAAACTTCAATTTTCGTCAGAAATATGCGTGTGCATGTAATCTTTCCTCAAAAGTGATTCTCCATTTATCCTAATGATGTATTGATATTAGTAGTGGTAATTAATTACTCTAGAGTATTATTTATTTTATACAAAGCACTCTATCAAGCACATCTCCTGTATAAACTCATTGGTCCCTCATAAAAATCCTGATAGTAGCATTATTATTCTTAATATCATCTTTTAAGAGATGAGGAAACCAAGCCTACCTTCTGCATATCTGTGTAGTTAGGAAAAGGCATATTTAAGATTTACATCCAGGTTCATCACACAAGATCAATGCTTCAACCTTTAATTTGTTTGGCCTTGCTGCTGAATTTCTTGAATTGGACGTCTCGAAAGCCTTGACAATTCAGAACATTTTTGTATCCCATGGATTGTAATTTTGTTAGAATGAGTAAGTGGCTGAGTATTGTCACATTATTTCTGCTACTGCCCTGGTCCTGTCATTAACTCTTTGAGTCACTTCAGCTTTTCTGCATTTCATATTATAATTCAGTTTATGTTCTAAGATAGAGTTGCTTAAATTTGTCCTTTTAAGATTTTGAGGCAAACAGCACAGGGCAAGGTGTCCTAGGCCAGGCATATGGCTGATGCGCCTCTCCTCCAGACTAGACTCATGGGCAGGGGAAGGGGGCCCTTGTTCTTGGAGGCCAGAAAAAGAGAAAATGGTAAAACTAGGTGATAGCTCACTTTTGCAGTCACAGTCATTTTCTTGAAAAAAATTGAGGCCTTTTCCCTTTCTTCCAATCATTCTTTTTATTCCATTTGTGTTCAATTTCAATTTTGTAAAGATATAACATACAGCTTAGTGTAGAGGCCCTTATTTTATAGCCACTTATTTTGGGGTCAGTGGTAGCCTGAATAGCTATATGTCTTTTACATATTAATTACATACTAAAGTGAGAAAAATAGGTCAGGTAAAATCTTAAAGACTGCTGTTGAAGTGTGCATCACGGTAATCTCTATTTTTAGCCTTTTATGTGTCAAAGCACTTTACAGACATGAACTTAATAAATGATACCATAAAACATACAGATGTTTTATAAATTACAGATGGTTTTTATTCATCATATTATTTGATAGTTTCTATAGCTTTATGAAAAAGATAGGAATACTTAGGCTTTCCCTGTTATGCAGCTGGAGAAACTGAGGCACAGAAGTTCCGATTGTTTGTTTGGAGACACTGCAAACCGTGGATTGTCTAACTGGATATAAATGTTAGCCAGAGCTGTGAGCTTGGTAATCTAAACCCTAAATTTCTTTTGAAGCAAATTATTGTTTGTGTGGGGATGAAACATCAGCATGTTTCTTTTCACTTAATTAAGAGGTACTAGAAGGTGTCTGTGAATTCAACAGATGGGAAGGCCATTATTTTTATTCTATCACAGAAGTTGCCAGATAAGTGTTTTTTTTTTAATAGCTTTCCCCTTAAATTTTACAGAGATCATCTAGAGTCAGATTAGAAAAATTGCCCAAATCTCAATCTCTTTCAGCTTTGCCAAAAAGCTCATCTGGGAACAATGAGATAAAGACTGAAAGTCTTATGATTGATACCCAAGGCCCCTCATGCAATGCAGCCTTGCTTACTTGTAGCCACATCACCCACTATTTACACCCTGTATCTTCTACAGCTTTAATCAAAATATTGGCATTGTCTGAATTTATTCTGCTCACTTACGTACCTGTGATTTTATTTATGTGTTTCTTTTTTTTTTTGCCTGGCAGGTCCTACCACTACCCCCGAACTTATTTGCCAGACTGTAGAGTCATTTCCCTGACCCATCTGTGCCTGTGAATAATCTGTTTTGTCTGCCTTTATTATAAGTGTAATATATAAACTGCTTTTCCCTACTATGTCACAATCACTGTGAAGTTGTTTACTGAATAGTTTTATAGTCTAAGCGGTGTCCTAATTACTTTTTATGCATCATTTAATGGCCAAGCATCTATCTCTGAAATTGTTAGTAACACCCTCTGCCATAGATGAGAAAACTGAGCACTGGCAGGTTGGCTCTGTAGGGCACACATTTAGTAAATAACAGACAGTATTTTGAATTTAGATCTATCTTCTTTAAAGTCAAGGCTTTTTACCATTAAATCATATTCCCTTGAGTCAGTGAATTAAAGAAGTTCAATGTCTTATACATTTCTGTGTACCAGTTCCTAGCCCCATGTATGATGCTGGTGGATCGTCAGTTAAGCAGGTGGAAAGTGTGATGCAAACTGGGGAGCGTCTTTCTGTGTCTTTTTTCCCCCCAGAGAGAGTGATCGTGCAAGCAGGGAGAGGCAGAGGGAGAGAGAGAACCTTAAACAGACTCCACATCTAGCGTGGAGCCTGACGTGGGGCTCAGTCTCACGACCCTGAAACCATGACCAGAGCCAAAATCAAGAGTCAGTGGGTTAATTGACAGACTACCCAGGTGTTCTGAGTCTTTATCTTTGGGACATTAGTGGACCCTCAATCTCAGGAAGATCTGTTATTAAGAAAGTAAGGTATTACGAGCTGTGGACATGGATCTAAAGGGATGCTGCCAGATCATATTCTACTAAAAATAAAATTTAAATGTGTTTATTGCCTCATCAGTTGCTTATTTACCATTCAATTTATGGTTTACTGTTTATGTATTAACTCAGTTCTCAAAATGATCCCCTGTGGTAGGTACTGTCATGTCCCGCTTTACAGATGCGGATTATTGAGACACAGAGGGGTTAAGGTGATGTCCATGGTTACATGGATAGTAAGTGGCTGAGCTAGGACTGGAGGATGGTGGACATTCAGGTTCCAGAGCCCATGCCTCCCACCACTGTGCATAGAGCTTCCATGCAGACAGCTCTCCTACCCCCTGTGCCTCCCAGCAAAGTGCCCATGTCTTGACTTTGACTAAAAAAAATAAAAATAAAAATAAAGCATGCCTACTGGTTTCTTTGCAGCTTGCCTAGAAGAGCAGAGTCTTGGTTTGCAGGAAGAAAGTAATGATCTTATCAAGAATAAATTAAAAAAATGAAAAGTTTGGACATGCACTCAGAGTGCAGGGAATTGAGTCTATTTTTTTTTCTTTTCTATGAAGTTAAGAGTGGGGAGAGTAACACACAAATAGAATTGAGTCTATTTTTTTTTTCTTTTCTATGAAGTTAAGAGTGGGGAGAGTAACATTTTCTAGTTTGTGAAAAAACGTATGTCATCTGGTCTTAAAATATGTCTCCCTGTCAGTGGGGTTATTACTGCTTGTCTCTTTCCTTTGCTAGATTGTAAAGCTTCTTGTATACAATTCCCCCAAACCACTCGCCTTTAACAGGTGATAATGAATGATGGGTGCATTGGGTAATGGAAGAGCAAACACCACCTTCCATTTACTGAGATCTCATGAGGGCCAAACGATTGACACATACTTCTGGGTTTTCATATTGGTAGTAATCATATTAGTTTTAGTCAAACATAAATGTAATCAAAACTGACAAAGTGAGCAGTTTGATAGCCCTGACTACAGACTTTTTCTATGTTTCAACAAATGTTTATTGAAAGGTTACCAAATACTCAAGCCTGTTCTAAGCAGAGAAGACAAAATGATAACTAAAAGAAAAAAACAAAAACACCAAAAAACTAAAATACATAAACAAACAAAAGAACCTGTGATCTGTGGATTCATGGAGTTAGCTTACAGTCCTGGGGCTTCGAGAGCTAAGTTCTTCTCTCCTTTAAGTGTTTGTCTACTCTGCCTACCTCCAAAGCCCAGCTATACTTTATTATGTCTGGGAAGAGGATTGGAAGGGTTTAGAGGAGCTCCCTGTCCATCCTTACATGATGCTTTAAGCCATGTCGGAGGCAGTTGGAAGGGCCCTCGACTGATTTGCCTTGGGCCAACAGGAGCAGTTTTTTGAGTCATCTGAAAATTGTTAGATTTAATGACATTTCAGTTTTCCTGATCTCATATTTCCCTAAGTTGCAGTTGGTACTTGAAATTTGGATGAACAGAGGATAAATTCTAATCCTGTTATGACTGGAGTTTGGTCTTAAGTGAATAATCACTGATTTTTCCAGGTTTCCTCTTTGTTTTTCTTTCTAAATGTGTGTCTAAAGGGTATTTCCTCTATTTACTGTTAAAATTAATACTGTGAAGGTAATAACTAAAATCTTTATCCTTTCAAAACCGTTTATCTTTCATTACCTCTTTTGAGCCTCACAATAATGATGTGAGGTAGATGCTTGCTGTCCCTCTTTATGTGATCAAGTATCCAAAAAGGTGAAGCTGTATTCCCAAGTTCACGACTAGGCAAGGAACATTCTGTGTTTTTTGTACTGGACAACATTGCCATCACTCAGGATAGATTTCAAGACCATTCTGTTTGCTGGTGTGTGTGTGTGTGTGTGTGTGAGAGAGAGAGAGAGAGAGAGAGAGAAAGAGGGAGACATACAGAAAAGAGAAGGAAGAAAGTGGGGGAGGAAAAGCATACGATCGAGAGACCTGGGGTGAGAGAGAAGAAACTCAAACTCAACTGATTTTCCAGATCTGGATTGGGAGCTCAGACCCCTTTGCTGGCAGAGAAGGCTTTTCCTCTGTCTGGACAGGGGATGAGAGATGGACAACCATGAACAAGAGCCAATTGCTACAGATGACTAGGCAGAGAAAATGTTGAGAGTTGCTAGGAGACCAGTTGTGCTGTCGGGCTCAGGAATGAGAACATGTCGGATGGAGGGCACTGGGCTGGAATTAGTGTTATACACAAAACGTTTAATCACGCATGCCAATGGGACTGAGTCAGAATCAACCAGGGCTAAAAACAGTCAAGAACGTTTTCCTACCTCTTTTTTGTTTTCTCTTTTTTATATTTGTGTATTTTTCAGATACAGACTCCCAGTTAAAGATTCCGCAGTGGCTACGGGATGCTTAGAAAATGTTAGTGCCTCTCTGAGGGAAATGGTACTGTGTTTCAAGCCACCATTCAGAATGCGAAAACTTTTCTCCAAAAATAGTAAGGCAAATAGGTGTTTTAGCTTGCGTCTCTTCAGAGCTTCTTTGAGGTAGTTGGAATTATTGATCAAGTGAATCATCATGGCTGAGTTAAAGTTAAGACTGCTCATACTGTTTACAGAAGACCAACACAGTGTGTCCTTACCTGTCCTTGGAAGACCTCATTGCTAATTTCTGTGCTCGCACCAAGCAGCTGGTGCAGCCCTGAACTTGTCGTCTTTCTTCTGTGGCTTTCCTTTCTCCTCAGATAAATGAGGACGGGATTGTGCCTGACAGCACCTTATGAAATATTCAGCTTTTTTTGATAGCGGGACCATAGACACATGTCAGCCACTCGGAACAACTTACTTTCATCCCATGTACTGGGATCAAAAAGTCGACTTGGGACAGGAGGCTATGTGGATCTGTGAGAGAACACTCACTTTGTAAAAGTATATCCCTTATAGTGCATTTATTCTTTTCTACCTTTTATGCCAGTAGCTTCTTTAATGTTCTAGTTCGTGTCGCTGAACCTGTGATAGCTGCAATTAAGGGAGCATGTCACTGTATTTTAGAATTGCCCGGCATTTCATTTCCTACAGCCGGGAATGTTCTGATTTTTGATAGTTTTTTGTCAAACACATCTTCTTTTTTGTCAGGATTCCAGGAAGCAGGGAGCACTTGGCTCTTGAAATCCAGAGTGTGTTCCTGCCAAAGCACATAAATATCTCAAAATTAAGGACACTTGCCCTTAATTACTTCTGTTTATATCTATCTATCTATCTATCTATATGCATATATATATACACGTATATATCTCCACATCTTTTTTTAAAAATATTATTTATTTATTTATTTGAAAGGGAGCAAGTGAGAGAGAGAGACAGACAGACAGAAAACGAGCTGGGGGGGAGGGGCAGTGGGAGAAGCAGGCTTCCCACTGAGCAAGGAGCCCAACATGGGGTTTGATCCCAGGACCCTGGGATCATGACCTGAGCCAAAGGCTGATGCTTAACCCACTGAGGCGCCCAGGTGCCCTTCCACATCTTAAAAAAAAAAAAAAAAAGATTTATTTATTTATTTGAGAGAGGGAATGAGAGAGAGAGAGAGAGCATGAGAGGGGAAAGGGTCAGGAGAAGCAGACTCCCTGCTGAGCAGAAACCTCTAGAATCATGACCTGAGCTGAAGGCAGCTGCTTAACCAACTGAGCCACCTAGTCACCCCTACATAATACCACATCTTAAAATGCTAGATGCTGCCACTGCTGGCACTGAAGTTTAATAAGCCCAGGAAGAATAAACCCAAAGTTGTTCAAGAAATATGAACTGAATAGATGAAATGAAATCTGCTCGGTTCTCATCTAATACCACGCAGAGCAGAAGTTAATGTGACCACAAGCAGTGCAAGACCAAGCTGGGATTAAATATTCCTGGGGGATTTTCTCTGAAATGTAGCTGATAAAACTTCAGAAGAAATACCTTCGTTTTGGAACATTTAACTATGAATCATCACAAAGTGTAGATTCGATTGTATTGTCCCTCTGATATAAAATCTGCAACAATCCCTCTACAGTATGAAGAGCCTGCCTGCCTTAGCCTTAATTCTGGGCTCTCGAGGTTTGTCTGATCTACCCGATCATTCAGCCCGATCTTCCACTGCTTCTTTTCAGGGACCATAACTACCATCCCAAACTCACTCCTACTTGTCTCTTTCTTCGTACCTTTCCCTTTTACCTCCATATGTGTCCATCCTAGCCTTTCTTCGGAGACTTTCAGGAAGCTTTTCCTGACCCCTGCAGTTTGGAAGGATGCTTTCCCTCTGTGTGTTCCTCCTAGTGCCTTTATCTTTTCCTACCCTGGAGGACCATAACTTGTTTCATGTTCTGATTGTCACTCTGAGGCTGGGAACTCCTTGAGAACCGAGATCCTCTCTCTTCTCCCTTTGCATTGGCCAAAGGATCGCGCGCATTAGGTACTAATAAGTGATAGTGGAGTGGGTGAGTGCTGTCTGGAGGAAGGGCTGTTTGTCAGGTGTCCTCCTTCGGGGGGAGTGGAGAGCAGCTTGTGCAGAGCTAGAGGAGAGTTTTAGAAAGAAGTGATGGTAGTCAGAGCTGTTCTGATTGTCCAAGAGTTGGAGTCTCTGTGTACATTCCTATCTGTTGTGCTTCCCAGGTTTTCCCTTTCATTTTTGAGGGGTCCTATGAGGGTGCATGAGAAAGGGAGAGAAAAAGACAGGAAACAATAGTTGACAATTGGAAGAGATGCTAGGTAAGGAGACACCGGCTGGCCTTCACTGGTGCCCCACCCTCTCTATCTTGTTTTCTTCCCCCTGTGACTGTAAGGATTTGGGATTGTTTCTACAATACTAGAAACACAGCTTTTGTAATTGTGGGAGTGAAATTGTGTTTGGAAAAGTGAGAGGTCTCTTTTCTCTTTACAGAGAAGCCTTAACTGTGAGATTCCGTATTTAGAGTCATAGTGCTTAGATGTAGAATTGGACTCACTGAAAATGATGATTTAAGATGAAGCGGTCCAATTACAGTTGAATGAATAGATTGAAATAGTACAAAGTGGAATGTTCTAGTTAGAGTCACATGGCTTTTTTTATGGAGATTCAGGAGTAAACCCAAGTGTCCAGACTTGTAGGTTCAGTGTCCTGTCTTCTGTTTGTGCAGTAGTGTTTCTTAATTTATTGATAAGTCATTGATTTTATAGCCTGTTTCAATAGCTGATCTGTCCACAGAAAGTAAACTGTGCTTGAAAGTATTCTTCATAATTTCTGTGTGTCGTGTAAAAATTCAGGTAAGGTTCATACAGCTGCAGACACAATTCACCACCTTGTCTTATTTGTAGGTATGGGCTTAGTTCAAAAAGAGCAAAAAGGTATGGGCTTAGCATAACAAATATAGCAAACATAACAAGCATAGCAAAAAGAGCAAAGCTTTTGGTTGTGCTTAAATGGTCTGTTTCCATCGTCACAAGCATCTCTTCCTTCGGCTCACATTTGCGGGACATTCATGCACCAACGGCTTTGAAACAGGGATTCAGCTTGCCTGATATCAGCCCAGCTGTAGACCCTCTGCCCCCACTCTTTGCATTTGTCCTCCTTCTTTTGACCACACTGCCGTGGCTGGGAACAATGCTGCCGCCATCATCCTTCAGTCCTGGCCACCAGAGCTGCGGTCCTCAGGCCAGATGAAGGAGGGCATGTAGGCTTGTGGTGCTTGACGATCCTCTCACCAGCTACACTTGCATGCCTGTAGTTGATTAGCTCAGACTTGCCTGGAAGTTGAAAAAAGGCAGATTGTTTTTGGTTCCTTTTGAAAAATAAGGTTTTATCAAAACTCTTTGACAGTGGAATGACATCCAAGTCCTTGAGGCCTCTCTTCTCTGTTTAGCCCTGGAGTGGGCCAGAGAGGTTAAAGCAAATGACCACGTGGGCTTCCTTCTAGCTCTGCTGCAAGTCTGCATTGAGAAAGCCAGCATTCGATGGGTACAGATCTTTCTCATCTTTTTTCACTGAAGCCTCACGTACACACAGAGAAGCACACAGCTCCTAGGTTGCAGCGGATGCCTCTATTTAACCAGGACTGCTTACCATCACTCGCTGTCCATTCCGAACTCTAGATTAGATCTCTTGGCCCATTAGTGCCAAATTCTGATCATCAGTGCTTTCACAGGGCTGATTACAAGCTACTGTTTATATTATCTCCATGTTTTTGTTTGGTTTTGTTTTTGCTATTTGAAGAGTGATAGAAGTGCAGTTTAAAAATAGTACAGGAAAACAGTAACTCTGTTATGAGAGAGACTGTTACAATAGTGGTTTAGGAATAATATTTACTTTTTCTGAGATAATACATGTTCGTTGCAGACCATTTGCCAACTACAGAGAAGCAAAGTACAGATGGGAAATTAAGCAATTGGTGCTCATTCAACATCCTCTCCCAGACCTAGCCTTTCATAATTTAATGTGCACCATTTCAGATACACCCCCGCTAGGTATACATATCTATTTATTTATTTATTTATTTATTTTAAATAATGTATCCCACTAGGTATACATGTCTATTTATTTATTTATATAAATATTTTTATAAATATAGCTAGATATACCCCACTAGGTATACATGTCTAGTTATTTATTTATTTATTTATTTTTATTTTTATTTTTTTAAGATTTTATTTATTTTTTCTACAGAGACATAGCAAGAGAGGGTACATAAACAGCAGGAGGTAGAGGGAGAAGCGGGCTTCCTGCTGAGCAGGGAGCCTGATGTGGGTTTGATCCCAGGACCCTGGGATCATGACCTGAGCTGAAGGCTGGCGCTTAATGACTGAGCCACCCAGGCACCCCATATATGTCCATTTAAATAAAACTTGAATCTGGGTGCCTGGGTGTCTCAGTGGGTTAAGCTGCTGACTCTGGCTCCGGTCATGATCCCAGGATCCTGGGATCGAGTTCCGCATCCGGCTCTCTGCTCGACCGGGAGCCTGCTTCTCTCGCCCCCCCCAACTCTGCCTGCCTTTCTGCCTACTTGTGATCTCTGTCTGTCAAATGGGTAAATAAAATCTTTAAAAAAATAATAATAAAAAATAAAACTTGAATCATATGGTATATATCGTTCTGTAATTTTTATTAATTAAGAATGTATAAAATGAAATCTTTTACATTTCAGATGGCAATAGTGTAACTATCCTATGGATATATTATAATCTATTTAACAAACAAAGTGCTCTCCTGCTTTGTACTGGGTACAGTTTTGTGCTCTCATAAAGACTACTGGGTGCTATCACTTTATGATACCCGTTTCCCCTCATTTTATTAAGGCATTCCTGGAGTAGACTTGCTAAATCAAATAGTGCACACTTTAAGATATTTGAAATATATGGCCACATCATCCTTGAGAAAATTGGCACCGCTTAATACTCAAACAGAGGCAGCTGAGAACGAAACGCGTTTTCTAGAATCACTGCCAGCTTTCTAGATTATACTCAAGTAAAGGAAATTCTGATAATTTGATGGGTACAAAATTCATTGTGTCTCAACATGCATTTTTATTGGTTATCAGTATGAAAATTTCTTAAAAAATATATTTATTGATCATTGTTCATGTCTTTTGTCCACTTTATTGAAGTATTGTTTTTCTTATTGCTATATAGGATTTATTTTATGGCTAAGGATATTAATCCTGTACATGTTTTTCCTAATTCGTCATTGTTCCTTGAATTATTTTTCAAACTCAGACTTGAGATCAGAAGATCTATCCAGAACTAATCGGAAATAAATCTTAAATAATAGAAAAGTAAGTTATCTTTTTAATCACTCTCAGATGACTTTTTCAGGTTTACAACTTTTTGATGGTTTGTTTGTTTCAACATGTGTGTGCCTCGAAAGACCCATGAATACTATAAGAAGATGATGAATGTAATCTTTCCTGGAACGGAAAGTAGTGAAATAGCCCAACAGTGCTTTTAAATTCTCACTGGGATAATTTGGAATAAATTAAATTGTTCTACATTTGACATTGCTAATAAAAATTCATAGTAGCTATAAACCAACATTTGCCCATTGATTAGTGTGATGCAGGATTAATTAGGAATTATAGAAGTAGACTGGACTTGCATGTCCCTGGAACTACAAGCAGATTTAACTGGTTTGCCAGGAAAAAAAAACTTACTGAATATTTTAAGTTTAATTCGATAATTCTAGGTGTCAGATTCCTTTTAGGGACTGATACCTGTTTGTGTGTGTGTGTGTGTGTGTGTGTGTGTGTGTGTGTGTGTGTTTTAGAATAGGAAACTTCAAAATTAATATAAGCCTTTTAAAGGATTCTTATTTCAGCATTTACCTAGTAAACATTTGGATTCTGTCTGGATGCCTAAAACAAATCATGATAGCTAGAGTCAGTGTCTTGGGATTTTGCTGAGTTCATGAATTTCAGTGCAAGTATGTCATTCTGGAACACGTTGGAATTTACTGAGGAAATTAGGTACTTAGATTTGATGTATCTCTTGGAAGCTAGTGGAAAAAATGTTCTAGAATCTGGAATGAAAGCCAAAATGATCTTACTTTCTAAAATTTCTCTATAAATTATTTTCCTTGATTTAATTTATTCTGCCTTTAAATCACTTTAAAAAACCTTGTGCAGTCTATACTTAATTTGATTGTGATGTTCTGCTCTGGCCAAATTAACGATGAGCATTTCAGACTTAACTAACAGAAGTTAAAGAAGTGAGGGCAACATGTAAGTGAGAAACATAAAGCTATAGCAAAAAAGGTGGGATTTGAGGCAAGTCTGAGGTCATGGAAAACCCCACTTCAGGCAGACAATGTGTTTTTACTAAAGATAACTTTCTGAGAAGTCTGGCTGTTGGTATGGCTTGTTAGAACTAAGAGTGTTTAATGTGGGAAGCAGATTGGCTATGTATATAATCAAGATTTACTGTCCTATAAACTCTTGCCTACTTGCTGTAACTGTGAGTCCTCCCTCCTTGCTTACAGCTCTTGATTATGCCAGAGAGGAAAAGGGGGAGGCAGCGTGACTAAGGCAAGTCCTGCATATTCCTCTTGAGGACATATTCAGTGTGTGTGCCTTCAGGAACTTCCTTGACATTCCTAGAACTTAGTGACATAAGAAGAAAAATGTTGGACCAGGTTATTTCTAGATACCTTTCCATACCTTGTCATGTATTATGACTTCTAAGAAAATGGGATCGATGTCATCAGATGAGAACACTCATATTCTCACCATCAATTCCTCCAGCCCACCGGCTTCTGAGGACATATAGATATGCTGTTCTTTCTCTTCTACCTCAATAATATCAATAATAATGTGAAATAAATACAATAAAATTAAACAAAACTCTGTAAAGATCAATATGATATTAAAATTTTTGACTAGTACTTTGGGTCTAGCTTATCTCCTATAGCTTTCCAAAGAAGTTCATGGTTGCAATTCTTTTTCTCTTCTCCTTCTTCACCTTCTTTTTTTAACTTGTGCATCATCAGTGTCTTTATAGCTACTAGATGATTCCATTGGCTCACAAACTTATGTTAAACACCTATCTTAAAACAAATAAGCCTCCTTTGATCTCGCTATTTCTCCAAAAACTTGTCCAGACTTGCTGTCTTTTCCACCTCTCCCTTCATTTTCTCCACAACTCATGCTAACCGTGTTCCTGTCTATACCTCTACACTCCAAGGCGCTCATAAAAGTCCTCCGTGGTTGACAGCCTGCTAGAGCCAATGGTCAGTTATCTGCCTCCAACTTTCTTGACCTCTCAGACATATATCACTTTCCTGACATTGTATCTGGAAGCCTTCCATCTCCAGGCTTCCCTTCTCTTATTCTTGCTAGATTTCCTTCTTTTAACAGGGTGTTTTTTATTTCCTTCATGGTCTCTTCCTTTTTTACTGACCCCTGAGTGCTGCACCACACCATTTCAATCACTGAAGAGAGAACACACAGGGATAAAGACCGGGGAAGCACGAAAGGAGGACTAATTACAAATTTTACAGGGAAGAAGTTCTGTCTGGTGAAGAGATTTATTTATGGAAAGAGCTCAAAATGTCCCCTCAAGTATATAATACCTATATTGAGATTAGGAACAGATTTCTAGGACTATGAACCCTCAATTTTTTCTAGCCTTGACATCAGTGAAAAGTCAGAGGGTGCTAACTCAGTGAGGTTGGTGAGCTAATTAGGCCCCATATTGAAGGTAGCAATTTCCTTTTATTAGAAACCAAAGTCTTAGCAGTGTCCCAGAAGAGAAGCCAAGAATGTGTCACCATAGACTTTCTTGTTCTTCTTGGTATACTTTCTCCAGAGGATACTATTCTAGGATCTGGGGCCTATCCACATGGCAGCTGATATTCATTCCTTAATTCCCCAAATATTTATTGAGCTTCTGTTATGTGGAAGGCACTGATGGGTGATGCTGTCTTAGATAAATATACCAGAGAATAGAATTTTTGTTGGAACTATAATTAAAGTGCTACCTATGAAAATACTGAACTCTTTACTATGAAATACCTTTTTTCATGGTTTCTCAGGATGCCACTGGGCATGGGATAGAAAGAGGTTTAGATGTCATAATAGGGGATTTCATCAGTGGATTAAAAAAAAATATTTGCCACTTCTTTTTTGATAAAAGTCCTAGAAATTATACTTTAATTTCAATTTTTAGATGTGAAAACAGTGATAAGTAGGAGAACTAAACATTATTGCTTAAGAAAAAATATACATTATTCAGATCAGTAAATATCAGACTGATATTTACAGGTGATCCTTTTAACAGATAAGCCTTCCCATTCAGGAAATTGCAATTTTGGCTTTTATAAAACTGCCCTGTCTGTGCCTGCGCCATCTTCCAGGAATAATGCATTGATCAAGTAATAGTTTTCCAAAGAAAACGAATCTCCTACATAGTGTTACTCTCTGTGGTTTTGCCAGGTTTTGAGAATGTTAAAAAATAGAACCGTCAGATTTGACATCAGTTAGAGTTTACAGTAAGCCCAGTGCACCAAGTGTGGCATTTCTAAGACTCAGCTTCTGTGAGAGAAAAAGATGGGGCTAACTTCCCACCAGCATCTGTGTGTGTCCAGCAGGGCCAGCCCACCCCACTGAGGCCAGACTACTGGGGAACCTACAGAGTCACCGGTGGGGTTGGTTGCGGTATCTGGAGTTTTATAATGTTTCAGAGAATGGGACAAGGTTGTCGTTTTCCTTTCCAGTTCTCGTTAGTTAGCTGTTGTTTTAGTTTTTTTTTTTTTAAGATTTTATTTATTTATTTGACAGGCAGAGATCACAAGCAGGCAGAGAGGCAGGCAGAGAGAGAGAGAGAGGGAAGCAGGCTCCCCGCTGAGCAGAGAGCCTGATGCGGAGTTTGATCCCAGGACCCTGGAATCATGACCTGAGCCGAAGGCAGAGGCTTTAACCCACTGAGCCACCCAGGCGCCCCAGTTGTTTTAGTTTTAATTGTTTGTTGCAGTTCCACTAGGTTAATTTCCTTCTTAAAGCTGTTTCAGAATGTTTGCTGACTGTGTATTCTCTTTAAAGCTTTGAGAAAGGATTTTATAAGCGATTTATAGAATTTATCTTTGCTTACATAAATAATCTTAAAAAAATCTCTTTATCAGATACTTATGGGTGGAAAGAATCTTAAGTATATGCTTATGGTAGGTGAATGTGTCAGCCCCACATGTAAACTAAAATTAAGGACAGGCGAGCAACACAAAACCATGACTTATCCAAAAGGAAAAACCAAGAGAAATTGAGATGACAGAGAATGGAAGGAGGACCTGAGGGTCTGTCATTGGGAGTTTTTGTGTCACTATTTCCTTTTTATTTATTTGCACAGGTGAGGGAAATGATTAGTGAAAGGGATATGGAATTCACACAAGGATTTTTGTCTTTGCTTCTAAGGAAGAGACATGGAGCTCAAGTTTCCAGAGTGTGGAAGAGAATCTCACAATAATTTGTATTTCTTCTTCCTCCTTCTCTTTTCTCTTCATGTTTTGTTCAACAAATATCTCTTGAATGCCATATGTTAGGGATTGGACTAGGTAAAAAGATGGATCACATTTCAATCATACCTACTAAGAACTAAGAATCTAGTAGTGGAGATATCTACCAACACACACACACACACACACACACACACACTTTAGCTAAATGTAAAGATAAACCACTTGTGAATATTGTGGAAAGATTTATTATTCAGCTAGCGACTGTCAGAGTGCTTTATCCAGAAAGTGACATGTGAACCAAAGATAAGAAGGAAAGCATTCAGAAGACAGTGTACACAGGAGGAGTACCAGGAACAAAAGCAGAGGTGGGAAATGAGGGGCTCTCTAGCTTTTTTTTTTTTTTTTTTTTTTTAATAAAGAAGCTCTGTATAGACAAAGCCAGACATGTAGGTTGGAGCCAGATTGGGACTGAGCTTGAATGGCATTTTAAGAAATTTATACTGTAGATGGTAAGTCTTAAATGATTTTAAGCAGAGGAATTTCATTGTCAGATTTGTTTCATAAATTTATGTAGACAACACATTGCAGGAGGACAGACCAATGGAAGATGGACAGAGGCTTTCGTAGTAGCCCTGAAAGGCTTTCTTACATCACAGTGACAAAGGCAGATATGACAGCCTAATATTGTACTTTATGTAAAATTAAGGAAGTAGCACCACAAACCAAACAATGTTTCTTTTCAAATGTTATGTTGACCAACATTTTGGCTGAAGAGAGAGAAAGAAAGAGAGTGCAAGAATGAGGAAGCCATTGATTAGAATGGCATAGGTACAGAAAAAAAAAATCGCTGTGTCTTTATTACTATAACTCTGGCTTTTGTAAAAGAGAAACTCCTAAGTCTTAGTGGTTTAAAACAGTAAGAATCATTCTCGCATACAAAGTCCCCAAGTGGTGGTGGGTGGTGGTGGGGAGTTCCGTTCTCTACCATCTTAAACGAAGGGCCTTCAGGATCTTCTTGGGTGTTATGACATCTCTTGGCCATTTGGTAGAAAAGAGAGAATAAAGAGTTCAGGATTACATGGGAGGCTTTTCTGGGTCAGGTCTGGAAATGGCATACAACACCTGGATCCCTATTTCATTATCTAACTCAGTCTTGCAGCCACAATTAATACGACGGGGCTGAGAATTATACTCTAGCTCTGTGCCCAGATCAAAAGAAAGCAAGTTGAGTGAACAACTGGACAATCTCAGAAATACTGACAGGGCCTGCACTGACCCTGGGAGAAACTGGATTCCGTAATGGAGGCCATAAAACTCTTCTGGTGACCCTGGCCATCTTGCATTCTGGGGCAAGGGCTTTTGAAGCACAGACATCCTGTTACTTCCTCCTGCCAGGAACATGCTCCAGATACCATTTAATTTATGGGGGTGAAGATTTCCAAAACTGTACGGAGTTTCATCTTTTTAAACTGCAGACAGTCTTTGTGTTTCTTAAATCTATACGTTAGGACGGTCACCTCAGTGAAGCCTGGGGCTGGGCCAGTTTTTGCACTGTGCCTATTCCCAGTGCCTGTCAGAATGCTTCACACACTCTGAATCTTAGTAAGAAGAGGCCAGATATATACAAATGTGAATGTACGAAGACAACAAATATTCAGGAGCTGTTCATTGTATTTATATCAATCTACAAAATAGGTCCCTGCTTGAAACCATCCATTCCAGTCTCGAGTCTGTATCCTGACATGATTCACTTGCGCAGTCAGCATTTTCTTGTTCCCTGACTCACTCCTCAGATGGGATCAGAAACAAAATGCCCCGTGTTCCAGAATTTTTTTTATTGAGAATGTTTATTCTCAAATTATTTTGTTTTAATGTTTGCTTAGGGTTGGTTTAAACTTAATTGTTCATATAGGTTGTTGAGTATAAGCAGTCTCAAATCTAACTCATCACAGAAAAAGAATGGGGGCTCGTCAGTTTCTTTCCTTGCAGGAAATAGTTAAACTTTCTTTAAGACCTCTGCCTCTCTCTCTCCAGTACTTTGCTTACAGTATCCTATGGTGACAGTTTGAGTTTCAGGGGCAACTCAGAGGGTCTCTGCTGGTCACAACACAAGCTTTGTTCATGCTAAGGATAATATGAACTCTAAAAATAATCATGACAATGGGTGAGAGGAGACTTGGACATATTTATATATCACTGAATGCCAAAATTGGAAACCTTACTAGAATATTATTTGAATCTATCTCTAATAAAACATATACCTGGTATTTAATAGAACATTAAATTTGTAATCAGAGGCTTTTAAGGTTAAAAATGCAAAACAGAAGTCTAGAAGCAACTGTAGATATGACTTCTAAAAATAACTTTTTATTTATTGATTGATTTATGTATTTATTTATTTATTTATTTTTGCCAAGCGGTGTCTGGTACAGTTGTCTTATTTAAAGACAGCCATTAATACTACAGTCTATCCTTAATATAATAGCCAAATGCACTGACCATAGTAAGCATTTAGCAAAATGCCTTTATCCCAAAAACATTTGCTTTTGCCTTTGGCATCCTGGGAAGTAGGATCCTGAGCTCATGCATGGAAATGATTAATTCTGAGTTTCTCATATCAGGATTACTGTTTGACATTTTAATAATCCACAGCTCATGTTATCTGCAGACTATCCATCACTGACTAACTAGAAGCAGCCTGTCCTTTACCAGTAGCTGCGTTCCACACTTGGCACATTTTTCATAGGTAATGAACCAATTTGTAAAGGTAGTGCTCTTAGCTTTAAAATAAGGCATCTCAGGACCTATTTATTGGAGAACGTGGTTTGGTCCCAATACATTACCTTAATAGAATAGCTTGACATCACTTCTTTAAACAAATAAAGATCTTGGTAATGGAAGCTGAGAACAAAACTTAAAACTGTACAATAGGATCTGTACATGTCTTTCAACCACGCCCTGCCTTCACAGTTCTTCTTTTTTTTTTTTTAAGATTTTATTTATTTATTTGACAGACAGAGATCACAAGTAGGCAGAGAGGCAGACAGAGAGGGAGGGGGAAGCAGGCTCCCCACCGAGCAGAGAGCCCAATGTGGGGCTCCATCCCAGGACCCTGGGATCATGACCTGAGCCGAAGGCAGAGGCTTTAGCCCACTAAGCCACCCAGGCGCCCCTGCCTTCATACTTCTATTCTTGCTTCTACTTCTGGTATTCCCCCATGCTAGTGTCCTCTTCTCATCATTTCATGACGTCTGGGTCTTGTTCCCTACTGAAGTCATTGGTGATGGTTGGGGTAGAGGGTAGGGTTAGCAGACAGAAGAGATGTTTGTATTAATAATTGCAATAGGGACTCACCTGGAAGCAAGATACTATTATTAGCCCCATTTTACAAATTTTAAAACCGGGTTATGGGGTTATTAAGTAACTTGTCCAAGGTCACATAGCTAATTAGCAGAGGAACTGAGATTTCAACACAGAGGGTCTAGCTTTGGTTTAAATTGGAATGCTCACACATGATACTAGTACCGTGGTTATTATTAATCCATACATATTGATTGGAAACCTATTAAATCCATAACATACAAGTATAGATATAAACCCCACATAGAGTGATAAAAGCAATGAGTGATATATAGCTTATGGGGTTTCAGTTACTAGCGCTAGTTCTTGAGAAATCATTTTATGTATTCATTTGAATTTGTTAAATGGGTTATTCCATGCAAAGCATTTTGAGACCAGAGAGTTCAGTAAAGTGATGTATTAAGGATTGTGGTAGGAGGGGCTATGATATGACACATACATAGTTTTATGGCAGAAAGCACAGAATTAGGAAGTACCAAAAGGCAGATAAACCTAAGAAACTGGGAGATTCACACGGAAAGATTAGGACTGAAGAAAATAAGGAAGGATTCTAGAGTAAAAAGAAAGTATTTCAGTTGAATTCTGAAGGATGGACAACATCTGAACACAATGATACAGGATGTCTGTGAAAAGGGACAGAGGGCATTCCAGGCAACTGAGGGAACATTTTGGGGGAAAGAACATCATTTTGACTCTGCACATTGGAAAGTGAAAGTATGCTGAGACTGGAAAAGTAAATTGGCATATGGTGGAAGACCTTGAGGAAAAAGAAAGTCCATCTGCCCTTTATTGAGTACTTAATATACGCCAGACATTTGACATGTTTTTTTGTCATGTAATCCTCACAACAACCATGAATAGCTATTGTTTTCTGTATTCTGCCAAGGGAAAAAAAAAAAAATGAAGCCTGGAGAGACCAAGAATCTTGCTCAAGGTCAATTATTAATACTAGGATTCAAATCCAGGCTTGCCTGAATTTTAGCACATGTCATTTTCATTCCATTGTATTCTGTTTCTTCTGAAGGCCATGAAGAATCCTTAACTATTTCTTAAGAGGAGAATACATCAGTATATTTACTCCTTAGGCACTAATTTACCTACTGATTGGGAAGGAGGCAAAACTAAGAGGTACTGGTGGCCTCAAGTAGAAGCACGGGGACGAAAAATTGGTCTGCTGGGCATGGTGGAATTAAACTCTGCAAGACTTGGTATTGCTTAGATATAGGACTTGCTGAACATAAACTGGGTGATCTATTTCTGTCTCTGAGTTTTGTGGTTGAACCTACATTCTTACCCTCCTGCTGTTGATCTTTGTAATTCCTGACCTTTCCTTGAGCCATTGCCTGTCCTTCCAGCTTATCCCCAGAGCGTTTCATTAAAAAAATAGAGCCACATTGCACAGATAAAACCTGCCTCTCAGCTCCTTGCATCAACCTTTCTGTGGATTGTGTTCTATGGGACATCACATATGGGATATGTGTTCTCATGGGACATCAGTTCTTCCTCAGTTGAAATTATTACACAATAAAGTCCCCAACACAGCATACTATGTGAGTGTTGTCCTGAGGCCCAGGGAAAAGAAACTGGATAAGGGACTGTCGGGCAGTTGTGAGGGAAGTAAGAAGGAAGGAGGAAGGACAGGGAAAGAAGATATTGTAGTTTTGTTTTTGATTCTAGCTCAATTCTTTTATGAAAGCCCCCTGGTCAGAAACAATGGCACTGGATGAGCCAAGAGTCCTATCGTGAAGAATGAAGCCTGCTCTCATCGTAGCATCAGGTAATCGAGATTTAATGCAAGTAGGGTAATCATTCTTGCCATCCCTACTCTCCCCTTCCCTGCATTGCTAGCGTGTTAGTAGGTGGATTTTGGTTTATAATCCACTCTGAATAAAAAACACTGTAAGTTTTCATAATGGGATTCATCGATTTATGAGACCATGGAACAAGATAGCACAAGTTATAGTTCGATGTGAAATCTTTGCTTTGCTCCTCGGGGATATATTTCATCTCAGGAAGTAGAGGTCATAGCCTAAATTAGGCTAGGGTGACTAAGGCACTGTATATCATTCAGTTACTTAACAACAGAGAAATGATGACTTGACCAAAAGCACGCACAACTACCAAAAAAAAAAAAAAAAAAAATTACTAGCTGGAATTAGAACAAGTAAGAGGGAAATACGTCCATGACTCACTGGCTGTTTAAAATATCCAGGAAATTTTTCTGTTAAGTCTGATTTGGCATTCATGGTACCTCTAATTCCCACAAAATTCATGTGTGAGCTCGAATACAGTTTGTGTTCACTAGTAACTTTCAGAAACTTGGCAGTTTTGGCTGTTGAATGACTTACAAGTTTGATATGAACTTCCTTATACATCCTAAGCCTAATTTAAAAATAGACCCCTTAGGTTAGGATTTAGCTATGTAGTTTATTAGTGGTGGGAGTTAACTGTACTTTTAAAAATCTACTTCTTTCCCTTAACCTACAGGCATTTTGGGAACCTCTAAAACAGTGAATGTCCGTTAATTTGGGACCTCTCTCCAAAGACTGCTTAAGGGCAAACATTTCTAGCTATTTGTTGCAAACCCCAGATATTTCTCAGGCATTGGATTATATTTAAGCACAACAGTTTCATCAAACTGTATATAACTCTTAAGTTAAACATATTATATATAGCCAGTTTTTAAAAGAAAATTCTTGATTTTGGTCGAAGCCTTAATATCTGAGTAGTCCAAGGTATTACTTTGATTTTTTTCTTCATTAATTCCGTCATAACTGGTAAGCAAAATATTTTTATCTTTGCTCTTAAAAATGGACCCATGCCATGCTGGGGAGCTTGGGTGGCTCTGTTGGTTGAACATCCAGATTTTGATTGCAGCTCTGGTCAGGATCAGGGGCATAAGATGGAGTGCTGCCTCAGGCTCCTCACTCAGTGGGGAGTCTGCTTAAAGATTCTCTCCCTTTGTCCCTCCCCCCACTCTCTCTTTCTTTCTCTTTTGAATAAATACATCTTTAAAAAATAATGGAACCATGTCTCTTTGGGTTTCCCAGTGTCACTTACTTAGAATCATGATGGTATTCCATGGCCTTACAAAATCTGATTGTGAGCAGAAACCTTCACAAGAAACCAGTTAGGCATGTAAACTAGGGTGTGTGATAAAGAGAGCAAGGTTAGGCCTCTTACAAGATACTCAAGGAAGCTCAAGAATATATTTGTCCTGACTTCTTAGTTTGTCTTTCACATCCTTCAGTGCCAGCCGGTCGAGGAGGCCCGTACTAGTGACCTCAGAGGAATGTGGGCCAGTGTAGTCATCGGAGGGCGGGATCTGGTGTAGGTGACCTCTCCTGGGAGCGCAGGGGAGCAGTGAAGGAAGGATATAAAAATGAGTAAGGAAATGTCACTTTTTCCACTTTTGGTAACCCGTGCTACTTTCGTGATGACACCATGGCTGGCGATACAAGGGGAGGAAATGGCCTTCATGACTGAAAACAGTGACCTTTCCAATTTTCCATTCTCCAGTGTTGGACGATGGTACCTGCTTTTGGTGCTGCCTGGTACAAGTGTGTGGGGAGTCCCTGACCCATGGAGATCATCCTTACATGATATATTTGCCAAATACATACTGAGCACTTACTCTGTGTACCAGCTTTGTTCAAGTGTAGAGGACACAGGCCTGCCGCTCAAAGGACACACAGTGAGTGGGAAGGGCAGACAGGAAGATAGGAAATTATGCTATTGTGGTGCATGGGGGGGTAATAGAGGAATGTCTCCAGAAGTTCGGGGTAGGAAGCCACTGCAGCCCTGCCAGTGGCCGGGAAGCAGGTGCTACCTGCCAGGGCCTGCTTCCTCTCTGGACCAGCCTTCGTCCCAGAGAAGGGGTAGGTGCCAAGAGGCAATCCAGAAAGGTGGTTATCAAAGCAGAAATTCCACAAGTGGATGTGCATGGTTGGAAGCTAATCAGAATGCCCTCTTTCCCAAATTTATTAAGCTAATAACACAGCAGGAAAAGAAAGCCACAGTATGTCCCTACAAAGACTTGCAAAAGACTGCCTTTGGCCAGTTTCCTTTGTATGTGTGCCTTCTCTAGTCTTTTCCCAACATCCTTTTATTGTCAGGGAAGAACACTATGACCCCCTGCACAGGGTTAAAATAACAGAAGTAGCTCAAATGAAAGCTGAATTTTGCTGATCTTTTCACATCCTCCCTATATCTGTATCAGCAAAGGAGGCGGGTATGGTGGGGGATGGTGGAGGGCACTTCTCCCAGCTTCCAGCATGTTGTTGAAGCTGTCAAGGCAATTAAAGTCTCTTTTGCTCTTTTAAGTTGATGTAAACATATCACCCTTTCCATTCCTGGCCATTCCCCGTCTTCTCCTCATTCCTGCTCTGTTGCCAAGTTGTTCGTAATATTCTTCGGGGTTTTTTACTCCCTATTCCATCTCAGAACTTTGATCCAAGTGTGAAACTCCAAAAGTCTATTTCCTACAGTTCCTGTGGATCCCTGCAGTTTTTCCTCTGTTCAGGATATATTTTTACCTTCCAGACGGTGGGCAATCAGTATCCCATGATCTTCACTGTGAGGTAAAAAAAAAAAAAAAAAAAAAATCCCTAAGAAATTTGATACATGCTACTTGTACTCAGAAGAATATCGCTTAATTTCTTATTAATGGAAAAGGAGTAGGTGTTCAACAAGCTGACTGACTGACATGGGCTAAAATCTATGTTCAAGGCATTAGGCTGGCCCCTTAACGGTGTGTGTAGAAGTACTCGCATTCTCCTAAATGATATAAGTCAGGAACTACTGAGGTGATGTTGGAAATTTCTGTGTTTTCTCCTGTACTCTTTTTTTTGGGGGGGGGGGGGGGGGGGGGTGGGGGTGACGGGGGTAGAAAGGAGGCTGTTTTTGACCAGCCCCAGCTGCTTCTCTGTCTCTGCTACCCCCATCCTTCACAGCCAGATCCCAAAATTTTTTCTCATTTGTGAGTATTTCAGCTTGAAGATCAGCTGTGCATTAGTGTTGGGAGTGACTTAGAAAGAGAAGGGAGGACGGGAGATCAGACCATGCTGGTGACCCTCACCATCGTCCTCACACTCTGAAACTACATCTGTATTACCCAGTACTTTCCTAGTTCATTTCCTCTTCACTCTCAAGTTTCTAAGGGAAGAATGCTCCTCGCAGTCAGTTTGTTTTTTCACTGAAATGTAGATGAATTAAAAATTCTGGCTAAAACAAAGACCTCATACTGCACCATATCTAGTTGTCCCCCCCTTTCTGCAACTTTGAATTTTGTCTCCTGCAGGAGAAACCTGCGAGGTTAAGTGTGGTAACTTCTTTCTTCTCCTCAGTGTCCACATCATTAATCTAGATGGACCCTTATAGGAAACCTCTAAGGGAGCAAGTGCTCTCTTCAGAGGAAGGAAGGATGCAGCAGGGTTCCCCAGGGGAAAGGGAAGGGGCAGCTGTGAGGGAGGGGGACCTGAGAGAGAGGAGCTGAGGGAGCAAAGGCCTCCTCAGGGCCTGACTCCTGGCTTTCAGATATGTCCCCAGGGACTTAGCCTCCTCTAGCTGTGTCTGAACCCTGAAAACCCGTGCTTCTCAAACTTTCCTGTGCATGCAAATCATCTGGGCAATTGCATTTGAATGTGGTTTCAATTCAGGAGCTCTGGGGTGAAGCCTGACACTAGCATTTCTAACACGTTCCCAGGTGATGTTTTTGGTTCTGTTCTAAGGATCACTTCACACTCTGAGTAGCAAGACTGGGACATACCCCTCAGTATGCAAAAGGAAGCAGGATAAGAAGATATTTAAAGTCAAGCCATCCAGACTTTTCAAAAAATTGATTTATAGGCGGTGCCGAATTCCATCTCTTTCTGCTCCAGTTCCCCTCTCCCCTCTCCTCCCTTGTCTGAAGGTTGGCAGCAGCTCCATCAGGCCTCTCTGGCTATAAATGAACCCAAGTTACCCTGAGATGAGGTCACATTTTCCAGACATGTTTCTAGCCTGTGGTGAAGGATTGGGGGGTGGTGGTGTTCTGTCTGAGAAGTTGAGGCCTGGGAAGTATAGCCTGTGTAAGACAGAGCAGAGTCTGGGGAGAGCTTGGATTTGAGGACATTCCCCAGGCAGAGAAAGTGGGGGGGCCTGAGCAGCTGCGTTGGCTTTTCTAATCCAATCTCCTGGACTTGTGCAAATAGACTCTGTGCTGGCATGTTTCAGGCATCCCAGTGGCCTGCCGCTAGAAGAAAGTCTCTGTCTTTTCAGTTGGCCCCTATAAGCTTAGAGTTTAAGTTTCTTAGAGAGAGATGAATTAGCCAGATTTTCACCCAGACCTTCTTGAAATTAATGCTCCCAATAGATATGGCCTTTCAGAGTGTAATACTGTGATTTATAAGAAATACATATTTGGTAATTCTGAAAGCCAAAATATATTTCTCTTACATATTTGGTCTTTGTCTAAGGTTCCTGGCTCACAGCTCCTAAAACCTTAGAATATGCTGTGATAAGAGCCAAAAAGGTCTTCTGTTATGTTAATGAGATGACTTTTGGAAGCCCTTAGGTAACCTAAGGATGGGGACTGGTTGCCAGGAGAATCCACCAAGTGATTAGAGGGTTGGAACTTCGAATCTTACCTCCCTGGGAGGGGAGAGGGACTGTAGACTGAGTTCAATTGCCAAGGGCAATGATTTAATCAGTCATGCGTATATAATGAAGCCTACATACAGACCCAAAATGGACTGGCTTTCCAGAGCTTCTGGGTTGGTGAACACATGGATATGTGGTGTGAGCGTCATGCCTGGGGAGAGCATATAAGGTCTGGGCCCATTCCCACATAACTTCCTTGCTTCTCTTCCATCTGGCTATACTTGAGTCGTATCCTTTTATATAAGAAATTGGCAATCTAGCAAGTAAACAAGCTTACTGACTATGAGCTACTCTAGCAAGTTAATTGTACTCAAGAAGGGGATTGTTAGACCCTCCAATCCAATGCCAGTAAGTCAGAGACACAGGTAAACCTGGACCTGAGACTGGTGCTTGAAGTGGGAGGGACGTGGCGGTGGTGGGGTTTTGTGGGACTGAGCCCTTAACCTGTGGAATCTGATGCTATCTTTGGGTAGATACTGTCAGAACTGAGTTGAATTGTTGGTGTCCAGGGAATTGCTTGTTGGTATGGAGGAGCCCCTCAGCTCAACGTCAGAGTTGGTCTCAAAACCATTGGTTTTGAGACCAATAGAGCAACTTGAGTCCTGATACCACATATTCTCAATACAATGAGAGTATTTAAAAATTTCCCAAAATTCATTTGAGAAGAATCTAGTTAAAAGTACATAATTTTTATGTGGGATGGGGGCATGCCTGGGTGGCTCAGTCATTAAGCATCTGCCTTTGGCTCTGGTCCTGGTCCAAGGGTCCTGGGATCAAGCCCCACATTGGGTTTCCTGCTCTGTGGGAAGCCCGTTTCTCCCTCTCCCACTCTCCCTGCTTGTGTTCCCTCTCTTGCTATATCTCTCTCTGTCAAATAAATAAATAAAATCTTTTTAAAAATTACATAATTTTTGTAGGTATTTACAGAACATTGCTTTGTGGAGTCTGTGTTCAGTACTTGGCAATACAGGTGTTAACCAAATGAGGTGGTAGCTGCCCTCGTGGGACTGCTTATAGTTTAGTTGTGGAGACAGCCAAGGAACAATTGATAGTAGTCTGTTCGGATGTGGGGGGCTGTCATAAAAAAATACCATAGACTGGTGGCTTAAACAGTGGACATTTGTTTTCTCATAGTTCTGGATGATAGAAGTCAGAGATCAAGGTTTCAGCTCATTCAGTTTCTGATGAGAACCCTCTCCCTGGCTTGCAAATAGCTATCTTGCCTTGGTTCTCATAAGAGCTTTCCTCAGTGCATGTTGAAAGGGAGAGATGGAAATGAAGATAAAGAGAGAGAGAGAGAGAAGGAGGTGGGCAGAGAGCAAGAAAGAGAGGGTCCTATGGATCAGATCCTACTTTCATGATCTCATTTAACTAAAATTCCTTTCTTAGAGGCCCTATCTCTATATTCAGCCACCACACTGGGGTTAGGGCCCCGACATACACATTTTGGGGGATACACAAACATTTAGTCCATAATATAAACCCACAAATAATACTACCTAATTACAAACTATGGCATATGCCAAGAAGGAAAAAGAGGCTTTTATCCTCCCAGAATATAAATATAAATCAGTAAACCTAGAAGGATAAAATTGAGAATGGTAGTATATTTTGTATTCATTCTTGGAAACCTAGAGTATGTTTTATTCATACTTGCTTCAATGTCCACATAATAATTTTTGTCTTCTTTTAAGAGAATATGATTGTTTTGTGAAATATAACTATGACCATTGCCTGACTCTTGGAATGTAATTAATAGTATCTTACATATCTGAGTACTGGGCATTTTAGTATTTAGTGAAACTCAGGAAAGGGAAAAATAACATTTTGCTTACATTTTGCTTAGCATCTAAAGGCCCTGGTTATATGAATTAAAAACCTTTTGGTTATCACGGTTATCCAAGTAACCATGTTATCCAAATAAAAAGGTACAATTAAAAACACATTAATGTGAATTTCAATTTTTCAGACTTAGTTATACAAAAATTAAATATAACATCACTCTTTGGCCAAAGAAAAATCAACTTGAGAAATTTCTAGTTTTTATCCAAACCAAAACAAACTTGGATGAGTAAGGAAACTACTGAACATAAGACTGTATATTATGTGCACCTTGTTATTATTCCTAACCCTAAAATGCACTACCAAGGCTTGTTTACAAACACAGAGGTTGGTGTTCTTTTTAACCATGCAATGCCCAGGTCATACATCTGTTTCTGTTGGGGAACATGGAACTCCCCAGATTGATTGAGGCCCCTCTTTCAGAGAACAGGGAAGGCATGAATCCCACCCCCATCACTGAGGAAGGGGAGAGAGCTGGGGGAAGCCTAAAGAACATAAGACTTGACTTTCCTACTGTACTTTTCAGGAGACCACTCTTAGAGACTTGTGTTCAGTTCTTGGATAACCATTTAAGGTAGGTATTGAAGGTGGAGAACTATTCAGGCATGGAGAATGAGATAGTAAGGGAGTATACAACTCTGTAGTGTGAAAAAGGGAGACTATAAAGCTTAGTTCCCCCCTGGTTCTCACCCATAATGCTGGGAGGGATGGGGAAATTAGAGCAGTACCAGAGAGTGTCTCCACATGCCTGGTGGCCAAGTAGAATCCTTGTGGCGACACAAAACTTGGATTAATAGGTGAGAATTTCAGGATCATAGAAATTTCGCAACGTGAGAGAGAGCTTTGAAGCAGTGAGAATTGTTCATAGACGAATGAGCAGTTTTGGGTAGAGGAGGGAGTGATAGTGGCCTCTCTGTTGGGGTCCCAATCAAAGCCTGATGAGGAGGGGAGATAGTACACACGATAAGAAGATCCTAGTGCAACAGCTGAACTGTAACTGGGAGTCATATCTCTTCCAGTGCTGAGATTTTCATGATTTTTCCTCCACCCTTGTATAGACACCCCAACAATAAGACAAAACCAGCCAGATGTCCCTTCTGAGATGAGCTCTCAGGTCAGTCTGAGTAGCAGGTGGTGATTTCACCAGATTCTCAGAGACCAGACCAGCCTACTTGAAGATTGTTCATGATGTAGGTTCTTCTGACTGTGATTTCTGTAGACCACCATAATTACATAAGCCAGATCCTTTCATTGCCTAAATTGCTTTATTGGTAATAAATTAGGCATTTAGAAACTAAAGTGTGGGTGAGGATGAGGGACTCTTATTAGGCATTATTTCAGTGACCTCACTGTCACACCAGTGACCTCAGAGTGTCCTATAGTACCAGTGGTTAAGGTGCAAAAGAAAAATGAGGCTCAAAATTTATCTCATATCATATATAGAAATTAACACAAATGGATTATAGACCAAAATGTAAGAATCACAAGTGTGAAATTTCTCTAAGAAAATATAGGAGCAAAATCTTAGTAATGTTGGATTTGGTGATTATTACTAAATAGGGAATGAAAGGCACAAACTATAAAAGAAAAAAAAATCAAGAAATTGGACCCCATCAAAATTTAGAAGGATTTCTCTTCAAAATATACTTATAGGGGCACCTGGGTGGCTCAGTGGTTTAAGCCTCTGCCTTCAGCTCAGGTCATGATCTCGGGGTCCTGAGATCGAGCCCCACATTGGGCTCTCTGCTCAGCGGGGAGCCTGCTTCCCCCCTCTCTCTCTCTGCCTGCCTCTCTGCCTACTTGTGATCTCTGTCTGTCAAATAAGTAAATAAAATATTAAAAAAATACTTATAAAAGTAAAAAGTCAGCATGGATTGAAGGAAAGTATTTGCAAAATATTATCTGACAAAGGACATGTATTTACAGCATATAAAGAACGCCTACAAGGCAGTAAAAATACAACCCAATTTAAAAAAATAAGAAAAACTTTGAATTGACACTTCACCAGAGATGATGTATAGATGACAAATATATGAGACGACTTTTGCTGTCCTCAGAGAAATTAATGACTTTTATATGAATGTTTTTAGCAGTTTTAATTGTAATTGCTAAAAATTAGACACAAACGTCCATTAACAAGTATATGGTGATACAAATCATAGTATTGACGTACAATGGAATACTACTCAGCAATACAAAGGAATGAACTACTGATGTGTGGAACAACATGGGTGACTCTCAGACTGTATTTGCTGAGTGAAAGAAGACAGATAAAAAAGTGTACATTGTTTAATTCACTTTACATAGTTCTTGGAAAATACTCAAACATAAAATGATAGGAAGCAGATTTGTGGTTGCCCCTGAATGAACAAGGGAAAGAGAGGGATTACAAAGAGGAGCAAGGAGGCTTTAGTGGAGATGGATTCATTTTCTTGATGGATTCACTATCTTGACTGTGGTGTGCTTTCATAAATGAATACAACTGTCAAAACTCATCAAATTGTATTCTTTAATTTGTGTAGCTTATCGGTCATCAATTATATCTTAGTAAAGAGACTTCTATGAATGCATGCATATGCACACATATACACGCATACACACACTCACATTACGAGTAAACACTCACACATGCACACCTGTGATCTTCGTCAAGTTAATAACCTCCCTGCCCTCAGTTGGATTTTGTGTAAAATAGTGATATGTTAACTTTCCTCGTGGAGAACAGCAGTGCTGAGCACAGAGCAAGAGCTCAATAAACATTAGCTAAAACTATTACCCTGTGGTGGTTATTTTAAGCTTATTGGTTTTATTCTGCCTCTCTGTTTTTACTTTATTTTTGAGAGTATCAGTTACCCAGGAACAAGATTGTACTTCTTCAAGAACTGTTTTCTGGAGTTTTTCATTTACTTATTTGGTTTTTGTTTGTTTGCTTGTTTGTTTGCAAAATCTGACTCTTAGGGGAGCCTGAGTAGAACAGATGGGTGAGGAAGTCTTTCAAATGCCATTCACAGGCCTGAGAAGGGAAAACCTTGAGTTCAGATACTTTCCAGCCTCCTCCACAGCTGAAATGCCTCCCTTGGCTGAAATGCTTCCCTCAGCATTTCTGTTTTGAATACCCTTTCTTGAGGGATCCTAACCCAGCTGCAAGAATTCACTGTGGGCTGAAACCTGGCAGATTAAATCCTGGGGAGGGAAAGTGATTTGAAAGTAGTATTTGTTCTTAAAATGACAAACAACTATTGTACATTTTCGTTATTTTCTGTGTTCCAATTAAATTGTTGGGGATTTTGCCTATCAGTGACAATTAGACACTTGGATTTACCAAATGGCAGATTTCTTTTACTTCTTTTAATTTTTTGAAAGAAAATAGACTAAGCTGTAACTTTACAAAATCAGTTCTTTAACATCTTATTATTGCAGCTACTAAATGTTCAAGGTTAATATCTATTTTTATTTTAATCTAGTTACAGAAGGTCTGCCTAACAAGTTATTTAACCTATTTTATATTAAATTTTTCATTATTTGAGCAAAGACTGAACTGGCATTGTTTATTTTAATGCCATAAAACTGTATGTGATTTCCCCCCCATTCCCATTCTGTTACAGAGAAAGAAAATAGAAACCTTACTGTGTACTGGTTGCCTATCATTGAGACTATGGTAATTGTTTTCTTTGGTTGCGTCCTTGATCTTCTATCATTCAGAGTGACCTGAGCTACTGGCAGCCTACTTCAGATCCCAAACTGCACCTCCATCAGTTTTGATTAACCTTGTCCTGTACCTGCAGCGTTCATCATATCTCACATCACGTGATGGTACTATTACTGATGTCATAGGTGGTGGGTTAACATAAATGGTGTTACCCACAACTATGAGATTGCCTACTTGGGTTTGTAGATCAAGAAACTGCTGCTGATTAATCTAAATTTCAAAAGACATTTGACAGTGTTTTTCATTAGATTCTAAGATTCATGGCTAGCTAGAGAAATGGTTTCTAATTGGTGTTTCCTGGGTTTGTAACTGCTTAAAAGGAGTCAAGAAATGAATCAGTACTAAACAGGAAGAAGGACTTCTGTGGTAAGCTTGCTGGTAGCTTAAAGTGATAATATTTGCATAAGACTGAGATAACTTTGTAAAATAACAGAGGATAGAGATCCAACCGATTGTACAGAAGAATCTCTGTGATGGAGGGCAAAGGAAACTCTGTGGATTTATTCTCCTAACATTTTTCAGAAAACTCACACATACACCACAGGGAGCTACACAACTTCAGAGAAAGACTCAAAAGTTTTAGTAAAGTAATGGGGGGAATCAATGATAAGACATGTCTGCCAGACAAAAACTAATGAGATCTAGGACTGTGTTTGAAGAAGCATATCAGAATTTCTGTGTTCATTTCTGGGTACCTTCTCTTAAAAAAAAATTATATATATATATGTATATATAATTTATAATATATATTTAATATATATAATTTATAATTATATAAGTATATATGTTATTTTAAAGTAAGTATATATATAATAATAAATATATATGTAATAATAAGTATATATGTTATTTTAAAGTACTCTCTATACCCAACATGGGGCTTGAACTTACAACCCAGAGATCAAGAGTCACATGCTCTATGAATGAGTCAGCCAGACACCCTCCTGGGTACCTTCTCTTAAAGAAGACCTACAAATAGGATTAGAACATGTAATTTGACAGATTCATTTAAGAATGCAGTTTTGTGTTTTTTTTCCTGCAAAATAGAAGACTGTGTGGGAATGTAATTGTTGCCTTCAAATACCTGAAGAGCTATCACAGGAAAAAGAGGTTACGTTACTCTTTTTTATTCTTCCAGAGGATACAACCAGAAATCATGGTGATAGTGATAGGGAAGTAGATGATGTTTCAATGTTAAGAAAATTGCGTTGACTTAGATCTTTTGTAGCACAGAACGGACTTCTTTGGAAAGTAGTGATTTTCTTCATCCCAGAAAAATCC
This sequence comes from Lontra canadensis, assembly GCF_010015895.1. Lineage (NCBI taxonomy): Eukaryota > Metazoa > Chordata > Mammalia > Carnivora > Mustelidae > Lontra > Lontra canadensis. The sequence goes on along the minus strand of NW_022631050.1, from coordinate 11,195,336 downwards.
AACCAGAGACTGTACAAACACTTTGTGTTCATTTAGATTAGCATTTCTCACAGCATGTCCTGTAGATCATTACCCTTGTGAGATATTCCACAAGACTGAGTCAAATAGCTTTGAGAGATACGGCACGGAATATTGCCCACACAAATATTCATAATGTATGTCAGCATATCAGAGGTTCTGAAATTCCCACGATAAAGACACCTTATTTAACTTGGTGTAACCCTGTGTGTCTCAAATTTATTTAAGTCCTGAAAATGTCCACATGTCATAGACTTCAGAAAACACACTGAGGGATATAATTAAAGCAGGTCTATTTGGTGGCTTTGATTCCATGAAACCATTTTCTTCATATTTACTAACACATTTGTGTGTTCATTAATATGTGTATGTGTGTCCATGTTCAGAGCGTGGATTTTAAGGCATGTTTATATATAACTGACAATTTTGAAACATAGTTTTCATCAGGGTTGATAAATTAATGGCATGATGAATAAATAATCCTTCAAGGATCCCAAATGCCTCAAGAAAACTACAATTCTTAACTTTCCCTCAGAGAGGTCATGAAAGCCAAATATATTCACCACACATCATCAACTGCTCATCAACAGAAAAGTAAGGCCATAACCCCAGAACTATTTTTTTTTCCTTCTCCCCTTCCCTCCCCTGCTGTTTAGGCAAAAAGCCAATTTCTTGAAATTGGTGAGGGAGGGCAGGAATGGATATGAGAGAATACAGGGTTGAATCACTTCTTAAACATCTGGTTTTATTTTTGTGTGAGCACCAGTCACAGAACTTAATTAATGTGACTGAAAATAACCATGTGTCTGTTGAAGCATTCGGTAGACCTTGTGTATGTGTGCTTCTCTTTCCTAAGAGCTCTGTGCTCCTCATCACCCCATCAGGTTTTAGTTAGGAGCAGGAATTATGAACGTGCATAGCACTTTCTTTTCTTCTTCTCTTTTCTGACTTTCTGTCCTTCTTTTCCTGTAGTTTTCTTTCTAGAAACTACCACTTTGGCAAGGGTCGAGGACTGAGTCATGGACGTGCCCTTATGTCTTCTGTAATTTGAAGCCAAAATCTGAAGTAAATTCCAGTACATCTGTGACAGGCAGCCGTTGGGCTCTTGAAATGTCCACACACATATGCACACACCTGCAAAGCTATTTTTTTAATTCCTTTGGAAGCTTCTAGGACTGGGAGGACATGTAGATATGAAGCAACCAGGAGAATCCCTTTGCTCTCTCTACAGAATTTTTGTTTGCTTTTACTTGTGAGTGATATGATGCTGATCAAGAAGAAACATTGTTTCCAGAATATAGAACACATTGCAGTGATTTCCAGCTCTTATCCCCATAGCCCAGTTAGAAACTGTAAATCTCCAAGTCTGATAAGCTGCTCCAGCAGAATATTTGTGTGAATATTTTCTGTGAGTATTATGTATAATACCTCAATAGAGTTAGCCAAAGAGATGAAAATTAATAGCTTTAAAATAGGCCAAAAACATGATATCAAGCTGAAATTTTAGCTTTTCCTGTCTCTGTCTGTCCTTTTTTTTTTTTTTAAACATACTTAGGCATTAGTGTCAGAGTCCATCAATAATCTACCATGTAAAAAGGATCTCTAATAAAATGAAACAAAATCTAATGTTATTTTCAAGCCATTTTTCTTAAATTAACAGAATCCATTTTTTCAAATGAAATCATTTGAGTGATTGTGATTTTTTAAGATTTAATTATTTCAAAGAGAGAGGGAAAGAGAAAGAGTGCGGGCAGGGTGGGGAGGGGCAGAGGGCCAGGGAGAGAGAAACGCAAGCAGACTCCTCATTGCGTGGGGAGCCAGACTCGAATGCATCTGAGATCAAGATCTGAACCAAATCAAGAGTCTGACACTTAACCAACTGTGGCAGTCAGGCATACACACCACCACCCCCCATTTATTTTTTTAAATATTTATTTATTTGAGAGAGAGAGAGAGGAATGATTGTGATTTTTAAAAAGGAACGAAGGAAGGAAGGGGAGAGACAGGGAAAGAAAGAAAAGAGATAAAAGAGAAGAGCCGTAAATGGAGAGAGCTATGGAGTTAAACTTCTGCCTCTACTGTGTCTATAGTCCTAGATTCACCTCTTAGGCACCTCCAGGAGCTTGCTGTGGAAACCACTGCTCTGGAATATGGGCAATCAGAAGGCTTATATGCATTAGGAAGGATGAAATGAGCTCTATGTGATGAAGTATAAGGCAAATCTCAATCAAGAACCAAAAAAATTACCTCTTGTTTTTTTTTTAATATTTTATTTATTTATTTGACAGAGATCACAAGTAGGCAGAGAGACAGGCACAGAGAGAGGGAGAAGCAGTCTCCCCGCTGAGCAGAGAGCCCAATGCGTGGCTCTATCCCAGGACCCCGAGATCATGACCTGAGCCGAAGGCAGAGGCTTAACCCCCTGAGCCACCCAGGTGCCTCCCTCTTGTTTTTGAATAATATGGCCTAGCTTATATTTTGTTTTTCTTAATGTTATTACAATCCTAACCAGTGAAATGTAAACATGTATTCTTGGCCTAGATTTCCCAAGCAGTGTTATGACTCAGGATAATCTAGAGCTTTTTAAAACACAGGTTTCTGGCTCAGTCCCAGACATTCTGAACTGGTAGCTCTCAAGGGGGGGTTGGCATCTGCATCCAAAAACTTAAAATTAATTCATTAATTAACTCACCCCTGGAGATGAGTCTTTTGTACCCCTGGGTTTAGAAACTACTGCTCATGGTTACTTTTTTTCCCCTCCCCATCAAAAGACAGAATTGTACAATCACAGGATCTTTAGTCTGAAATAATACTTTTGATTAAAAGCATGATGTTGATATTGGAGAGTAAAGATTGAAGGTCTAGTCCACCATTTTATTCCTAATGTCTATATATTTTTTTTCACATTCTTGATGTTGTCAGTGCTCCAGTGTCCAGTGCTTCTATTATAAGAAAAAATAACAAGATTAAAAAAATTAATAAAGCAAAATCTTGCTCTAAAGAGGAAGATGTATTCATCTCTCTAGAACAAAAAGCAGGCTATCTTAAGTACCATAGTAGAGGGAAAATACAACTCTATGAGAACTCAGTGGGGTGGACTGACTGTGTCTAAAAGTATTACATGAACATGGGGTAAGTGAAAACTGAGTTCTTCCTTGGAATGAGTAGATTCTTTTTTTGCTGCGTCAAAGGGGGTGTATATAGAACGAAGTCTACAGCAGAGGAAGCCTAGAATATGGACAGAGGTTCGTCATGTGCTAGGAGGGTGATGAGTAGGCTGGTGTAGCTCAAGTCCCAGAAGAAGCAGAGAAGATCCTTAAGAGTGACTGTCAAGTGGTCAAGTTTGGGTACTTCTTGAAAGTCTCAGGCAGAAGCACCATGTGGAGATGGTGAAGGTTTGGAAATGATGGTATACTGATAAGCAAAGAACATGAATGGGATGTGGCTGTGTTAGACAGGAGGAAGATTTGTATTCATGCTGAAGGAGTCTGGGAACATGAAGAGTAGATGCAGTTGACATGAGGACACTCAACTGACACTGGGTTGGTGACATTGTGGCAGTATGGGAAGACTGGAGATGCTATGGGTATGAGGAAGTGTATGGTAGGCAGGGGCTTGGCCTGATCGTTCTGATGGGCAAGGACACGGCTGGATGTGTGATAATGACATAATGACTTACTCTTAGCCACAATGATTTTTAACTTCAAAGAATGTGTATCTGTTTTAAAATGAAAGATATATATTTTGACTCTTTGTTTCTTAAAATAACTTGAGCAGTTTTTGCTTTTTTAAGGAATAATACTCATTCTTTGCCAAAGGGAGAGGGAAAACTGTAAGAGAGAGATAAGTAAAATGAAAAAAATGAAATCATTAGATAATCTTAAGCCCAAGGATAATAATTGATAGCAGCGATGAGGTGTCTTTTCAATCTTTTTTTTCCCATGCTTAAGAGCATATGTTTCAAAACTGGTATCACTCTCCTACTATTGTTTCTAACCTATGTTTTGTACTTCCAATATATCATAAAGTTTTTCAATATTCTTAAATATATTCTATATTACTAATTAGAATCGCTTAATATGGTTTCATGATATAAATTACCAAATATTTCTTTTTTTTTAAGATTTTATTTATTGACACAGAGAGAGATAGATCACAAGTAGGGAGAGAGGCAGGCAGAGAGAGAGGAGGAAGCAAGCTCCCTGCTGAACAGGGAGCCCGAAGGGGGCTCGATCCCAGGACCCTGGGATCATGACCTGAGCCAAAGAGGCTTAACCCACTGAGCCACCCAGGTGCCCCAATTACCAAATATTTCTTTAATTCATCCTAATGCTGGACATTTGATTAATTATTTTTATTTAATTATAAATTTTATTGAGGGAAATTCCTTTATATCAATTTTATATTCATACCTTACTGTTTCTGTGAGTTCTAATCTGTGCAGTTATTATGTTGAAATGTTTATTGAATTATTTGCCATTGCTGGTGACTGTGGTAAGCTCTTCCAGCAATAGCATCTGTGATTATAGTAGCCCAGTCATCTAAAATGGACAAGGGCTCTGGAGTTCTGATCCTGTTGCCACCTTCATCTACCATGGGTTGCCTTGTCCAGAACAATGGAATTTGGCTGCATTATACCTGATCTGACTCTTCATTTCCCCATCTTCCAGATAATTAAATCCATATTTTGTGGTTACAGAAGTGAAGGAGTTGTATTTATCATTATCTCATTACCTTTTGTGTTTGGCACAGATTATCTTTAATATACTACTTCAAAGTAAGTGTGACCTCTTGTGTAGTCAGGTTCAACCAGAAAAACAGAACCAGATATATATAGATATAGGAATAGATATAGATATAAAAATCTGTATTTATATCTATCTATCTATCTATCTATCTATCTATACACATATAAAGAAACCTTTATTGCAAAGAAGTGGCTTCCATGATTAGGGCGCTGTCTTGACAATACTGAAATCCTTAGGACAGACCATCAGGAAGGGCAGACTTGGAACTCTTGGCCATGAGGTGGAGCTGCTATCTACAGAAGGAATTTATTTTTCCTTAGAAAATAATTCTTCCTTAGAAGAAATTATCTTCTTAAGGCCTTGCAAGTGACTGAATCAGGCACAATTGGATTATCTAGGATAATTTACTTAAACTGTTATGGACTTTTATCACATCTACAGAATACCTTCATGGCTACATCCAGGCGACTGTTGGACTGGGGACTGTAGCTTCACTAAGTTGACACGTGAAACTGACCATCACACCTTTGCCTTTAATTTTTATGATCTCTCTGTCTCCCTTTTTGTCCACTGTAATTAGAACTAGAATGTATAAAGGAATTTGGGGGTAGGGTGAGGGAAAGATAAAATCCAGTAAACAGGAAACCAAGATACTGGGAAGAAGAAAATTTGAGTTGATTTTTTTTTTTCCCCCTCCAGATGCCTTTTCTTACAATGACAGCCTTGTTTTTCCTTGTTGAAGTAGAAGCAAGTTGAGAGATTTTGGCTTCCAGGAGGCTCAGATCTAATTGTGAAGCGCAGTTGCATTAATTTTCTCATCATTTAGAAATAAATTCAAGTTTCTTACCTTGGCTTGCATGCCTTTGCTGATCTAGGGCTTACGTAGGCTTACCATATATTACCGGGTTCCAGAAAAACCAGCAGAGTTTTTTTTTTTTTTCTTCCTCAAAGATGTCCAAGGGCTTGTTTTGCTCTTGCCTTGACTACTTTCTCCAAGTCTTCTTTCTCCAGGCCTTGTTACGGAGGTTCCACCTCAAATAGTACCTCCTCTCAGAGGCTTTCCTGGCCATCCTAAGGAGTTCCCTCTTCCCCAAATTACTCTATCTCACTATCCAATTTTTATTTTTATTTATTTTATTTTTTTACTATTTTCACTCATTTTAATTTTTATCATAGTAATACATTCATATTGCTTTTAAAAGCCAGATAGAATTTTTAGAATGCATAACTATAAATAAAAGATTCCTGCCCATACCATCTTCTTTCTCTTAGTCCAATCTTCAGATCCATTCAGGAAAGGTATTCTCTATTTGCAGGAATCCCCATACCTCTCTCCTGGTCTAAGCCTTATCCTGTGACTCCTGGGTCTTTTTCTTCCTCTTGGTCTATTTCCTTTTCTTTTTTTTTTTTCTTTTATTTATTTTCAGCGTAACAGTATTCATTGTTTTTGCACCACACCCAGTGAGTGCTCCATGCAATCCCTGCCCTCTCTAATACCCACCACCTGGTTCCCCCAACCTCCCACCCCCCGCCCCTTCAGACCCCTCAGATTGTTTTTCAGAGTCCATAGTCTCTCATGGTTCACCTCCCCTTCCAATTTCCCTCAACTCTATTTTGATGAGTTATATCTATAATAATCTAAGTGATTTCACACTTTTCTTAGTTTTTACGTAACTGTGCTCTCTCTGCATCTTTTTGAAAACAGAAACTCTCTTTTTGTTTTCTTCTAAATCATAGTGACTTGTGCCTCACGTGACATTTAGTTAGGTTTTATACCATACATATAGAAGGAATGGATGCATCCCAGTTTCCTTTCCAGATATAATTATTCCCTTATCCCTGTATATTTTTCTTTGTCTTTCCTTCTGACAGTGAATTTTCTCGTTATATATATATTTATTGGAAGCTACCTTGTAATATTATTTTTGGAAGTTGTATGTGTATGATCTGTTGATAAATATGTAATTTTACAGAATTAATCAAGTGTCCTTGGTGAAGTGTCTTGTGCTCCAGTCCTGAGTAGAAACTAATATACCAATGCCTTAGAATTCTTATAGGGACCACAAGGGAGACAAATGTCAAAACTATAGTCTGTGTATGATGAGTTCTAAGAAGAGGTGTGGCAGCTGTTAGGGAATTGGGAGCCGAGAGAATGTGCCTTGGCTGAAATTTTCTGTATCATTCCACCATCCTGACTTTTCTGTACTGTAAAATTTCTCCCTTTTGGCATCTGGTTGGGCTGAAACTAATATGTCATATTTTAGGATTATGAAGTGTGGTGAGCAAGCAGTGGGTATCAGGGGAATAAATTCTACTTCTGCCTAATTCTGAAGAAATATTAGCTGATCATTTTCAAAATCTTGAGAATGGAGCTGGGCACCTATTCATTCCTTTGTTGGTACTTCTGTTCTACTTTTATTTTGTAAACACTTGTTTGACCCTACATATCTTTTAACAGATGTGCAAATGCTAACTAAAAATAAAATAAAATATAAACAATATTTTTTATTTTATACTTATTTCCAAAGTGTTTACTATTAACAGGGAAGTCCAGTAAAGCAAGATATTTCTGTTGTTCTAATTTGATTTCTCCCTGGAATTCATCCAGATAACATTCCAAAAGTCTTATTTTAGTAGGAAAGACCTGATTTTAAGGCAGATTTGCTAGGGGAAAAAAAATTAAGTTGTGTTTTCTACTCCACTATGTGTGTATTCCAAATGTAACACTATTTTATGAGCAGCTAATAATTTTAAAATTTGAGTACCATAGCTAGCAGATATTTTATGAAAAATTTTGCACTCTTTTTTCTCTATTCCCTATACTGTTCTCCAGTAAGAGGAACTGGAGGAACATGAACTTAACTTGGATTGTTGGGATATCATTAGGGTAGTTTTTGATAATGGATTAATGATTATGTCCTCTCTAAGAATATTTCTGAATTGGAAATGCACTGCATAAGACTTCATCAACTCTTATGTTGATAGACATAAAAAGATGTACAACAAGCCAGACAGTGGATACCAAGCACAACAGAAATTAAAAAAAAAAAAAACCCACAAAACTCATCATATTTTCCATGATTGTCAAAAAATAATGCTTGTGATTTATGATTTCTCTTCTGCAGATGTGCATGTTCTAGTTCAGAGGAGAAAGTTTCCCCAAATCTCATTTGCTTTTATGAAGTCACTCTTATAAGAATATAATTTTCTGTCTGTATCTCAATGCAGTAAGACCACCTACATTGTCAGTATTACTTGAATTATGAAATAATTCAGGTGACTGAGTTTTGTTTCTGGAAAATTTCACTGACATGGATAAAGGCAGGCAACTCATGTTTATTTACATATGCTTACTATTTAAGTGGTTGACCTTGACCCACAGTCAGTAGCTTTGCTAATGCTCATAAATTAAAAAAGGAATGTCTTCTCTAGCTGAAGTTAGTTTAGTAAACATAAACCTAAAATAGTAAAGGAGAGGAATGCTGCAAATGGAGGTCCAAATTTAAGTATGTTATTTATACAAATTTTTGGATTACTTTTGGACAGGATAAAAACAAAAAATTGTCATGTAATGACTACTTGCCAAGTATCCCATCTCATTGGTCAGACGAGATGCTGAATTGGCTTTGTGTTGATCAGTGGTAGGTACACTAAACAGTACACAGACCATAATGATTGCCAAGGGGGAATTCATTTTGCTGTAAGGAATGGGAAAATTGAACTCAGTGATGACAGTGTGGTTTGAGAACTGTCTTTGATTTCTGGAGTGACTGTAAGGTAGAAATGAGATGGGATTTCTTAGAAGTGGCTGGGGAAGTCAAAACAAGTATAAATGAGAAGATTTTATAGGTTCACAGTGTCACACAGTTCGATCTCTTCCATGAGCCCCTCTACCCTGGTGGAGTTCCCACAGAGTCTGGAAAGGCCTGTGACAGTAGAGATACAGACATGAGGAAATTGATGGGAATATTTCTAAAGCCATAGATTTAAGGCTTCACATCTTCTCCAGTCACGGCTATTTCTGAAATATTTACCAAAGCAAAATGTCCAAGAAATAAGGAACAGAACACATACATATGTTATATTTTAGTTAAACTTTAGATGAGCAAGTAAGGATTATAGAGGCTTAGTATTTTGCCCAATAGTTGATAGAACTGGGATACAATGTGAGATCTTGTTGACTTCAAAGCTCGGTTTGTTTCTTTTAATTATTGCCTCTTCCTTCAAAGTGACCTTGCTGACTTAGCCATCTAGCTAATTAGATTTCCTTAACTCCTTCCTCTTCTGCAGTTTCTAGAGATCTAAAAGGGGACTGTGAGAGCAGAGGAAAGAATGTTTTCCTAAACGTTTAAACCTGAGTTTTAGCTCTAATTCTGCTATCTGTCCTCAATAATCTTGAACAAACTTCCTAGGCTCACACCTTTCATCCCTGAGCTGTGGTGTCCCCCTGAAAAGTCTGGGCTTCTGTGGCCTCTGGGCCGCCTTTCAGCCCAGGTACTGGGCCTCCTGCCACTCCAGTGTCCTCCACCCACCTCGGGGAGACATGGCTAGCTGACAATTTGTGCAAACCTGTCCTGATTAATTATCATTATTCTCATTATCATTCGGAATCATGGTATATAAGCACCTGCTTGATACCAAGAACAGGATGAGGGCTTGAGAGAAGCATTCTATTTTCCTAATAATATCAATAGGTAATTCCTACATAATGAAATTGTGCCAAGCTCTCGCAGGCTTCCTTCCCCCTGCCCCCTTCCCTTCCACCAACATCAGTATTAACTCAAGGAGAGTAAGAAGATGCTCACAACGGTGAATTGCCCATAGCAAATCAGTATCCTCATCCCCTCCATTCATCAATGTGTTCCACCTGGCCTTCTGGATGGTAGAAAGGCTGCTTCCTTCATTTTGATTTGCAGGAGAAAAACCACCTGCATTTCCATGAAGGCCTGCAAGAAGCCTCAGATGAGATTTTACTATAGGTAATAGAAACGTGATAAATGCCATGCTGCATCTTAACACACATATAATGCATATGCATGCACACACACACACACACACACACACATTTTTATTTTTCTACCATAGTGATGACATAAAAATAGTTCTGGAGGAGCACCTGGGTAGCTCAGTCCATTAAGCACCCAACTCTTGATTTCAGCTCAGGTCATGAGCTCAGGGTCTCAGGGAGCCCTGCTTCAGGCTTGCAGATTCTACTTGAGACACTCTTTCTTTCTCTTTCTCTCCCTCTCTGCCTTGCCCTGTCCCCCCACTCACTTGTCTTTTTTGCAAATAAATAGATAAATAAATAAAAACGCTTTTGGAATTCTGTTTCATTCTGTATATTTCCAAGCACTTTCTTATGCTTACTTTCTCACTGCCTTTCGCTCACAGGCCATCTATCCAGCTGTGCTCTCTTACTAGAGATTATTTTAGGAAGACAAATAAAATGACCATCTCTAATGGTTACATTTCAGATGAACATACTTACCTTCCTTCATCGTCAGTGCTAAAATGGGTCAGCCTTCTTTCCTACTCTGGCTTCCTACCAAAGTGTTATTGTACTTGAATGAAAAACAAACACAAGGGTTCACCAACTTTCTCCAGAATGTGGAGCTCTGGGGACACATTTTCACAGCTTCTTGTTACTAAGACAGTCGGCGTGCTGGAATCCCACTTACCCTTAAAAGGGAGCAGTAACTGCACGAATGTAATAAGAACCATTCCTTTGAATTTGGGCCAAAAGGTTTAGTGTAGGGACTGCAAATGGTACAAAATAGAAAATCCAGCATTTTTATCCATACTGTTGTTCTGAAGGAAGAGGTTCATTTTTAAAATCTTCTCTCACAGATCTAATCATCTCTTACTTTGACAGTAGCTTCAAAGTTGGTAGACCACTTTGATACATCCCACATTAGTCCTATGAGATAGATGGCCAGCAGAGTTACAGTTCATAACTACATATATATATGTAGTTTTATATATACACATACATATATGTGTGTATGTATGTGTATGTGTATAGATATATATATATGCATGTGTGTGTGTGTGTGTGTGTGTGTGTGTGTGTGTATCTTACCAGAAAATGAAATTTGCTGGGCTTCCCAACCAAGGACATACAGAATGAATGAGGAAAAATTTTTGTAAGCATGTCATCTGATTTCAAATACTATACTCTTTCTGCTGTCTACATTGCAATTTCATGGAAACTTACAACAGACTATGGACTGGATCAGTTAAAAAACAAAGCATCAAATGTGCCAGTGATCCCCAGCCAGCAACACAGTGCAGAACCTGAGGTTCCTATTCCTTTCTCTCAGGTTAGTAGTATATACACCATGAGTTCCTACTCCAGATAGATCTTCAACAAAATAAATAAGTGTCTTCATCCCCTTCTCTATTCCTCTCCCATTGCATTCAGACAGTAGGGGCCAGTTTAGGGTATTTAAAGCAGCTAATTGCTAAATAATATCCAGGCAATTACAGAATTTCATCATTAAGGTATTTCCCTCTGAGGAATATGTGTGTGTGTGTGTGTGTGTGTACGCGTGTGTGCACGTGTGATTCCAAACTAGGTAAGAAAAATGAAGTAATTGCTTTCTTATATGTTGGGAAATATCAAAAAGTTGAACTTCCTGTGATCATGAATTTTTAAGTTCTGCTTACAGTACTGCTTTCCACTTAACAAATAAAAACTTTCCTTGCAGCCAGTAAAGGCAGTTTGTTCCTCTCCCAGTCCTTGGGGACATCTAAAGCCATATAAAAACAATTGGGAGAAATTATTTAAGTTTTAAAATGTTAATGGAGGGCAAACAATGGCCAGGCCAGATGTTGAGTTGTTGACCTGGGTCTTTGGGGCCTTTCAGGTTGCAGGATAGCTATTACTGGCTTTCAGCATTTGTAAGTCAGGCATGGAAACTTTTAAGCAGCCTCTGACAAAAGTACTGGTTTTAATTCTGTAATTGCACAAAGTTGAAGCCAGCTGTGAGCCTCTCAGGACCCCTTATTGGGCTGAGATTTTAAATATTTTGCTGATTAGGCAGTAAAATTTTCTGCTCTTTACTCCCACCCTCTTTGTGAAAATATACTCTTAAAAAGCTTAAAGGAAACAGGATATGAAAATAAGAAATGAAGAACTTGTGTTGAGCACAGATTTTAGTACTTACCTAAAGGTCACACAACCCACCATATGGAGCTTAATTGATGACTATTACATATTAGCTTTGTAGTAGATGCTCAATAAATATTTGTTGGATGGACCACATGTTGGTCAGCCTAGTTTTTGTGTAGAGTGTAATAGAAATGTATCCAGTCTATCTACAAGACCAGTAGCTTTCCACAGGTAATAAACCAGTTTGTCTTAAATCAGGGCCACTTAATATAAGGACAAAAATGAAAAGATGTGGATGACTTAAGTCAAAACCATCACCACTTCTAGAAAAATCCTACTTTACATATTTATGATCAGAAAGATGAAAGCCTGGACTCTTCATAAGCAATGGAAAGACTTTTTTTAAGTCCATACATTGATGACCATTCAGATCAGATTCCACTTCTGATATTATGATTTATAAGAAATGTCTATTTCTTAAATATTTGGTCTTAAAGTTCCCCAAACCTTTAGGATTTCCTGACTGATAAAGCAATGGGAGCATCTTTTATTAGAATATTTTGTGTGGGGGCACCTGGGTGGCTCAGTGGGTTAAGCCTCTGCCTTAGGCTCAGGTCATGATCGCAGGGTTCTGGGATCGAGTCCTGAATCGGGCTCTCTGCTTGGCAGGGAGCCTGCTTCCTCCTCTCTCTTTCTCTGCTTGCCTCTCTGCCTACTTGTGATCTCTTTCTGTCAAATAAACAAAATCTTTAAAAAAAATATATATTTTGTGTGTAGTCCTCAGTTCCTATAATCACTTCAGATCCATAAAGATGAAATGAATGTCTTGTTTTACATAACAAGCCCCTTCCCACCAAAATGGAGTTTATGTCAATGAAATGACTTCCGGAGAGCATGTAAGGACAGGGGCCAGTTGCCAGGATAATCAGCCTTGATTAGAGGGTTGGGACAAGTCCTACCCCCTGATTTCTGGGAAGACAGAAGGGCTAGAGGTTTAATCAGTCAGTCATCAGTGGCCAGTGACTTAATTAGTCATGCCTTTATAATAAAGCCTCCATAAAAATCCAGAGGATGGAATTTGGAGATCTTCTGGGTTGATGAACACAGGGAGATTTGGGGAGAGTGGAACAGAGCCAGAGAGTTTGGAAGCTTCACACCTTAGTCTATGCATCTGGCTGTTCCTGAGTTCTATCCTTTGATAATAAACTGGTAATCTAATAAGTACATTTTTTTTTTCTGAGTTCTATGAGCCACTCTAACAAATTAATTGAACCTGAGCAGGGGTCTTTGGAAACTCTGGTCTGTAGCCAGTGGGTCGGAAGCAAAGGTAACAACATGGAGTTGACGTCTGAAATGGGAGACAGTGATGGCAGTATTGTGGGATTGAGCCTTTAACTTGTGGGATGCATTTGATTTGTAGTACACTCACTGGTGTCAGATATTTCTTGTTGGTGTGGAGAAACCCTTTCACTACCACTACCTTTCTTCTACCACACATAGAAGAAGTAGAATCAGAACCTTTACCATGTCTTATGAAAACACGATCCCCATTGTGTCTTAACTCTTATTTTCCAAAATTATTTTGCAAGTGCTAGATTCAGGAACCATTAGTTGACATTCTCTTTTACAAGCCTGAAGTAACTTCTTTATGCATACAGGTTTGAGCAACATGATCATTGATAGACCTAGTAAAAACTATTTAAAGGTTCTGGCAATGCTTTGCAAACAGTTCCATCTCAGATCTTTCAAATCTCCCCTGAAATCTATGCCAAGTGTGCAGTTGTCCTGTAACTGGTGGTCTCCTTACCCATAAAGTGTGAGATGAATTTCTGCAGTGCCAGCTCCAATGGACATTATGATACACATGTTGAATCATTATGTGGAAAGAACTAAAAGGCTGAATATCCCTTTAAGAAATATGTAATGCAGCTATAGTCACTGATCTCATTTCTGAATAGTTCTCCGTGAGTTTTCATCCCTGTTCCTTATTTCTAGAGTGTATACTAATCATTTTAGCTACATCATATAAATGGAATATAGAAGGCAACCAACTCAATTCCTTCACTTTATTTAGTCCTTCCAACCGACATGTGCTGAATACCTATAGACTGTTCTAGGCTCTGAGAGGAGTAAGAATGAGTAAGTCCTATTTTCTATCCTTGACAAGTTCCCTATGAGTAGAAAAAACTCAAATAATTTCTTATATCAATTTCACTTTCCTATAAGTTCCATGCTATTTTGGAAGTCTTTGGGGGGATTTACTGCAGTCTACCTGACATGACATGAGAGTCTTATGTGTATTACTCTTATGCTTTTTGGTAGACTTAGAGCATCTGGAAGGCAAAGACTATGAACATCTGGAAGGCAAAGACCATGTCTTCTTTGTATCCCTTGTTCCCATTGTAGTTCTTAGTACATACTGTGAGCTTAACATATTTCTAAACTGAATGAATGATCCAATGGTTTTGCCACTGTAAAGCTGTTAGCTTTTAGCTAATAATCTAGTATCTGTGGGTCCCGTTTCCTCATCTGTAAGTGAGGATCATATATGCTACATCTTATAAATTTATGATATCAGAATTAGATGCATCCAAACACATGAAACACTATGGGAATATGTAACAGCACTCTTACTAAAATCAAGTATGTGCTTTCTTTTAACTGTGAGTTGCCATTGAACTACAATTGACAATAATGTTTGACGGAATCTGAGAGGCCTTGTTATTAGTGGAGAACTCAACCATAATATGTCCCATAAAAATTTCCTTTCTTATAATGCATCCCTTCTTAAAAAATAAGGTTTTGGGTTTTGTTTTGTTTTTAAAGATTTTATTTATTTATTTGACAGACAGAGATTACAAGTAGGAGAGAGGCAGGCAGAGAGAGAGAGAGGAGAAAGCAGGTTCCCTTCTGAGCAGAGAGCCCGATGCGGGGCTTGATCCCAGGACCCTGGGATCATGACCTGAACCGAAGGCAGAGGCTTTAACCCACTGAGCCACCCAGGCACCCCTTAAAAAATAAGTTTTAATGAAGCATAGTAAGTCTAGTTTATTTTTCAAAAATTTTAACCTCTGTCTTGTCTATAAAGTGTGAATTATTGTGGCATATGGTTCTATTCAGTGTATGATAAATGCTGTGTGTACTTTGGGAAGGAAACTATAAGGTATGTTTCTGGCTTGTCTTGAGGAAAAAATAAATGGCCTATTCAGCTATTTCCATTTCTGGTTTCAGTGATTAACACATCCTAGAGGAATAAATTTTTTTAAGGCTACAATGCCAATTACTATCCTTATTTCATCCTTGGCATTTCAGATGGAATGTAAACTGAAAAACATTGAGATTTTACTTTAGATGACTTTTCCCCCTTCTGTTCCTGCTTGTGTCTTTCACATTTTTCTTTCTCTCTCTTTTTCTTTCTTTTCCCCCATTCTAGAGTGAGTTCTTCTTGTACATATCTCGGTTTTTATCCAGAAAGACACCAGTGGTGATTGAAATACTCCAGGGCCATGCCTAGGATTTGGGGGTGGAGTGGATGCTCAGGAGGTGAGAGGCCTCAGCAACAGGTTCTGGGTGTCTTACCAGATGGCTCAGCATAGCCTCCAAGAGGCTTGGAGCCAGTCAGGACTCCATGTTAGTGCTGGGTCTTGCCGGTAGAGGGGATGAGCATCTTAGGAAACTCCGTGTTTTGTATTCTTCCATGAGATAGTTAGTCAAGTGCGGCCTCAAGTGGGGAGAGGTTCAAGAAAACAAAGTGTTTTATTCGCTGGTCCTAGAGAGAGAGAGTCACCACATGAAATGGGGACCATTAGCAGGGAGCAGCAAGGGAGCTGGCTCCACTAAGCAGCTGGAGAGGGAGAGGGAGAGAGCGAGGACCCATGGGCAAGTGCATTTGTTGTGAGTCAGGGTGGAGTACATAAGTAGAGAGCAGGAAAGAATTTCATTGCTGTATTGTTATGTCACTATATTGCGATCGGGAGAAGGCAGGAAGGGGAATCTGAGGCAAAGGCAGTCTTATCACACTGGTGCACCTGGACACCTGGGCAGGTGTTCACATCCTCTTAGTGGTGATGTTGAAGCAACAGGAAATATGAATTTTTAAAATTTAAATTCAATTTAATTAACATATAGTGTATTATTCATTTCAGAGGTAGAGGTCAGTGATTTATCATTTGCATATAATGCCCAGGGCTGATTACATCACATGCCCTCCTTAATGCCCATCACCCAGTTACCTAGTCCCTGTACCCACCTCCCCTCCAGCAACCTTCCATTTGTTTCTTATAGTTAAGAGTCTTGTCTGGCTTATCTTCCCCTCAGTTTTCCTCTTACTTTCTTTAGGAAAATACGGAGTTTTAAAATTCATAATATGGAGTGTTGGTCAACAGAAGTTTGCTCCAATTTGTTCTTGGATTTAGACATATCTCAACACCAACTTTAATTCAGTTTTATTTTTATTTCCCAAAAGGATAGTATCCATCATCAGTGTGAACTAGCTATTCTCAGGTATGTTTTTATATTGGAGGTCTTTGAGATCCGCGGAGAAGTACAAGTTTAGCACAGACTGGAATATGACTTCATCATGAAAATAAATGGTAACCACTTATAGATCTTATTATTTGAACCAACACATTGATGCTCTCACACTGCTATGGGAATAACACACTGTGTTAATTTTTTTTTTTTTTAAGATTTTATTTGTTCATTCGACAGAGAGAGATCACAAGTAGGCAGAGAGGCAGGCAGAGAGAGAGAGAGGAGGAAGCAGGCCCCCCACCAAGCAGAGAGCCCAATGCTGGACCCAATCCCAGGACCCTGAGATCATGACCTGAGCCGAAGGCAGAGGCCTAACCCACTGAGCCACCCAGGAACCCATATACTGTTAATTTTTAAGAAAAATTACAATTGTGTTCAACAAACGTTGAGTATCTGCAACGTGTGACACTAAGATAGATACAAAAAAAAGTAGACATGGTGTCCATAGTTCCATTGTTTAGGACGTAGTCTTATGAAAATGCCTTACTGTAAAATCCACATTTGTAATTCAAATGTGCATCAGCCATCTAAAATAACTTTTAAAGGCATGCTGATTAATAGCTACATGAAGAAAGCAGTATCATGCAAATAGGATGCTTGGCTGTGGGAGACTGAGGGATTGAGACTGAGGGATAAAGACTGATAGAGAGTAAAAAGGTCCATCTGCTAAAATCTGAGATCATAGTATCTTATTGTTTTCTGTAATTTCTACTCAGAGGAGTGATTCTTCTGTGGAGTCCCTATTTTTTGTCGTAGCCCAGGGGTCTGTGTAGCCCTCAAAATTATATGCAAAATTGTGTATATATGAGCATCATTCGTGGGAGAAATCTAAAGCTTATAGTAGATTCTGAAAGTAATAATCCAGTAATATTAAGATTCACTAATGCAGATTTTGAGTTATAATTTGCTTCCCTTTTAGGGAAGGCAGTGTTTGGTGGGAGGATCCTAGAACTGGGATGGAAAGGCACAAATTTCAGCCTTTAATTCTTTACATTCTAACAGTGTGACCTCACATGTGTGTAACCTACAATATCTTTATCTCTAAAATGGATTGAATATTTCCTTCCCTTCTGAAAGTCAGATGGATGATATGGGCTACAGGGATTATTACTGTTGTCTTAAATTGTTTGGGCTTCTACAACTGCTAATCTGTGATAACTTTTCTTTGTTAGTTGAAAATTGTATTATATTACCAAGTGATATACCCTTCCTGTCTTGCCAGTGTGATCAACTTAGTTTTTCTAAGGTTGTTATTCAGTTCATAGATTTGTGATGCCTTTGGAGGCCTTTTTTTTTTAAGTGAATCAGTGCAAGTCTCTAAAAAACCATAGTCATTGCCTGGTCTACATGGTGGATGTGTTGGGGGCAGGTGGATCATTGCACTGGGGCAGAGCAGTGGGTGTCCCTGGCCTGTGTCAGAGGCTACAAAGGTAATTTGGGAGAACTGATTTTATTTTCTTTGACTAAAGTTCAAATGTAGGTTTAGAGAGTGAGATTGAGGGAGAAATAAAAAAGAACAGAAATGAATGTGATTTGACATTAGAGTATGAATTCAATTCTCTATCTTGTCTCCATGCAATCATGCTGATATTCTTTCTGAAACTCAATGTTACCATTTTTAAAATGAAGATAAAGAAGAATAATCTCATAAATTATATTAAACATGAAATACTTGTATCTCTGAGATGCAGCTTGTTGACTAAAGTGATGCACCACTTTAAATGTTATTACTCATTAAGGAATAATCATTTCAACACAGTTCCAAAGTACAAAATAATTGGATCACTCCCTTGGAGTTTATTCGGATGGTATTTCACTGGTATTTTATTTATTCCAGTAAATGGAGTCTGTTCCGTATGCATCATTTACCACTTGTTTGGGGACCCATGCATCATTAGTGAAGAACAAACTTCTCAAATGAGAAATCAGACAAAATAAAAAGTAAGAAAGAATTTGGAAGAAAAAGAGTCCTGTAGTCAAAAGACAGAAGCTAGCAGGGAATACTGGAGAGGGGCAGAGGGGAGGTGGTGGCAGTCACCAATCCTTCCAGAAGTAACTTTTTTCTGAACTTGGAAAAATGGGACGCCAACGGATTCAGAATTAGAGCAGTGCAGACGGTGATCGCGATAGAGTAAAGTTATTAACAGGAACCATTCATGCAACTGCCGGCTTCGTGGACTCTTCACCGCAGTTTCCGATGTATGACTTGAGCAAAACTCCCGAACAGTTGGGCACGATTCCTGATTGTACCTCTCGGTACCTGTCCCCACTCCAGATCTCACTGCTAATTAGCAACACATGTTGAGGGGAAAAGTCTAGTAAGACATTCCAATGTGAGATCTGGATTTGCTTTAATTCCCCAAATCCCCTCAAGCTCCACAGATGGTTCTTGGTCATTTACTTTCTGTTCAGAAGGGGATAACTTTGAGTTATCAACAGCTCAGTACTCCCATCCTGCTGCCTTTAGTGTGAATTAAGGTAAAGGGTATGATAACAGTATCAGTAAAATAGCAGAAACGAAAGGGAAATCCATGGGAACCTTGATGGGTGACAGAGAATTTTGATATATAGATCACAGCTGGTGGATCAGAAGGGAACAACAATAGAGTGGATAATCTGCATATTGAATGAAGGGTTCGAAACAGAAAACAAGTTCTTTAAGGATTTAAGATTGTGTAGTCTTTAGAGAGTTAAATTTTTTATGTCTCTTTAATAAACCTTATGTTCATATAATATTTGATAATTTTAATGTTATATATGATTGGATGTTATATACATTAATTTATTCAATTCCCAAATAATAATAGGGTGAGTAGAGTGTCAGTCATCCTCATACCTATTTAATATATAATGACCCAGAGAAGTTAACATTTTTTTTTAAAGATTTGTTTATTCATTTGAGAGAGAGAGAGGGTGCCAGTGGGGCAGGGGCAGGGGCAGAGGGAGAGAGAGAGAGAGTCTCAAGCAGACCCAGCACTGAGAAGCCTTGCATGGGGCTTGATCTCACAAACATGAGATCATGATCTGAACCAAAACCAGAGTTGGACATTTAACCGACTTTGCCACCCAGGTGACCCTAAAATGTTTTCTTAAAGTCATGCAACAAATAATATAGGAGTTAGGGCTCAAATGCTGGTCTTCTGGTGCCAAGTCCTTTGTTTTACCAATTATTCTTAATTGCCAAAGAACCACATTAAAAAGTCAATTACCATATGGTTCCACTTATTTGTGGAACATAAAGGAATAGCATGGAAGACATTAGGAGAAGGGAAAAATGTAGGGTGAGAAATTGAAGTGGGAGACAAGCCATGAGAGACTTTGGACTCTGGGAAACAAATGGAGAGTTTTAGAAGTGAGGTGGGTGGGGGGATAGGGAGCCCAGTGTGGGTATTAAGGGGGGCACTTATTACAAGGAGCACGGGATGTTATACACAAACAAGGAATCATGGAACACTACATCAAAAATTAATGATGTATTGTATGATGACTAACATAACACAATAAAAAAAAATTAAAAAAATAAAAAACAATGGAAAAAATAGAATTTTTTTTGAATTGCAAGGTATTTTCAAATATTTCGGATGTATTTATTTTTTTTAATTTGCCTGGAGTAAATAGGCACCTTGTGGTATAGAGTTCTATTACTTTTGACAAATACAACAAGTTGTGTAATCACCACCAAAATTAAGATACAGAGCAGTTCCATCACCCCCTCAAAATTTCCTTGTGCTACCCTTTTATAGTGAACACTTCTCTTGCCCTTAGCCCTTTACAGCCATTGATCTCCTCTGTTCCTCAGTTTTTGCCAATTCCAGAATATCTATAAATAGAATCAAACAGTGTGAAGTTTTTGGAATCTGGCTTCTTTCTGTTTTCAAAATATTTTATATGAGTGATTGGAATCACATGGAGGATATGTGATTATTTTCCTATTTTTAAAAATTTATGTCTGGAACTGTACAATCTCCTAGAAACAGCTGAACTCCTGTGTTTATTGTGAAACCTGATGTCCAAATTTGGAGGCAAGTCATTATTCAAATTACACCACTTGCAGCCTGTATCCAACCCTGAGAATGCTTGTCTCATTCTCACTTTCTCTGAGTGTCTCTCCATCATTATCAAATGTGGCTTTCAATGGAGATTATGAGGATAATTATTGATATGTGATTTGGTATATCACCTCCCTCTTTCATCAGCCTTCTGCACAATTTTATTTATAAAAGAGTTTCATGCAATTACTTTTAAATGCCTTCACATCTTGTTGAGTCTTGTGTTGTCACTTGATAGGAGACCACATTAAAGCTTTACAGAACATTATGTTCAGTTTGAATATTGTCTTAGAAAGTGTTTTGGAACATGAGCTTAAAATTGTAGGAACACCTATATCAGGAAAGTGGATGTATATCCAAAAGCAGAAAATATAAGCTTCCTCTTTGCCAAAGCACTGTATGCAAATTTATGTTTATTGAGTGTTTGATTATAAGCTAACAAAACTGTTGAGAGGTAGAGAACTTCTTCATCTTGAGCGATAGAATATGAATATTGCTCCTTTCTGCTTGGACAAATAATCAAAAACATGGGATTTCAGGCTAGATGGCTTCTGCAGTCTTTGGTAAATTGCTTAAACCGTGGGGATTAAAAAGCAGAAAAACCAGGTGCAGGTAATTCGATAAGGATAGTTTTTCTTCCTTGGGAAATTTCAGAATTAGAGCCAAATGCCACATCCAAATAGCATGGACTGAAAAAGGGATGGTGTACAGAAGAAAATTGAAATGTTCCTTCCAGAACAAGACAGAATAGCTGTAGGCAATGCAGTAGACATACACTAAAAACACCACAGCAACTAGTGAGATAAAGCATCTAAGATTTTCTCTTTGTGGTCATAAATAGCAAAAAGGCTAAAAAAAAAAAAAAAAGAAAAAGAAAACCCAGATAATTTAATGTCAAGGAGTATGAGAAAAGTACCAAATTGAACCAGATATTTACTTTCTTTAATGTATTCCTTTGTAAGCCTTTGTAAGTTTGATATTAATCTTTAAGATTTACATTTTGGTTGTTTTAATTAATAAAAGGCAAACACCACAATACTGCTAGCTCAGTTAAGTCACATCTGCAAAAAAGGCCAAAACTTAAGAGTCTGTCTTGGTAATAAGGTGCCCTCTATAATCTAGTGACAATTAATGTAATTATAGACAGTGTTTCCAGGAAGAAATAAGAAAGCCTAAAGTTTTGATCTTACAAATCCAAAGCTCCGAACGTACCATGTAAATGTTAATGTTATGCTGCTCTTTTCCCGTGACTTCTGAGTCAGTGTCCAACTTTTCCATCCTGTGACTAAGCCAGCGCTCTTTGCTTCCTTCCTCCCTCCTTCCCTCCCTTCCTTCCATCCTTCCTTCCTCTTTTCTGTTTTGCAATTTTACTTAAAATTTAATATTGAATTTTTATTCTGAAACTTCTTGAAGCTAAATCACAGAAGCTAAATCCCATGTTAACCAAGGAGTTAACCTGCGGTGCCATACTTTTAACTAAACTTGCAGAACTTATCCCAATTTCACCAGTTTTTCCACTATTGTCATTTTCTCTGCTATAGGATCTCACATTGAACTTAGTTGTGCCCCCTCAGTCTCCTCAATTCTGTGACAGTTTCTCAGTCAACACTTGGTCTTTAATGACCTTGACATTTGTAATGAGTAATAGTCAGTTATTTCTAGTTGAAATTTTAAAATTTGTTTATCCTGAGGTGCCTGGGTGCTTTAGTCCATGAAGCCTTCTGCTCAGGTCATGATCCCAGGATCCTGGGACTGAGTTTCATATCCAGCTCCCTGCTCACAGGGGAGTTTGCTTCTCCCTGTGCCCATCTGCCTACTCATGCTCTCTCTTGCTTTCAAATAAATAAATAATAAAATCTGTGCTGCAAATTTTAGCTGAAACTGTAAATATTTGTACCAGTCTGCATTTGTTCCTTTGTGAATTATCTGATCATATCTATTAGTTATGGCTTAAAAGTTACAAAATCCCCTTATATATTAAGACAATAACATAAATCATACTTGTTAAAGAATATTTTTGCCGTCATAAGTATGTCATTCGATGTATATAAGGATTAATTTTATTTTATTTTCTTAGTTTATGTGTGTTTCCAATGACAAACTTTTTCCTTATGATGTCCTCTTATCGTTTTAGATGTGAGAAAGTCTCTTTTATCTAGAAATCAAAAATATTTAATTCTAGTTGTTTTATAGTTTGATTATTTTAAGCCATTTAGAATTTAATTGATCTGTAGTTTACTTGTAGTGTCTTCCATCACTTCTAAGCCTGAGAATATCAGACATATTCACATGTATTTTATTCTAGTTTTTTAAAATACAAGATTTGAAAAAAAATTAGGGCATGTAACTCTAACCCATCTATAAGTTATTAGTAGTATAATACTGGGCTAAGATCAAAGCGGTATTTTCTAAACCCAGTTTTTTCTAACATCATTTATTGATTTCATGTGCTATTCTCACTTTCTGAGAATGTTTTTAGCTCACCTTTCTTATATGAAGTCCTTTCTATTCTAAGATCTGCTTATGGGCTATCCAGTTTGTTCCACTGATATCTCGTCCAGTTTTCCCTCATGAATTGATTATTTTAATTACTGTGGCTTTATTATAGCGAACTCATTCTCATTACTTTTGATTTCCTTTTCTTTACTTTTTTAAGATTTTATTTACTTATTTGACAGAGAGAGATCACAAGTAGGCAGAGAGGCAGGCAGAGAGAGAGGGGGAAGCAGGCTCCCTGCTGAGTAGGGAGCCCGATGTGGGGCTCGATCCCAGGACCCTGGGATCATGACCTGAGTTGAAGGCAGAGGCTTAACCCACTGAGCCACCCAGGTGCCCTACTTTTGATTTTCAAAATGTACTCTGTTCTGCCTTTTCATTTTTCCATGTGAACAACAGAATCATTTGGTAAAGTTCTAAGAGAACCTTATTTTTCTAATTATTTAGATCTTTTCTCTTAGTGAAATTTTATAGTTATCTTCATGTAGCTATAACACATATAATGGTCAGTTTTAAAGTTTGTCCATGTAATCTGCAGACATTTTATTTTCCCATTATACATTTAAAATGTTTATTAAAGTAATAGAGGAATGCTATGCACTTTATATAATTAACTATTTCTGCAGGTATTTAATCGAACTTTTAATAAGTCTAATAATTCAGCAGATTTTCTTGGTTTTATCAAGTAATGATGAATTTTATCTCTCCTTTTCTATAATTTGTTGTTGCATCTTGTTTTATTGGTCAGAACAGTTTATTTATTTATTTCTTGAACAGTTTCCAGTTTATTTATTTCCAAAACAGATTTAAATAACTCTGTGGATAAGTATTTCTCTAATATTTGTCATTATAAATTTGAGTCAGAAGCTATATTGAATGTAAGGCATAGATCAGATACTTTAATAATAAAAAAAGAAAAAAAGGGAAGTCACCAATTTCCTTTTGCTCTCTGGCACTTCTAGAGGATTATCAGTTGTGAGATACTGACCTCAACTTGGCATATTAATATATAGACCTCACCAAATAAAATTGTCAAGTTGGGTTACTTAAGAATAAATACAGGCAACAGTATGCAGTTTCTAAAAATCCCTGTATTTCTGTGATCTAAGACTTTATTTCTTGTCATTATCAGTTAGAGATTAAGCAACAGGTCGACTTTGATCTAAGAACTTAATAGAGAATTGAATCCCAGCTGTGGGGATTGGGAACTTCTATTCGGATATTGGGAGCCCCATTAAAACAGAAAATGTACAAGAGGTACCTGTGATATCCACATTTACCATAGACATTCAATAAATATTAACTACCCCCCACTCCAGCTTTTAAGAGATAATCAAATATTTAATCAAGAGACACAGGGAAGAAGATGGCGGAGAAGTAGCAGCTGAGACTACTTCAGGTTGCAGGAGATCAGCTAGATAGCTTATCTAAAGATTGCAAACACCTACAAATCCAACGGAAGATCGAAGAGAAGAAGAACAGCAATTCTAGAAACAGAAAATCAACCACTTTCTGAAAGGTAGGACTGGCGGAGAAGTGAATCCAAAACGACGGGAAGATAGACCCCGGGGGGAGGGGCCTGCTCCCGGCAAGCAGCGGAGCAACGGAGCACAAAACCAGGACTTTTAAAAGTCTGTTCCGCTGAGGGACATCGCTCCCGAGGCTTAACCGGGGTGAAGCCCACGTGGGGTCAGCGTGGCCTCAGGTCCCACAGGGTCACAGAAGGATCGGGGGTGTCTGAGTGTCGCAGATCTTGCAGGTATTAGAACGGGGAAGCCGGCTACAGAGACGGAGCCGAGGAGTGAGCTCACAGCTCGGGCTTACCTTGAACCGGTCGCAGGCTCGGTGAGCTCGGAGCGTGGCCAGAGGCCAGGCAGACGGGAGTAATTGGGCGCTGTTCTGTGAGGGCGAACTGAGGAGTGGGGCCCCGAGCTCTCGGCTCCTCCGGGCCGAAGACTGGGAGGCCGCCATCTTTGTTCCCGTCCTCCGGAACTCTACGGAAAGCGCTCAGGGAACAAAAGCTCCCGAAAGCAAACCCGATCGGATTACTCAGCCAGGCCCCTGGTAAGGGCGGTGCAACTCCACCTGGGGCAAAGACACTTGAGAATCACTACAACAGGCCCCTCCCCCAGAAGATCAACAAGAAACCCAGCCAGGACCAAGTTCACCTACCAAGGAGTGCAGTTTCAATACCAAGGAGAGCAGCGGAATTCCAGAGGAGGAGAAAGCAAAGCACGGAACTCATGGCTTTCTCCCCATGATTCTTTAGCCTTGCAGTTAATATAATTTTTTTTTCTTTTTCAATTTTTTTTTCTCTTCTTCTGCTAATTTTTTTTAACTTTTACCCTTTTCTTTTTTAACGTTTTAAACTAGTTTAATATATATATTTTTTTCCGTTTTATATTTTTTCATTATTGGTTTTCTTTTTTTATTTATTTCTTTTTTCTTTTTTCTTTTTTCTTTTTTTTCTTTCTGAACCTCTTTTTATCCCCTTCCCCCCCCTCACGATTTGGGATCTCTTCTGATTTGGCTAAAGCATATTTTCCTGGGGTTGTTGCCACCCTTTTAGTATTTTACTTACTCCTTCATATACTCTTATCTGGACAAAATGACAAGGCGGAAAAATTCACCACAAAAAAAAGAACAAGACGCAGTACCAAAGGCTAGGGACCTAATCAATACAGACATTGGTAATATGTCAGATCTAGAGTTCAGAATGACGATTCTCAAGGTTCTAGCTGGGCTCGAAAAAGGCATGGAAGATATTAGAGAAACCCTCTCGGGAGATATAAAAGCCCTTTCTGGAGAAATAAAAGAACTAAAATCTAACCAAGTTGAAATCAAAAAAGCTATTAATGAGGTGCAATAAAAAATGGAGGCTCTCACTGCTAGGATAAATGAGGCAGAAGAAAGAATTAGCGATATAGAAGACCAAATGACAGAGAATAAAGAAGCTGAGCAAAAGAGGGACAAACAACTACTGGACCACGAGGGCAGAATTTGAGAGATAAGTGACACCATAAGACGAAACAACATTAGAATAATTGGGATTCCAGAAGAAGAAGAAAGAGAAAGGGGAGCAGAAGGTATATTGGAGAGAATTATTGGAGAGAATTTCCCCAATATGGCAAAGGGAACAAGCATCAAAATCCAGGAGGTTCAGAGAGCCCCACTCAAAATCAATAAGAATAGGTCCACACCCCGTCACCTAATAGTAAAATTTACAAGTCTTAGTGACAAAGAGAAAATCCTGAAAGCAGCCCGGGAGAAGAAGTCTGTAACATACAATGGTAAAAGTATTAGATTGGCAGCCGACTTATCCACAGAGACCTGGCAGGCCAGAAAGAGCTGGCATGATATATTCAGAGCACTAAACGAGAAAAACATGCAGCCAAGAATACTATATCCAGCTAGGCTAACATTGAAAATAGAAGGAGAGATTAAAAGCTTCCAGGACAAACAAAAACTTAAAGAATTTGCAAACACCAAGCCAGCTCTACAGGAAATATTGAAAGGGGTCCTCTAAGCAAAGAGAGAGCCTAAAAGTAGTAGATCAGAAAGGAACAGAAACAATATACAATAACAGTCACCTTACAGGCAATACAATGGCACTAAATTCATATCTCTCAATAGTTACCCTGAATGTTAATGGGCTAAATGCCCCAATCAAAAGACACAGGGTATCAGAATGGATAAAAAAACAAAACCGATCTATATGTTGCCTACAAGAAACTCATTTTAAACCCGAAGACAACTTCAGATTTAAAGTGAGGGGGTGAAAAGGAATTTACCATGCTAATGGACATCAGAAGAAAGCAGGAGTGGCAATCCTTATATCAGATCAATTAGATTTTAAACCAAGGACTATAATAAGAGATGAAGAAGGACACTATATCATACTCAAAGGATCTGTCCAACAAGAAGATCTAACAATTGTAAATATCTATGCCCCTAACGTGGGAGCAGCCAACTATATAAACCAATTAATAACAAAATCAAAGAAACACATCAACAATAATACAATAATAGTAGGGGACTTTAACACTCCCCTCACTGAAATGGACAGATCATCCAAGCAAAAGATCAACAAGGAAATAAAGGCCTTAAATGACACACTGGACCAGATGGACATCACAGATATATTCAGAACATTTCATCCCAAAGCAACAGAATACACATTCTTCTCTAGTGCCCATGGAACATTCTCCAGAATAGATCACATCCTTGGTTCTAAATCAGGTCTCAACCGGTATCAAAAGATTGGGATCATTCCCTGCATATTTTCAGACCACAATGCTCTGAAGCTAGAACTCAATCACAAGAGGAAATTTGGAAAGAACCCAAATACATGGCGACTAAACAGCATCCTTCTAAAGAATGAATGGGTCAACCAGGAAATTAAAGAAGAATTGAAAAAATTCATGGAAACAAATGATAATGAAAATACAACAGTTCAAAATCTGTGGGACACAACAAAGGCAGTCCTGAGAGGAAAATATATAGTGGTACAAGCCTTTCTCAAGAAACAAGAAAGGTCTCAGGTACACAACCTAACCCTACACCTAAAGGAGCTGGAGAAAGAACAAGAAAGAAACCCTAAACCCAGCAGGAGAAGAGAAATCATAAAGATCAGAGCAGAAATCAATGAAATAGAAACCAAAAAAACAATAGAACAAATCAACGAAACTAGGAGCTGGTTCTTTGAAAGAATTAATAAGATTGATAAGCCCCTGGCCAGACTTATCAAAAAGAAAAGAGAAAGGACCCAAATAAATAAAATCATGAATGAAAGAGGAGAGATCACAACTAACACCCAAGAAATACAGACAATTATAAGAACATATTATGAGCAACTCTATGCCAACAAATTTGACAATCTGGAAGAAATGGATGCATTCCTAGAGACATATAAACTACCACAACTGAACCAGGAAGAAATAGAAAGCCTGAACAGACCCATAACCAGTAAGGAGATTGAAACAGTCATCAAAAATCTCCAAACAAACAAAAGCCCAGGGCCAGATGGCTTCCCGGGGGAATTCTACCAAACATTTAAAGAAGAACTAATTCCTATTCTCCTGAGATTGTTCCAAAAAATAGAAATGGAAGGAAAACTTCCAAACTCATTTTATGAGGCCAGCATCACCTTGATCCCCAAACCAGACAAGGATCCCATCAAAAAAGAGAATTACAGACCAATATCCTTGATGAACACAGATGCAAAAATTCTCACCAAAATACTAGCCAATAGGATTCAACAGTACATTAAAAGGATTATTCACCACAACCAAGTGGGATTTATCCCAGGGCTGCAAGGTTGGTTCAACATCCGCAAATCAATCAATGTGATACCACACATTAATAAAAGAAAGAACAAGAACCATATGGTACTCTCCATAGATGCTGAAAAAGCATTTGACAAAGTACAGCATCCCTTCCTGATCAAAACTCTTCAAAGTGTAGGGATAGAGGGCACATACCTCAATATTATCAAAGCCATCTATGAAAAACCCATCGCAAATATCATTCTCTGGAGAAAAACTGAAAGCTTTTCTGCTAAGGTCAGGAACACGGCAGGGATGTCCGTTATCACCACTGCTATTCAACATAGTACTAGAAGTCCTAGCCTCAGCAATCAGACAACAAAAAGAAATTAAAGGCATCCAAATCGGCAAAGAAGAAGTCAAACTATCACTCTTCGCAGATGATATGATACTATATGTGGAAAAGCCAAAGGACTCCACTCCAAAACTGCTAGAACTTGTACAGGAATTCAGTAAAGTGTCAGGATATAAAATCAATGCACAGAAATCAGTCGCATTTCTCTACACCAACAAGACAGAAGAAAGAGAAATTAAGGAGTCCATCCCATTTACAATTGCACCCAAAACTATAAGATACCTAGGAATAAACCTAACCAAAGAGACTAAGAATCTATACACAGAAAACGATAAAGTACTCATGAAAGAAATTGAGGAAGACACAAAGAAATGGAAAAATGTTCCATGCTCCTGGATTGGAAGAATAAATATTGTGAAAATGTCTATGTTACCTAAAGCAATCTACACATTTAATGCAATTCCTATCAAAGTACCATCCATTTTTTTCAAAGAAATGGAACAAATAATCCTAAAATTTATATGGAACCAGAAAAGACCGCAAATAGCCAAAGGAATATTGAAAAAGAAAGCCAAAGTTGGTGGCATCACAATTCCAGACTTCAAGCTCTACTACAAAGCTGTCATCATCAAGACAGCATGGTACTGGCACAAAAACAGACACATAGATCAATGGAACAGAATAGAGAGCCCAGAAATAGACCCTCAACTCTATGGTCAACTAATCTTCGACAAAGCAGGAAAGAATGTCCAATGGAAAAAAGACAGCCTCTTCAATAAATGGTGTTGGGAAAATTGGACAGCCACATGCAGAAAAATGAAATTGGATCATTTCCTTACACCACACATGAAAATAGACTCAAAATGGATGAAGGACCTCAATGTGAGAATGGAATCCATCAAAATCCTTGAGGAGAACACAGGCAGCAACCTCTTTGACCTCAGCCGCAGCAACATCTTCGTAGGAACATTGCCAAAGGCAAGGGAAGCAAGGGCAAAAATGAACTATTGGGATATTATTAAGATCAAAATCTTTTGCACAGCAAAGGAAACAGTTAACAAAACCAAAAGACAACTGACAGAATGGGAGAAGATATTTGCAAACGACATATCAGATAAAGAGCTAGTGTCCAGAATCTATAAAGAACTTAGCAAACTCAACACCCAAAGAACAAATAACCCAATCAAGAAATGGGCAGAAGACATGAACAGACATTTCTGCAAAGAAGACATCCAGATGGCCAACAGACACATGAAAAAGTGCTCCATATCACTCGGCATCAGGGAAATACAAATCAAAACCACAATGAGATACCACCTCACACCAGTCAGAATGGCTAAAATTAACAAGTCCGGAAATGACAGATGCTGGCGAGGATGCGGAGAAAGGGGAACCCTCCTACACTGTTGGTGGGAATGCAAGCTGGTGCAACCACTCTGGAAAACAGCATGGAGGTTCCTCAAAATGTTGAAAATAGAACTACCCTATGACCCAGCAATTGCACTGCTGGGTATTTACCCTAAAGATACAAACGTAGTGATCCGAAGGGGCACGTGCACCCAAATGTTTATAGCAGCAATGTCTACAATAGCCAAACTATGGAAAGAACCTAGATGTCCATCAACAGACGAATGGATAAAGAAGAAGTGGTGTGTATATACAATGGAATACTATGCAGCCATCAAAAGAAATGAAATCTTGCCATTTGCGACAACGTGGATGGAACTAGAGGGTATCATGCTTAGCGAAATAAGTCAAGCGGAGAAAGACAACTATCATATGATCTCCCTGATATGAGGGAGAGGAGATGCAACATGGGGGGTTAATGGGGTAGGAGAAGAGTAAATGAAACAAGTTGGGATTGGGAGGGAGACAAACCATAAGTGACTCTTAATCTCACAAAACAAACTGAGGGTTGCTGGGGG